>NW_024500905.1:1693784-2210939 GCF_017590055.1 Onychostruthus taczanowskii
CCGAAACATAAAAAAAAAAAAAAAAAGAGGGGAGGATAAAAAAAAAAAAAAAAAAAAAAAAAAAAAAACCCACAACACAAATACAAAAAAAACCCCAAACAAACAAAAACAAAAACAAACAAACAAACAAAAATAGAACACATGCATGTAGCAGTGAATTACAGTATTCTATTAATAAATGGACCCAAATATTTTTTTTTTTCTGGGTTTTGAACACATGTTAATACAATGTGGGAATAGGGACAGCAAAATCATGACTTGTTGCCCCATCACTGCATAGACTGAAAACTGTGTTTGTGAATGAGTTTAACTTCATGTGTGCATGTCTGCATCTTTCTGGCTGTAGTTGCATAGCATGTCATTTGTGATCCTGTTGAAACTAGCCAAGCAACGCCAAGAAGTCCAGCAGAGTCACCGCTTGCTGCTCATTAGAATGGGCCAAATGGGTAGTTACCCATTAAGCAAGTCTGCTGTATTTACATATCAAACAGCTGTTTCTTGTGGAAAAAAATGAGAGGCAGCAACGAGGTCCTGGAATTTGCTTACAAGAGTTTTAACAGAAATTTTGTGCTAGAAATGTATGCTAAATGTATGCTTGGAGGATGATGGACATGAAAGCTCAGTATTTCTTCTTCCTAGTTAAATGCTAAAGCCATAAGGTCAGAGTTAATCTGGCAGGCAGGCAGGCTCCCTCTCTACCATCCTTGGTTGTGGGTTCCCCACTGCATCCAGACTGCTCAAAGGGGGAGGGATTATCAACCCCTGGCAAACCCTGGAGCTGTGAAAATTGTCTGCTTCATCTGCCTTTTGTGCAATCAAGTTGTAGGTTCTTTCTATAGGAATATCCCACCTGTCTGATCACTCTACAAAGGTAGCAAGCACCGGCAAAAATTATCAATGTGAATCCCAGGAGACTGCACTCACCTTTCCTCTAAGATGGGCTCTAGTGGCAGGTGTTGGGTTATTCTGAACAAGCAATTTATTGTCTAATACCAGCTACAAGGAAATTTTCAGATGAAGAGGTGGGTATCTATTGAATACAAGCAGTACAGTGATAGGCATTTTTTGGTAGAGTATCTCTTAGACATGGGAAATTTTTAAACAAACCAGTTTCCAATTCTTCTGAACTTTCACCTTAAATTAATAATACTTTAAAAACAAAGCACTTGATATCCTGACAAATATCATGCATTTATAATGTGTGTTTTCATAATCAACAAAGGACTAAATATACTACTTCCACAAGATACACTTGTGCAGAATTTTCCATGTATTTTTTCTTTGCCTTTAATATAGTCTATGGAAAAAAAAGAAAAAACAAAATAAAAAACAGCAGCAGCAACAGCAAGAACAACAACAACAAACACAATACCACCCCCCAAACCATCACCCAGTGAAAAAAGCAAAAAGCAGTTGCTAAAAACAACTGGTTCTATAAGCATCAGGTTCAGCCAAGGCTTTTGCTGGCATCCAGCTCACACCAACGACTTTTACTCTTGGAGGTCATTAGTTTGATCTTCACTCCTACCTCTTCAAAACCTTATTTTCAGAAACTTTTTGAAAATTACTCTGGTTTTCACTATCAAATATATATGGGACCAGTGAAGACACTGACAAAAAATTTGGGCAAGAAGTGCCATAGAGGTACACAGCACACTCACAAATTTTTATGTCCCTTAGGAGCCTGGTGAAAAAAACCTCCAGAGGTGATCCATTGTGCAAACTTCTTATTTTCTCAGCTGCCTATATTAAATCTTACTTTTAGATTCATTTAATAATTTTTATAGCAGTCTACCTTCAAAGTTCTTCCTTTAGAAAAGGGCAGCAGAAAATTTATGGAAAATAAAGATATGCTGAGTTCAGTTTTCTTATATAGCAGAGGAGTTATTAGTCTTCTATAATATAAATTACAACCAGACTGAGTGTTTAATTAAAAAAAAAATTGCAAATGGAAAAGCACTCATATGACTCTACTCCAGAGATCTTTTGATACAGAGTCTAAAATCTAAAATAAAAAGAAAATTCAATAAAGATCATAATCTTTGACTTGTTTTCACCAAATATTTCATTTTTATTACAGTTTTGTTTTGCTCTCTGAGTTTCTTTGGCAATACACAGAACACACATTAACCACATGGAAACTTTCATCTTTTCGATGAAATAAACATATTTTCTTTGTTTCTCTTTCTCGCATCACTGACAACAGGCTTTTGTGTCCAACTGTGATAATGTCGTGTGTTCAGAACACACACGTCCCTGTATGAATCTAAAAACAGGCAGCTGACATCTTGGTGGCTTTCTTGTCCTCGGTGAGGGATAAACAAACACATGCATATGCAGCCCATGCTTAAATGGACAGAAATGCTCGTTCTGACGAGCAGGGCTTTTGTACACCTGTTACATTTAATGCATATGTCAGGTGCCATCTGTTGGAAAGGCTTTTTTCCCTCTTTGTGCTTTTAAAATCCACAAATAAAGTGCTAAAAAGCTCAAGCACTGCAGAGGGAAAGAAATGCCTGTTAATGACTGTCCATCAAGGCCTGGGGTTTCAACATAAAAACCACATTACAGCATAATGAGATCTAAATCAATGGATTGTTCTGTTTCCTAGCTGCTCTCATTACTCACAAAAAACCACAATAAATTCACATAATTTTATTTGTGGAGACCTAATAATGCTGTGACAAATCTCTAATTACTTCAAAATATTATCATTTAATATTCAGTGGGGAATTGCAGTTCAAATAAGCATTTGTTTTTGAAGAATCTTTCTGTTCATTTTCTGATGTATTGATTGATATGAAGTCATCCCTTAATTGTGGGTAATTTTGTAAGCTATTTTCTGTTTAAAATACTCCTTTATATTCACCCAACTATGTTGATGATTAGAAAACCTAAAATAAAAATTAAACCGTTCTAAATCTACTTATTTTGGAATTTTTTTATGGAGTGTAACTTGTGTCTGTAAATGGATCCATTGTACACAAGTCTTTTTTTAGCTGTTTCATTTTGTATTTTGAGTAGATCTAAATAAATCTCTTGTTCTTTTTCTGAAAGGCACTCTATCTAAGCAGTGTGTTGAGATGTTTTCCTTTATTGACAGCTGATCAGGGGATTCAACAATGGAAATTTATCAGCTTTTCTACAGTCGCTTTACTGTATAGGATTTTCTTTGAGTTAGGTTTGGAATCTGGAAATGTTTTGTGTAGCAGATTACAAGTGACCCCTTTTTGGTGAGATAGGGAGATTTCCAGTTGCCATCCAAAACCATTGGAACAATTCTCATGACATCCTTATTCCTCCCAAAGGCCCAGTTTGTTGTGCCGTACAATATAGTCAGGAGATTACCTGAAGAAAGTCTAAATGGAAAAATTAATAAAAGTTATTTAAATAAATGTTTTGTTTAAATACATATCAAGATACACCAAAATTATGATGATTTCTGAACCCTAATATTGTTATCAAACAGGATTTTAACTGACTCTGCTAATACATGAAGTCACAAAAAGTACTACAAAACCAAATTAATTATGTGAAGAATGGTTTTATTTTAAAATATAGTCCTTCCTGTACTTAAACATAGGCAAAAATGAGCAATTATTCTGCTTAATTTGTTTTCTCTTCTCTCTGATATGTTGAATTGTATGACTGCACCTGTTGATATGCAGAAAAGTAGGAATACACTCAGAGTATAACTGTGGAGAATGAAGGTCTTGTGGATTGCTGGTGTTACAATAATAATAGCAAACTGAAATCTACCCATTCCAACTAACTACAAAATAATACTTAAACTATAGGAAATGGCTGCATATTCTTGGGTAAAACTACTTTGCTTTGTGGATGCAGCCCATATAAAGTAGAGAATTGGCTCAAAGAGTGTATTTAGGGCTTAACTGCTGTGACAGTTGGAGACAAATAAATAAAACTTTTTTAAAATCAGGACTGTCCCTTCTGGCACATGTGGAGATCTACCTTGTCTCCTAAGAGAAATGTTCTTACTTCCAGCTTCCATCACAATTTTCTGAGCCACTATTCATGGTAAAAAATATCTGTTCTGGGTTGTCTGCTTGGATATATTATTCTGATTTAGAGTTCTGTTGTGATTTTAATGTTGGTGGACAACTGCCAAGGCTCTGCATGAGTCCTCAGAGGTACCAAAGATCCCAAGCACAACCAAAGCTGGTAATGAAGTAGGCTGCCTCTCCCACTTGTAATTAGAGCTCTTCCAAAGGAAATGGTGTACCTGTATTCTCAGCATAGCCATCCTAGGAATGTTCCAAGCCAAATTGCTATTCCAAAGCTCTGCATCACCATAATTCAGAATGAGAACATTCGACATTTTCTGCTAACATCAAGTCACTCTGCTGCCAAGAAAGCAAAGTTCATGGGACCAAACAGAACCAGCAATAAACAAGCTATCTCCAGTAAAATGATTAGAGTAATATCCTACTTTTCTGGGCTCTGCTCCCAGGACTTTCTGTACTATTTTTTCCTAAAAATGTCAGAGAGAGGCATCCTAGTACTGGGTGAAAGTGACTATTCAAGGATGTGTTTGAAAAGGATGAAAGAAAGATGCTGCCACAAGGTTTAAATTTTTGTCTTTTTTTTTCCTTAAGGTGAAAAGCTCTGCATAGTTCCTCAAAAGTAAGCATATGTGAGACTTGGGTGATGAAAAGAACTAGCTGTCTAGCATTTTCCTTCGCAGGTAAATGAGAGATCTATTCCCCTACTTTGAATGTAGTAGGTGACTTCTGGAATTTTTCTCCTGTGCCTTTACAATGATTTTTATTTTAGGATGTCTGGATGCTTCTGGTATTGTGTGCTCAAATGTAGATTTGTGTCGGTGTCTAAGTGAGACTCATTTTAAAAATCCAGTAATATTTGTGCATCTCTTTAGGTGAATATTTGCAAATTAACTGAAACAATGTCTATTAAATACTACCATCACATGAATTTGCTTTTTTATGTAAATTAATGCAATAGACTCTATTTCTCAGCAAATTGTGAATAGATGTGTTTTATTCTTAGCCAAAGTGAACCTTTCAGTCTTTTGTGGAAAGCTCTGCAATTATAACCACTTATTTAGACACACTTAATTTTCTTCTGGACCCATGTCTACTGCTTTTCTTCTGCTGATAAAAGAAAGTAGTAGCACTCACCTCTCTGTTACAGTACCTAGCTCTAAACTTACTAACCTTGTACAGCTTCTATAGACTAATAAGCATGAGATAAGAATGTATGTGTATTAACTTCTACCGAAACTTTCAGGATAAAAAGTAACAGTGCCCACAAAGCAAAACAAAACAACAAAAGTCTGCACAAAGAAATAAGCCAGTGTAATGCCAAATAAGGAAAGTCTTCTTCAACATTCACCAGTAGGTTTCAGTAAGCTGCTTTACTATTTGTGTGATGTTAATAGTTTTATACAAAATATTTTTCAAAGATTAATATAACTTTGTTATATTAATTTATATTATTATTTATAATAATAATAATATAATGATATATATAATAATATATATTATATTAATTTATATTATTATGTTATATTATTAATATAATAATATAATATAAAGCTTAATATAACTTTGCTTGTAGTTAAACATGTTATCTTCAAATAGTGCTTATTTTAATCAGATGAAATTCCCTAAATATTTCTCTATTATCACAAAACTCAAGTCCTAGGGATAGTGAAAGTAAGTTTGTATCAGTATGAAAATCATTGTTAGTAGAAAAAAATGCTTTGCTTACAACTGTGACTACAGCACACCACCATTGCAAAGTCTCTCAAACTTCTGACATTTATTTCTTTCTGACCTCTTTCAAAATACTACCAAGTATTTTGGGATTTGGGCAAATATTTTAACTCTGATAATTCTAGAAGTCAAAATACATTTATATAACAACATAGGTCTTTTTGCAAAATATTCTAGACCCTGAGCATTTCCTTGAGGAATTATTAGGTCTAGTCTATATTTTATAAATTTTGAAAACACTGAGCTGTGTTCAAAAGAGTTGCCTTATGTTCTGAAGTTATCACATAATCTTAAATATACAGAAATTAGTTTTATAAGGTGGAAAGATAAGTTGTAGGTTACAATTATTTGATACACAGATTTGCAGAATAAAGATAGCAGTATACAGCTTCAAACTGTTTTCTGTCTACACATTCATTCTTGCTTGAGCATAGACACATTTAACCTCTGTGACAAGCTAAACACTGCTTTAGTTGAGCTGAAGCTAAACATGTCAGGATTCTCAGAACAGGAAATCTTGTTACTCTGACTGAGCCATGCAGAGACAGGGAGTCTCTCCACCAATCTTCCCTGTTCTGCACTTAAAATGGCCCTTTTGTGCCATTCATAATTTATATACCATATTGCTTAAGACTTCACTCTGACTAAACTTAATTTGATGTAGTTATTTCTGAGCAAAAAAATAGAGTTCTTACATAGATGGAGATTCAAGCAATTTTGAGTTGGAGCAGGAGAAGTTTGGACCAGGGGCCCAGAGGAATAATGATGGGATCTCATAATAATGAGAGAAGAGGCAGAGGAGGAACAGTCGAGTTATGATTTATTAATTATAGAACAAATGTGTTTCTTCCTGAATAATGTTTGTATAAAGAATTGTTCTGTGCCAATGCAATTTTTTCAGTTCTTCCTTTCTACTTCTTTTGCACCACCACTTGTAAACCAAACTTGATTTCAAGAAAGGTGGAAAATTACTTTTCCCAATAAATAGAACAACTCATTATGTCGCTTGCTGCTACTTGTATGCAATGGCAAATCATTAATCCAAGGGAAATAATATGTTTAGTCTTAAGCATTTGGGTTGCACAAGCATGCAACACACTGGTGCCATTGCTGAGTATTTCAGAGGCATCCTGATTGTCAGAATTACTGGAATATCTTGCAAAGACTGGTAGGCAATCCATCTGGTAGGCAGTGTCCCACCATGGCTAACTCATCATAAAGGTATACATCTGGTCTGTCTATGTGTTGCAAGCCTCCATTCTAGCAAACACATTGAGACTGAAGCTTCAGACACCTTCAGTAAAGACACAGAACTTTTCTTTTAGGTGGGAGTCCTATTCCTCAGTCAGCCTTTTGCAGAAAAAACAAACTTCTCTCACTTTGAGGTCACTCTGCCACTTGGTCATTAGTTAGCTCATAGTTACCAGACAGTGAATGAGAGAAATGGTAACATGATACTAAAAAGCATAGGGCAAGCAGAACTCTTGTTTTTTTCTGAAAAAGATCTCCAAGGAGATGACATTTTCTGATGTCACTGTAGCCTGAATTAAACCAAAAGTTTCATTAACCATCTATTTCTGAAATATTCTTCCCTCTTCTATCTATAAACCTGTAAAAGCTAGCACATATATAAATTAAGCAAGCACTCTATGTTTTTGATAGGAAATAATTTATGTTACTAAATATGTGTGTGAATAGCTAACTGTAAATCAAAGAACATGAACAAAGGGACATGTCCTATTTAACACTTGGCACAGTAGCTGATAGTCAGAAAAAAACCCAACCAAACAACAAAACTAGCACAGAAAGTAGACCAGCCTCTCTCTCAATACATTGTTGTCTGCAGCCTGTCCTTCAAGGTATTACCTTTTACAGCTGCTTCCCAGATTTGGGCAGATGATAATGCATGCCCATAAGGGTGTGACTATGGACAGATCATGTATTCCTTCCTTGTGAATCCTCATGTCCAGCCGCAGCTCGTGTGGCGTTATGCTTCTTGAGCTGGCGTTTTATTTTCTTGGTATTTTAGTGATAATTTGTTTGCTGCCTACTTTGGGATTTATTTGCATTTCCTTAATAGTGTGCCTGGATATCCTGCATTGTTGAATTTTCATAAATAATTTTTCAGCTAAATTCCCTGGTGTTCAAATACTTGGGAGACAACTAGAGATAACAACTTCAAAGCAGAGATTTTAATTGTAAATTAATACATGAAATTGATTATCTTAAGGGGTTAGTGATACAGTACTTTAATGTTGTGCTCCCACTATCTCACCACCTAAGATCTGAATCACTCCTTGGAAGTGCCTATCTCCATTGTAAATAAAGGTTGCCTAAGGCTAGTAGCTACAAATGTAAGCATTTCAGTTGCATGCCAAACATTAAATGGACTGAATACAGGATCCGGACTTGGATCAGAGTTTGCCTCACAGATCAGAATATCATAAAATCTTTGGATTAAAACTATTTTGTTTTCACATAATCTTTTACCTCTTACTTGGTACATAAGTAAACCAGTAAACCATGGGTCAGGTGCTATGAGACCAATAGATCAGTTCAAAGAGTTAGGATGGACCTGTCTTGGTTCTTGTCCTCATCTGAGATGAATGAAATTCATAGCAGGAGGTTTGACTGATTCACTGGCAGGAACAGCTTTAAAAATAGGTTGACACTTTTCACAATTGCAGGCCACATTCTGTAAAGTTTGCAGAAAGATGTGGAGGTAGACAGAATGTTATCAGGTTCAAGAGGACACATAATGTCTTTTCTAATTTTATAAATTCAAACTAGATGTGATTTTCCAGTTTAAAAAAATGGATAAATTTTACAATGGATTTAGTAAGGATTCATCCAAATAACAATCCTGGAGTTACGTCCTTTTAAAATTAATGAAATAAATAAAACAGAAGGTGCATTGAGAAATTAAGTCACTATATACAAGCTCCTGCAAATTCTATTGATGTAAAACAGTGATATCTGAATATCTGATCATGATTCCATAAAACAACCAAACCAAAAAAACAAAACAAAACAAAACAAAAAAAAATTCATATTGCCAATATAATTATTAGACTAACTGCTGCATTATACTGTAAACAATGTAATCTGTATATACCTAGCAATGTCTGTAGGAAAGGACAAAGATTCCTTATAAAATGAAAAATTCACAGTATTGAAATTAACAGTATTTAAAGAAATGCATTATTAGTTTTCAGATTTTAGCTCTCAGCCAGCCTCTAGAATATACACCTAACTTAATGCATCAAGTAATATTATTGGCTTTTCAGATTCTGTCACTAAAAGTCTGCAATTAAATCATGGAGAATTTCAATGAAAGAAATCACAAAGTAGCCTGAATAACTGTGGCACATACTTGCCCATCTTAGATTAAGTATTGGTAATTCTGCATGTCTATAAAAATACCTGAGTGCAGTAATAATGAGGGTGACAAGCATGAAGACACATTCACACTTTTGGAGTTCTGAATTTGCCACTTCCTCTGATGAAAGCAACACCAAACTCAAATACATTAAATTTTCCTGAGTCAAACACACCATAGCTGCTGTCACAAATAGATCAGACTTACCATGCTATAATTATAGAGCTTGTGAAAGCATTAAAAAGAAATATTCATATCCATAATGCTTAAGAAACATTACATTATTATGGAAAATAATATTCAGGACTGTTTGAAGAGCCTTAATACCTACATACCTACTTTTAATCAAACGTTTTATTGCTGTTGTGTTTCTTCATTAATGAATCTATGTTTATGTTTTTAATTACCTCAGCATTAATTATTTCCTTTTTTCTGGTGTAAATCTAACCAGGAGAAGTATTTAATAATGGTAAACTTTGTCAACAAAATCTTTGGTTCATATATGTTTTATGTGTCCATTTATCCTGAAGAAAAAGGGTTCAGGTTAAGGCATCCAAAATTAAATTTGCTTGTCATTAGGCAGCCTCACACAATGTATCTTGGGATATCTGAAATAACACCAATTATCCATGTTTATGTGCCTGATTTCAGTTCAGAGTGAAATTAATCATTCTAGTCTCTACTGCGTCTCAATGGACACATCCACCCCTTGAATGAGGCTCTCAGAATATGCACCAGTTTTTCCTGCATGCTGGTTTTGGATGGGGTAAACACACTGGCTGGTGTGGGCCTGTGTTTTGGATTTGTGCTGAACACAGTATTGATAATATCAAGAAGTATTTGTTATTGCTGAGCAGGACACAAGGTCTTTTCAGCTTTTTGACTGCCACACCATCATGAAAACTGGGGGTGCCTAGGAGGCTGGGAGAACACACAGCCAGGACAGGTGACCCCAACTAATCACAGGGATATTCTAGACCATGTGACATCATGCTTAGTATATAAAATAGCAGGAAGAAGGAAGAGGGAGTTGATGTTCAGAGTGATGTTTGTCATCCCAAGTAACCATTCCACTTGATGGGGCTCTCCAGAAGGTGGCTGGACACCTGTCTGCCCATGGAAAGCAAGGCATTAATTCCTTGTTTTAATTCGTGTAAGTGTGCAGGACCTTTGCTTTCCCTATTAAATTGTCTTTAACACAACTCATGAGTTTTCCAGCTTATACCCATCCAGTTTTCTCCCTGATCCTGCTGTTGCAAGAGGAAATACCAGCAGGATCAGGGTTTGGTTGCCAGCCAATTTAGATGTCTGTTTACTCAGACATCTAAATTCAGGTGCCTAAATATTGATATTTTACATTCATCTCGAGCCCCATATGAGGCAATTTCACAGATTAGTTATGACAAGGAACCTGCAGGAGATCACTGCTCTTTTCTGGGACTGTTAGAGGTCACATGTTTGCCACATGTCTGGGCATTTTACAGGAGTTCTAGAAATAGAGGAGTCTCAGGTTGAACCCAACCTTGTTAAATCCACAGATCTTCATTTTTCATTGTTCTGCTTTTTGTGTTCTCTTTATAGATGTTCTGGCTACTGTTGTAAAACACAATTTTAAAAAATCTATAAACACATAGCTAGAAAAAGTTGGCTAAGATGAACCACCATCCTTTACTGAATATAGGGAGAAACATAGTGAAAAAGGATGAGAAAAATGTTGAGATACTTAATGCTTCTTTGCCTCAGTCTTTAGGAGCAAGATCATTTGCATTGGGAGTATCTAGCCCTCTGAGATGGAAGACAGGGATGGGGAGAAGAATGAAGCCCTCACAGACCAAGAGGGAATCATAAGTGATCCACTTAAACATTTAACATTTAGACCATTTAAACAGACATGAGTCTATGGGGCCCATCCACGAGTACTGAACCAAGTAGCAGAACTTCTCTCTGAGGCTCTTTCCTTCAGTTACCAGAGGTCCTGATTAACCAAGGAGGTCCCAGTGGACTGGATTTTCCAAATGTGGCACATTTCACATCTACAAAAAGGATTGGAAGAAGGATCAAGTGAACCACGAGCCTGTCAGCCTTTTCTTAGTGTTGGAGAAGGCCATGGAGCAGATTATCTTGAGTGCCATCACACATCACATACAGATCAACGAGGGGACCAGGCCCAGACAGCATGGGTGTGTGAAAGGCAGGTCCTGACTGACCAACTTGTTCTCACAGATCTCAAGAAAGTATGCCTAATGAAGGTAAGTTACTCTCTGAAAACTTAATTCCTGATTGGTTTTATCCTTTAGGTACTGAGGCAGAAGGTAGAAAAACATACATCTGCATATTTTAGCTTCTGGCTTATTGGAAGTTTTCTTTGCAGATTTTGCTGTTACAGAAAGAAAAAGGTTAATTGAAATAGCTAGTGTACCCTAATGCAATGAAAAAACACAGTCTCTCCTCTTAAATGTCAGTAGTTCAATAAAGGAGAAACAACTGTAATGGGGGTTTCAATATAGCTGTTTGATCCTGAAATAATCATGTCCCTGAAATCAAATGTTTCTGATGTTTACACCAGAACACACAGTTTAATCTTTTTAGCTCACATTTTTATTTGTGAAATTAGGAGAGAAAAATACAGTTGTTTTCCTTAGTGGGGATGTTCAAGGATTCAATAGTTATTATTAATACATTTCTTTAATTATGTAAAATTCTTGGTAACTGCCAAGAAGTATTAAATTTTTTTAAACATAAAAAAATATTATTTTTTGTATTTTCTCCTGCTTCTTCAAATGAGAAGAAAAGCATCATATATGGGAAACATGTATAATATAATTTCAGAACCAAAATGAAAGCCATCAAGAAAACAAATGCCATAAATTATGAAAAGCAAATGAGTATGCTAAATTAAAAGTTGTTAGTTGTGACTTATTTTATCCATACACATCCTTGACAAGACAAACTGATTGTACAAGCTCACTAACTTGTGCCTGTGGTTTGAGATGTGTTTTCTACTTCAGGAAGATGTGTTTCATTTTGGAGAAATCCATTGAAACTTATTTCGGAATTAAGCCCAAAATCTCTTTATTGAAATGGACTTTTTTTGGAGCAGGTTTGTCAAGCAACTAGGTATTGTCAAAATACTTTCAAAACTCTGAATACCTTCAACAGAGACAAAATTATTGAATAACGTGAAGCACACCTAAAAAAATGGTGCTGTATCATATTTCCAAATAACAGGTTTCTCTTTGTATAATAATTTATGCTGCAGCATCTCCAAGATTAAATAATTTATTTCTTATAGATATCTGTGTTAATAATCTCCTGTTACATGGTCTCTAACACTGAAAACAAAATCTACTCTGTGACTAGTGTGTGAAGGAGGTTAGTGCCAGCTTGTTTAGGTCTTTTTGGAAAGCTATCTCTATATTGAATGGCATCTCTAAAGGAAGAGGAAGAGATTAAAGAAATTGAAACACAGGGGTCATCCACTTGTATCAGTTGAACAAGCAGAACACTATGTTGGACATCATTAAAAGACTCTGAACTGCCTTCCTGTTCAGGAAAAACCAGTAGGTCCCTGTCACAACAGATAAACCTGAAGTTAGCTGTGGTGTGGGTAAATAGCAGGGTGCTTCCGAGAGGGAAACATCACCCTGCAAACCAGCTCACTCAGTCACCTGAAGATCAGAGCTGACAAATTCAGAAAAACTCTGTGCTGTCAAGGCACCCAAAGCAATTTCATCTCTCTACAACCTCCCTGTAACAATTGTAATATCAATCACAGCCTCCATCCATCCCTTTTATAGAAACAAGTACTGCCTACAATAAACAAATAATAAAATCCTCTGCTTATTTACAGAAAGGCAAAGAGATATAGCTGACATTCATCATACTACCTCAGCTGAGAAAGAAAGGGCAGTAGTTCTTCTTCAGACACAGGAATATGTAAAACACTGCATTCCACTATGCAGGTGATATCACAACCACAGAAAAGTCTCAGGCTTTCTTACTACTGTATTTTTTTTGATACATAGTCACACACGTGCACACTCATAAAAGTATTTGGCAGCTGTTTGGAACAGATGGAGTCCTATAGATCTCCAGGGGGAGAGCCTGTGGAAATACAGACAAAATACATATTGGCATCCTTAAAACAGTCTATGAAGGAAATAAACTGTTGAAGAGAAACTGGACACACATGTCCTGAGTGAGTCATAGCTCCAAAGCAAGCCACCAATACTTTGGAGTCAGATAAAGAACAGCATGATAATTTTACTTGTGGTCAGCTGCAGAACATAAGATGTGTAGATTGTGTGCAATGATCACATAATAAAACTGATATTTGGGATACTGAAGGCATTAGGATTTCTTCTTTAAACCGGATTTTGTAAACAGGATTCTTAAAACTTTCTGTGGTGAAAGAGATTTTTATACAGAGGAGGAAATGAACTCACATACACTCAGTTCTGTACTCATCCAGGAGAAAAAAAAATAAACCAGTACCTTTGAGAAGGATTCATTCTCAGGCAAAACAAAATTATACTAGGAGCATTGACATCATTGACTTTTGGTATCCACTTAATTCTCTCTCTACAGTCTCAAAAAGTCTATATCAGAGCTTATTTTGTTTTTCAACTACATCTCTGTGAATCCAAAATACAGTGTCTTTAGAGTTCAAGGAAACCTCCAACAAGGATTATAATGTCTGCACAGAAATGCACATTTGCATAACAAAGTACCTATCTTGCTCTAATCCTAGTTAAGAAGGAATTTTTTTCTTGGAAAATGGTTCAGAATATTATACTGTCAAAATGTAATCAGAGTTGGATCCCTTTTGTCAAGTTTAGTTACTGCATGCAAAAAGATTTCAGAGGAATTTCTTAATTGAGCAAAAGACAGCAGCATCATGGAAAGACTAACTTAGAGATGTAAGACCAAACTTAGAGATATAGATCACAGCTTCTAGAAAAATAACTAATTCAAGCTGTCAGAAAATGTACCTTAGAGGATTCTGAAGCATTCTAAATGGTTTTAAAGATTAGATATCATACATAGGTTTTCATAATTTGTCCCTCCATTTGAAAAATGCTATTTATGCAAGCCTATTTGTCTACTTTATACAAAACCCTCTTCCACATTTCTCTACAAAAAAAAAAAAAAAAAAACCTCTATTAGGTCTATTTTGTTGCTTTTTGCTTAGATTACTACAATCTTCAACCTTTTTTTTAAGTAATCCAATCAAATATTTAATTCTCTGGCTCATTTCCACCACTTAATAATTTTAGGCTTAGTCCTTAAACATTTTGAACTTGATTCAGTTGCTTGCCCAGACACCTGTATTTCCGCCTAAGATGCCTTAGGATATCCACATATTAATGGCAGATGTAACGCAGGGTATACAGGAGGAGCCTCAGCTGAGTGTTGAGTAGGATGCTACTATAGCTTCTATGGTACAACACCTGTACTGAAATGCAGAGGGTGTTTCAGATGTGACCACATCCTTTCACACACTTTGGTCTGTGCCCTGGGATGGAGATACAGGTTTAATTTCCCTGTCTGCCTACACAAAGTTCCTGTGCAGCCTTGAAGGAAGCTCCTTCCTTCCACTCTTCCTTAATTCCTTACAGATTCCAGAGAGGCAGACAATACTTTCACCACGTCTTGTATGGCAATATCCCCAAAAGCATTTAGATGTGAACTGTCCATATATATACATATATTTCAAGGTAAGATTAAGTGTAGTACAAGAAACTAAGCACCCTAAATCAGTACTACAGCTCTGATGTTAATTCAGGGAAATGCACATGAGCATCAACAGTCCTGTCAAATTACTGTGCACACATTTACAATATGGCACAATGATCACAAAAGCAAAAATTATTTCTTACTTCAGTCTTCTACTGTTTCCTCTTTCAAAAATCCATCTTTTTGGATCCAGGCCAGAGTATTTATACAGTGCTTGTGATCTTTACTGGGGACAGGACACAGAAAGAAAATTAAATTATAAGAAATTGTACTAAAAAGGCTAAATTCTAGCCATAAGTATGTAGGTTTATGGAATGAAAACACAAGAAGGTCATGAGCCTAGCAGAAGGCAACATGAATGCCAGCTTGTTCTCAACAGAACTCTTTGAGCCTCTTAGCAGAGAGAAACACACTTTTTATGCACAGGTTGCAGACAATTAAGTGGCTGTAGGAAGCATTGCTTGCTCCTGCTGGGCACAGCAAACGTGCACACTTTGGCCCAGCTGAGCCTCACTCACTCTTGTGCAGACCCACTGCCTAGCTCATTGTCTGGGATAAGTAGGATGCATTACACCCTGGAGTGCCTAGTCTGCTTCACAGCTCCAACAAAGTGAGCCCACATGACTAGTATAGGCTATACACTGCAGTCTCTAAAGAAAAGACGCATATATTTTTTTCTCTATAGAATTTCCCTGAACCCCTTGGCTTTCTGTCTGGATTTGCATTGTGCAAGATCTGTGACTCAGAAAACAATCTAAGCAGATCTTTTGTCTTCCTAGTCTTTCAGTGTCAAGTGGGAATATATTAAATCATGCATTTGCAATACATTTAAAACTCGAATTCAAAACCCCAATTTAGTTAGCTATTTCCCTACTAACAAAGCAGAAACACTTAAAAGCAAGGAAATTAATAGATGCCATCACATATTGTCCACTGTTGTCTTAGAAATTAAGGAAAATATCTCATCAAGTGTAATGAAATGCATATTTCATCACAAGACTGTGACCTTAATGTGGACCCACAGAAAGGTGGGTATTACTAGATAGGGGTTTTGGTTATCTCAATTTTAATAGCAGAATATTTTCTTTAGAGAAAAGCTCTTACATGGACAACACTAGCAACTAATTATCTATTGACAGCAAAATGCCATAGTAAGGTACTTTTGGTACATTAAGAAGCTGTGTTTATCCTCAAGCAAGGGCAGAAGAATGGTTCTAATTCACCCAAGATTTATGGATGGATTCTGCCTACTGGCTTTAATTGTATCACACAGATGCTACAATCAATACTTCAAATGCCCTTGCCTGGTCCAATCAAGATTACTCCGATTACCTAAATTACTTGCCTATTGTGCTTACACTCAGAATACAGTCTACAAAAATAAATTTAAAGAGGAGGAAACCCTGCAGAGTGAATCAGAGTAACATCATCTATTTTGCCTTGTAATCAAACTTCCCAGCAAAGCCCTTTGTGCAGTTGCCCTAGCAGTTCTGCCTGAGATGAACCTCCAGTGACCTTGATAGCTGCAAGTGCACATAAGGACTCGTGGCCACTGGCAGGTCAGCCAACCCTCCTTCCATAAATCACCTGGGAGGTTCCCTACCAGCTCTCTCCTCCTCCACCTTCCGGAGAAAACTGGAACAAGGTTCATTAGCCTAAAAATGTGCCAGCAATAATTGGAACACTGCAAGGTCTAGCTCAGAGCATTTATCTAAGACCTGTAAGACATTTCTGACCTGGGGACCTCTGCAGAACGAGCAATGTTAGCATTTGTAACAGCTCAAGACACAAACATATCTTGACAAACAGTCTGTGTAATTACATTTCATGTTTATTTTTCATAAGAGCTATGATGTATTTACTGCACAAATGCTGGTAAACATACAGCATTTCATATAGATATTTCACTTTGGTTTACAGTTGAAGTGCTGTTTTGCAGTAAACTGTCCATCTCTGCCCTTAGTAGAGTAATACAGCACTGTAGCTGGTAGAAATACCTATAGCTTGACTAAATTTAGGAACATTGTGTCTCTTCATGTGCATGGAAAAGTAGGTCAAACTTATTTTCAATTATTCAGGCAGCACCAATTTTAGATTATTCCTAATTATTCTTTTATTTATTCTTAATTGATTGGGATTTCAAAATGTATGATAGCTGCTGGCTATCATACATTTTTTTGCCTAGTAACAAGGAGGACACATTAAATATTGTGTTTGTTTATGCATCTGACATACTAGAAGGTAGAAAGGTTCCTTTTATTTATTATTTTATTTGGATAGATGAAATAAAACCTGACATACATTTTTGCTTCTTTTCTGTATTCTTTTATTTAGACAAATAAAATAAATGTTGACATACAGTTTTATCAGTATTTTAAATATTACCCTTGTTCTGGCAGCACTTGAAGTCATGATAACGGTATGAAATCCCTCCAGTCCTGGCTGCTGCATAAACATGCTAAATTCACTCCCTACTGCCAGAAAAACCCTTCAGCCTAAAGGGACATGGGGGATAAGGTTGGGCAGAGGTGCATATTGGTTATATAGTGTTGCCTCATTTCAACATTTGTCTTTGTATCTATCTGTGTAGGACAGAGTACAGATGAAATGTCTTGGTCTTTGCTCTCCTATTTGCCTTCCATTTTTTCTTTTCATGCGAAGTTATCTATAGCATGTGGTAAGAGCAGTGGAATAACATGAGTATGAAGTATTAATACTCTTGCATACCTGTAAGTAGGAATGTACTGGGGGAGTGAGAGGAGTGAAGGAAGAAGGAAGAGGAGCATGAGGAGCGGAGACCTGGAAACAGCAAGGGGGGCACTTGGCTGAAGTTCTGAGTGGTGAGCAACAGCAGGAGAAAAACATCTCCCTGGATGTCATTAACTCTGCGCAGCGTGACAACCTTTTGTGGGTTGACCCTGGCTTGATGCCATACATCCATCAAAGGCCCGCCATCTCTCCTCCCTCTCAGCTGGACAGAGGAGAGAAAATGTAATAAAAGGATTGTGTGGCAAGATAAGGACTTGGGGGAGAGATCAGTCCCCCATTACTATCACAAACAAAACAGACTTTACTTGGGAAGAAATGAATTTAATTCATTATTGTAGGCTTCTACAATTACTAATTAAATCAGAGTAGGATGAGAAATAAAAACTAAATCTTCATACACTCACCAATCCCTCCTTCTCAAGCTTGGATTTACTCCCTGATTCTTTGCCTCCTTCCCCCTAGGGCACACAGGAGGATGGAGAATGAGGCCGGAAGCTGGTTCACCACACATTATCTCTGTCCTTCTTTTCTCTTCAGGGGGAGGACTCCTTGCTCTCTTCCACTGCTTCAACATGGGGTGCCTCCCACATTCAAGTCTTCTATGAACTTCTCCAGTGTGAGTTCTTCCCAAGGGCAGCCGTTCTTCATGAGATGATCCAACGTTGATCCCTCTTACAACGTGCAGACTTTCAAGATCACGCTGCTCCAGTGTGGGTCCCCTGCAGGCTCACAAATCCTGCCAGCAAAACTGCTCAGCACAGCCTTCCCACAGGTTTGTAGCCTCCTTTGGGCATCCACCCACTCTAGTACAGGGTCCTTCATGGCTGCAGATCTCTGCATCTGTGAAGTCCTCATGATCCGTAGGGTCACAGCCCGTCTCACATGGTCTGCAGCATGAGCTGCAGGGGAATCTCTCCCCCAGCTCCTGGAGCACATCCTGCCACTACTTCTTTGCTGACCTCAGTGTCTGCAGACATGTTTCTCTCACATATTCTCACTCCTCTCTGACTTCTGTGTCACGACTGTTTCTTCTCCCTTCTTAAAGCTGTTATCCCAGAGGCACTACCATCATCACTGATGTTCTTGGCCTTGGCCAGTGGCAGGTCCATCTTGGATCTAGCTGGAATTGGCTCTGTTAGTCATTGGGGAAGATTTTTGTAACTTCTCATAGACGCCACCTCTATAGTCTGCCTACTACCAGAACCTTGTCATGTCAGTCCTGAAACCCTCTGGTCCTTGCCCGGACAGTCTGACTGGTGGTTTCCTTGGGAATCAGCTCTGGAGACTTTATGGAGAGAGACTACTCTGATCTGATTTCTCAGAAACAGAACTTTAATAAGACAAAAACAACAAACAGGAGGGTCCTCGCTGTACTAGGAACAAACCAGAAAAGAGTAGGTCCAGGCTAGAGCAGAGATACTGATACACTTGATTATAGGGAGGGGTTAAGGCAGGGTCTGAGGGAAGGATTCAATGGGAGAGAATGTTTGGGAATATTACAATTTTTGCAGCAAAAAGTAACCAATAATAACAAGAAGAACCCAGGAATTTCTAGCAACAATTTACATAACTAAACAGGGGGATCTTGGGAGTGAGTCTTTTGCTCACAACTACAAAGGGTTTTCCCATGGCCTTAAGCTGAGGATATCTTCTTCTTCTGTTGAGCCAACCCCAACACAGTGCAATGCACATCCCAATTTTCCACAACTGTTTTCTTCCCTGCAGTGTTGGTATGATTTAATCTGTATCTCTTCTCTGACTCTTTCCTGGATTTTATTTTTAGGTTTTTGTCTGTTTATAATATGTTTCTATTTAATATCCTCATGTATTAAAAAACTCTTCTTACACTGCTTCTGTACCTCCTTTACCAGCATTATTTCAACCCCCTTTCTTCAGACTTCTCATCCAATTTGTGACAGTGTTTGCTTTTCCACTTCATTTTCAAACTTTAATAGCTAACTGCTGATTCTGATCTCATACCCACATGTAGAAAACCAGACCACGAAGGTTGTAATCAGTGTGGTTTTTATCTTCCTACTAAACAGTTACTGCTGAAAAAATTTTGCAATTTCTTCTCATATTTCAAAGGAATATGAAAAAAATCAGCATACTTAACTCAAATGACAGTTTTCTCTCTTTGATCCTGGTTAGGTAAAGTCCTTGAACCATGCCTGCCATTTAGCCTGAGCATAAATCTCATTAAAATCAAGCACGTGCTTAAGGGTCTAAAATAAGTTTTCCAAGCAACAGACATCTGTAACTAGCTGGAAACTTTTAACCATCCATAACTATCTTTCTGCACTGTGCTCCTGCTTCTATTGCTGCATTATCCATCTTCATTTCTGTCTCTTTTGCCTGGACAGAAATTGCTTTGGTTCTTGAAAGTCTAACTCACTTGAATTTATTCCCCCTGCCCTTTCTCCTTTTCGTGCATGTAGAAATCTTTCCTTTCTATCAGCAAGCCTCATTGAAAAGCAAATCAAACACACATCCTCTGTCACAGTGACTTTGAACCCCTTTTCCTTTCTCTTTTGTAACTTTTTACCCTAGAACTTCCATGCCCCCCCTGTAGGAAATGTCGACAATATGTGATTTTCACTTTTTCAATTTCAGGTTAATCAGCAAGGTGTTTTGTGGACCACATTAATGGCTTAAACCTCCAAAGTACAAGCTATCAAATAATAAAAAGCTTTTGAAAATACTTGTCTAAAACAGTTTTTTAACTTTTTTTTATGGACTGCTTCCTGTTTTAGTCAGAAATATTCTCAGAGATATTGAAACACATCTCCTAATATTTTCTCACCACCATAAGTTTCTATAAAGCTTCAAGCTCTGACTTGTTTCCAGCTCACTTTTTTTTCCCCTTAATATTCTTATTAAGATATCCCCTAGATATCTTAATAAACTGTATAGCGTACATAGTATCTCATGTCTGTCTTCAAAGGGGATTACTAACAGGGGTTCCTCAGGTTTGCTTTCCTATGCAGGAATTCAATAAAATCTCTTCACACTAAAGCTACTGATGAATTTTTAACTGTCTCTTCTATATAAATCCTATTTTCCTACTCTATCGCTATCCACAACTGAATTTACATTTATGGCTCATTGGAATTTCAGAGCAGAGAAAGTTAACCAGGGGATATGTTTTGCAGCATGGTTAGATTTCATGACAAACAGGGTACAGAAGGTGGAAATAGAGGTACGATCTGAAGCCAGTACTTCAACACCTTTGGCTGGATTTCAAGATGGTGAAAATTTATCTTTTCTGACTTCTAGAAGCTCCCAACTTGGCCCTTAATGCACACACAGTGAGGTGATATGATGAGAGTGAAATATATTTGTCTTAATGCAGGAATAGTGTGACCATTGACTCAAATGTTTAAGAAAAAAGGAAGCATGCAGATCTAACACAGAATTTTTATACTTGTTTGGGATTTTTTAAATTATTTAAGTTGAGATCCTTAAAAGTATTTAGCATCTTAATTTTCAATTAAAATCAGCAAATCACTCCATGAAGTGACTGACTGTTACCCATGTAAATACCATTTAATTCTGGATTTTTGATCTTTAGGCAGCCTTTTTACTGGTCTCCAGAGAGGCCAGTGAAAGTAATGAAAAAACTAACATCAACCATTTTACGAAGAACGTCAGATTTTCTGGTTGCATGGTATTAGAAAGAAGTGAATCCCTTTCATCTAAATATAGCTCTCCCTCCACCATCTTCATATGTAAAATTCAGAAGCTTAACTTCACCACTAGTACCAGTGAGATGCTTTTCCCAAGCCACTTTCAGGAAAAGCCATCAGAAATTGTTGCTAAATGTCATTTTCAGTATCAGCATTGCAGCTTCTGTCCACTGCAGATTAAATGTCTCTTTCAAGCACAACTTTGAATTAAGCAAATCACAGTGGCACACCAGCTACCCTATAATCTCTACTGGAACACTTTCCAGGCATATTTAGACTACAAATATATTTCTATCAGCACCACAGAAGTCAGGAGGCTGTGAAACCTCCTCGCTACAACAAGGCTGCATAGGAGAATGAAATCTTTTCATTTTAAACAATCTCTTTACAGAGTGCAATATTACAGTGGTAGGGGTATTTTCCTTTAAGTGCTAGGCAAATCCAAGTTGGTAATAAAACAAACTTTTATTCTGTATTATATGTCTGCTATTATTCCATTTTATTTAAAAATCTCTTCTCTATACAATATCTTGTTCAAAATTCTGATAACAATTAGTGCAATTATAGTATTTCAGTTTATACATTAAAAAGAGAGAATTAGTGATAACTAGCTACATGTATTAAATATTAGAAACCAGGAAGCACCCAAACTGAATTTAGCACATTTCATTGTTAATATCTATTGGGGTTTTTCATTCACGACTGCATAAAACAATGTATATTGTTTAGTTAGTATCTTTATAGGGCAGACTTAAGTGATGCAAATGTTCTATTTAAAGTACACAGTAGGCACAGTTGTGACAGCATACACATGAACACAAAAGATCAAGTGTTATAGCCAGGATTCATACCCCTAGCTTCAGCCACTCACTGTTACCATTCTATAATGTAAATGGAGAGAGAAGCAACTCATGAAAGATTCAGACCTTTGGTAATCTAAGTCACCCTCTACAAGTGACAAACTTGTGTTGTGGCTTTATACAGATATTTAATCATTTAAGCTCTTAACCTAACAGCCATTAAAGCCCCTACCTTCTGTGGCAATAAATTTAAAGGGGGCACCTTGGTCTGTCTGCCAGTGTCTAGAGATTGACAAAATCAACCTGGGTACTTAGGGTAGGATTCAAGCCACCTAACGTCAGGTGTCTCCAATGCAAGTATAGATAGCTGAACTGGGCATACAGATTCTGATTACAACAAATGGATAAAAATAATCAAAACACTCAGTGAGGATTACAGTATGATTCCCACATTGGATGTAGCTGTTTTCTTTAAGGTGTGGTGCGGTCACCTACAGCACCAACACTGAAAGTCCGCAGAGCTGAACTCATAGCCTTAATCACATGGAATTTAGCTTCCACTTAGCCAATACTCTGCTAGGCAGCTCAATGCCATCAAGGAACTGGTCCTCACAATCCTGTTATGTTCCAGTGGAAAGTCTCGTCAATTTCAAGTTGGGTCAGACTGACAGTAGTTCGCATGGCACAGGTTTAAGTACCAATCGCTCTATATTGTTATGTCCAAAGAACAATAATATGAGCATGCAGACAATGCAGGCAATGGCTGAGACAAAATTTGACTGCATTTGCTTCTCAGCCAAATGTGAGACTTTGTAAAGTAAAGTCTGATTTGATCTTAGTCCAGCTTCTAGACAAGAGTGACTTTATGGCTACCTTGCAGCATTCTCATTAATGCAGGGCAGAGTTTCTATGCATTACTTGTCTTCTACATCAATTTTTCATTTGCAGTTTGTTCAAAGAACTCTTTACTTGTGCCCTTGAAGAGTCATCTTCTTCAAACGACTGGTCTGATTGCATTACACAAAATGCACCAGTAAAATATTTTTGGGAAGTGAAATATTTTACTCTTTTCAGACTATTCCTGATATTCTTACTGTCAGCTCCATCATTAGGTAGGAATGCAGTATGCAAGCATCATGATTATGGCACTGGCTATTCCTTTGAAAAATTCTACATTATGAAATAACATGAGATTGAATAATAGTGGACAAAATCAAGCTAGAAATAAAATGCCCAATTTTAACCAAATGTTAATCAACTAATTATTGGTATATTGTATATTCTCTATCATTTAAATTCTTTATACTAATATTGTATTTCTGAAAGATGTGAAATGCCTTGATCAGAAGTTGCCATCTTGTTGAATCTATTATTTGGTGGAATTATGTCTTACACTACAAGAAGTCAGGATATGTGGCTGTTGTGGTCCTTTCTGCCCTTACGTCTGAGGATTTTTCTCATTTTGACCTAGAACCAAAGCCCAGTGATTTTAGTGGGAAAATTTCCTATTGTTTCAAAGGACACCACCCATCAAATGAGAATGCTGCAAAGTGGCCGTAACTGCGACTTTGTCTAGAAGCTGGAGTAAGATCAAATCAAACTTGACATTCCTAAGTTTCACATTTGGTTGAGAAGCAAACGCAGTTTAATTTTGCCTCAGCCATTGCCTCTCTGCATGCTTATATTATTGGTCTTATTTTGGCCACAACCACACGGAGTGATTGACCCTTACACCTATGCAGTGTGAACCACTGGCAGAGTCTGACCCAACTCAGGGTGCCCTTCTGGGTTCCCATAGGCAGCTCTCTGTTTTCTCTGGATACGGTGGTCAGCTTCAGCTTGCAGACCAGCAGATGGAGGGATACTGTGGGAGCACTCTCTTTTGATAAGTTTACTTTCTGAGTAAAGTGTCACTCCATGACTGTAAAGATGACCATGTGTGGTCCAAAGACATTGCTGTGGGCTGCTCCACTGCATCTCTCTGTATTAGATGTTATAATTTTTATGACCTGGATTTCGGATTTTTTTTAGAAGCTTTTCACATGCAGTAGCATCAAAACGAATGATTTTGCTTTCTCTAGAGATTCAAAGGAATTGGATTTCTAGTTCTTCCCTCAGTTCTTAACAGAAGAGAGATAATGTTTGCATTTTTCTGACAGCCCTAGGAGAGACAATATTTGAGGTAACATTTTAATTTCATCTCCTCTGGATTGCTCTTGCTACAACTGCCACTCATGACAATATCACTCTGTCTCTCAGAGAAAATCAGATCTCACTCCATCTCTGATAAGATTCCAAAGTACATAGAGAATACAAAGATATGTTCATAAAAACAAAACATTAATTTGTTGCGAGTTTGTTTTTCTTTTTTTAATTGACATCTAATGAGGCTTCTTTTCCAAAAATTAAACAGCTCTGTTGCTATCCAGAGGGAATGCCTTGAAACTACACATCAAAGCTGACGTAATTTCCCTGTTCTTTATCTGCTAAAATCTAAAGTACAGGTACCTGATTACAATGGAGGTGAATCCATAAAGTTCTCTTTGACCTCACATTTTATTTCACAGCCAATGCTTATCCAATCACAGGCACTGCCTGAGCAATTTTAATAATAGACCAGCATATGATTCTCAGCCAAAAAAACTACCACCAGATAAGTTGTATATGTGATTTTTTAAGGTCAAACCATCTTTCAGCCTGAAGAATTCTGCAAAAGCTGTGCCAATATGATTCTCAGCCAAAAAAAACTACCACCAGTATATGTGATTTTTTAAGGTCAAACCATCTTTCAGCCTGAAGAATTCTGCAAAAGCTGTGCCCCTAAAGGCAGGGATAACATAGTGATGTAATCAAGAAACTTGATGGAATACAGAAATTTAGGTAAAACCATGTTAGATGATGCCTAAGAAACTACATTTCATTCACTTAAATATAATCTAAGACGCTGGTAGTCCCTTATCTGTTGTCTAATAATCAGAGGGTTTTGCTTCTTGGGCATTGTTTCCTTACTGTCTGCATGGAATAGTCTCACTTTTCATACACTTAACCCCCCGATTTACTTCTTCTATTACTAAATTCAAATCGTCTCTTGTTCTAATCTCCAAGTAATAGGGCCACAGGACAAGCAAAATGAATGCAGCCAAGATGCAAGCATGCCTCCAGTACCACCCATGGGCACGCTTGGATGCGACTGTGTAAATCAGGTCGGTCACACCAAGCCACTCCACAGTGGTAGCACTGGTCAACCAACTCCAGAAGTGACAGCAACCTGGAAGCACAATGGTCCTTATTCACAAAACATCAAGGAATTATGGCAATATTGTCATGAACAGATAATAGTGAACTCATTTGCAGCGCCTAAATAATTTGCTTTTTAATGGTGCTCTTTCCTCTGCCTTTCTGACTGCATCCAAGGCTGCAAATGCACTGTCTTGGCAGACAGACATACCAAGAATTACAATAATCCAAACTGAGGAGGTAATGAGAAAATGAATCTAATGAATCTAGGCTAATAATTACAGCTCGTTTAATTACCTCTGAGATACAGCAGGAGCTGTATTTTTTTTTTTATAATTGATGTTCCTGACATCTTTGTACCTTTTAAGTGTATTAGTTGTAAAATCTGCCATGTTAATGTTGAAGTTGATAAAAATGTCACAAAGTGAAGCAGAGATAATGGAACAGGAGAGTCTTTAAATGTCAAATAAGTAGAAAGGTATTGACAGGCAGATATTTTACTGCTTTTATGCTGCACATGAGCTCTTCAATAAATGTACAACATGTGTGAGGAGCTGAATCAAGAGCTACTGGCTGAAATATTGTCAAGGCTTTGTTTGGTCAGATTTTCCTAATGTAATTCTAATTTTTCATACTTGCCTTAGGCCATTATCATGAAAGCATGTGCATTAGACTAGACACTTGATGGAAGACTCCACGCTATTTTACAGACATCCACATTAAAATATTGGATAGCTTCCGGCCTCAAACCTGGTAAACTTGTACTTACATGGCAACTAGATTCAGGTTAATTGCCTGTTGAAGTTTTGTATCTACCACACTGAGAATTTAGAAAATAGTCCCTTTAAAAATTGGAAAAATAATTCTGCCTCAATAATATTTCATACAGCATTGGTTATTCTTTCTCCATTGACTGATCCTGCACCTCTCTAACCAATGAGAATTTTACAATCAATAACTTAACTTCACTAGGAACAGGAGCATGTCATCTGTGCCTAATGAATCTTGAAATTAATGCAACTTCTTTATGTTTTTGCTTTTGCTCCAGCACTCTCAATGCCAGCACAGATTTCCAAGATGTGTTTACAGCCAGCTCACTTTCCCTCTGCTGGATCTTGTATAGCAGAGGACAAATGGAGATGAAGGTGAGTCCCACTTGGACAGGAGTCTCACTTTCTTTGTAGCCTTGGTTGGTTGGTTGGTTGGTTTCAGAAAGTCACATTTGCCTCTGTCAATAATTCAGAATCCCTTCTATCTTCACATCTGAGGCAATGACTTGGTGGTAGGGGTATAGTCTGTGTGTCCAAAGGGCACAATGGGACAGTCTTACAGAATTCAGCTCTCATTGCAGTGGGACCTCTGGCAGTGGGCTAAGCTGACAGTTGACTTTTTTCCTTTTCTTGGTGATCTTGCAGCATTGAGATCACCAAGACACAGCAGCTCAAAAAGCAGCAGCCCTCTTCCTACACCACAGCCCAGGTCCTCTGGGCTGTCCAGACATCAGGGAAGAAGAGGAGGTTTGTGGGAGAGACATAAGATTAAGCTCTAATGCAGATCTACTAAAGTTGTAGGCCTATTAATCTGTGGAATAAGGGCAATAATGTGTACTTTTTCTACCTTAATTTAGGTTAAAAATTATTTGTAATGGCCTCTGCCCATATTTGTTTACCACCTAGTGCTATTAAATTTCTTGAGGACTATTCTAACTGTAACCAGACATGCCCTTTTACAAAAATAAGAGATTATGAATATTTGCTATTCCTAGCATCATGTGACAGATAGCTGAAGTGAGTTGTCCTGCTGCCCTTTGAAAAAAAGCACAAACTATGTACACACCACTCATATAATATCCCATATAAAGATACCTAGGCAAACCAGACCTGACCACGTCTTTCATTACTGGAGCATAAAAATAGCCTCATTCTTCATGAAACCATTTTTAAAATGACAGTAGCTTATAATTTTGACTTAACATATTAGTTTATTGTTTTCCTGTCTTTCTTTTTAATTATGTTAATTGTACAAATTTAAATCATTTGTGATTCATAAGAGAAAAGGCAAAGTTTCTCTCTGTGGTCCAACTAGCCGCTGATAGTCATTCAGACTTTTGTTATTTCGAACAAGGTTTATCTGCAAAATTCCCATTCTCTCAACAATAGAAGAGGGACATTGATTCAGAAATGCAATGTGGACATGCAACAATGATAAGTGGGCAAAGAGAATTCAGGTGTCACCTACAAAAATAACCCTTTTGGAAACCACAGCAGTTCAAGACAAAACAGGTAATAAACTCTTTCACTTCTGCTTCTTTAATCTTGGATTGTACTGATGACAACAACCAGTTGTAGGAAAAAAAAAAGCAAGGTCATCCCTAAGGGACACAGCATAAAAAGTGGGAGAATAATGCACTTTCACCCCTCTTAGCAGACTTGTAATTCAGCAGTTTTAAAAATTGTGAAAATAGTAAATAGAAATAAACCATTCAGACTCCTTGTTTGCTCTAATAATTTCAGATAATTATTTAAGAAGTGACATTTAAACTGTTTTTTAAATACTGCCAGATAGCTGGATGCAAACTTAAAAATACCATTTTTTATCTCAGTGTAATGAACTAGGGTTGCTGTAAGTTTGGTTATGGTGGTATAAACTTGAAAAAGCAGGGACCAGAAGACCTTGAACCAAAGCAGCAAAAATTTTTGTAGCTCCTAAATGACTTCATGATTATGTTTGGTTTGCTTTTTTAGTGTTTTTAACACTTTGGAACAGTTCTTCTATTTATCTCTAAGTTAAGACTTTCCTAAGCAGAACTAAGCCTATGAGAAAAAAAAAAAAATCAAAACACAGAAACAGTCTCCTCCATGTGAAAGATCTCATTCCAAATGATTGAACACTCCAGCCCATTCAAATCTCTCAGCCACTGCAAGGTATAGTCATAGGTAAACAGGGGAATATTTCTTCCTCTGAAACTTTCTTAGAAGAGGAAGAAAGTGAAATTTGAACAAGTCAAGAAATAGGATGAGTAGGAAGAGGAGAGGAAATACAAAATCAGAAGGTATTAGCAACTTTCTGATACTGCTGGTCTCCCAAGCCCAGTCCTACCTAACATCTATACTGCTCACCTGCAGGCACAGATTTCTGTTGTGCTCCGCAGCATACCTAAGAGGGAAAGTTAATAGAGCTCATGCAAAGGGTAACCCTGATTCTCCAGACAGAACAGCTGGAGCTAAGCACCTTCCAGGCCTCCACCAGCAGAGAGCTTCAGTACAATTCTCGCTGATTCTTCAAGTGACTTTTATCTCAACTAGCTCAGTGTAGAAAACAACTGAGCAAATCTCCCCAGGTCATGAGAAAGAAATGGGTACTTTAGAGACAGGAGCTACCAGATCTAGTTCACATGACTCATTTAAGATCAAATTAATGTTGTGCTGGAAGCATACTGTCCTGTAAGTTTGATTTAGAGGGAAATCCTTGGAAGAGCTCCTAGCTTTGGTGTTACCACTTGCACTACGTTTGCTCAAATGAATCCATGCAGGAGATATGTCTGAATCCAAAGCACAGCTTGGCCTCTGAACATGTATGAATACAGAAAATTCATGGTTGTCTGTTCAGCACATTCTCATGTTATTATCATGTCCCATGAAGAAGAGAGTGGCCAAGAAATGGCTGTTGACCATGGTTATAATTAATTGCCTAGACATCTAGCTAACAGAGATTTAAGTTTACAGTTAATGAAACTATAAAACTTATGTTCAAAATACCATGTTGATGACTTCTCTTGCAAGTATTAGGAGAATGCTTGCATCATTCCTTGCAATTGAGCTATTGAAGTGGGTAGCGGAGACAAGCAAGGCAGTCAGGAAAGGCAAAGATTTGGAGACAGACACCAAGAGGGGAGAAATGAAATTAAATCCTTCCAGCTGCAACAATCCAGAAGGGACTGGCATCAGAAAGTTAATCTGTAATACAAGCAATTTAGTCCTGCCTTGTACTTCACCAGAATTGTGAAATGTTAAGGAGGTTCACAAAATATTTGTTAAAAAGCTTTTCTATTTGTAATTCCCACGGCTATTATCTTTATTTTATACACCAAGATGTGGGTTGTCATCTTTATCTTATTCATAATTTTGGACATATATCACACTCATTCTTTGCTTTTAGCCTAGCAAGGCTCATCTAATCCTAAGATGGATATCTAGACCAGACAGATCACCTCAGTCCATTTTATTTCAGTTATCATAAGGAGGGACAAGAATTTTAGTTCAGATTTTAGAATCTGCTTTGGAGATACGAGTAAAGAGCAGTGAGATGAGTACATATTCATTTGAATCCTGATGTTTTTTCAGTACAAAAGAAAAATTTTTCATATCTTATCTTCAACAATTTTAAACGGGTAACTATGTTCAAACAGAACATTTTTGCAGGAGATGCATAACTACTGCATCATTACTCCTGTATCTTGCTGTCTAGAAATGTTTGGCAATAACTATGTGCAGGTTTTCCTGGAGAGGAACAGTTTTCTGAACCCTGGCTTTAACAGTTAAGCAGTAAAAAGACCCAGCCATGAAGAGCATTTTGCATTTCATTGAAAATAAACTGCTTCTCTAATGGACAAGACAGTTTTTCAGCCATATACAGCACCATTATCTGACAGTTCATGGTTGAAGGTTCATAACTTCATACTTGGATGAAATTCTCAGAGGCAATTTGAAGTAAAAAGTAGTTTTCTGATACAGAATTTAACATCTGTATTTTCTTAGCACTTTGATTTGCTTTTCTTTCTTTTCTAGAGTGAACAAAATGTGTTGAAAATCTACATATTAGTGCCACAGAAATGTACTTTTCTTGGCATCCCATATCCTGTTTCCTTCTTTCCCAAGTTTGCTGCTCTCAGCTTCCCAAGTACAGCAATCCCCCAGCTGCATCTGATAATTCTCATCTCAACAGCAACAAAAGAGGAAAAAGAGAAACCCTCTGCAAAAATAATAAACTCATTTTCATGCCAAATTTGAAAGAAAAATAAGGAAATGAACAGCTGGACTACAGTAAATTATTTTGGACTAGTTTAAGAGAATTCCATATACAATCTTCTCTAAGTATTTCCTCCCCATCTGCAACAACCCCTTTTTCCTCCATTTCGTATTCCATTTTGATTTTGAATTTGAGAATTATGATAACATGGGATCTTAATCATCAGTTAATCTGGAAAAAATCCTACTTTGTAAGAAACACAGTTAATTGTACTCTTTTGTTTTCTGCTTTCCTCTTCCTTTTCCTATGATAAAAAAACCAAGGCTCTAATGAATCCTTATATCAGAACAATGAGGGATTTTTCCAAGAGGAAATGGTTTATTTTTCAAGAGTACCACAAAGAAACATTAGTATAAGTTGATTCATTTTTTTGGGTATTTTTTTGTTGGTTTTTTTTTTTTTAACTTGTTTAAAAGTTAGAGATGTTCTTTCCTATATAAGAGCTGAGAGCAGGGCAAGAATATGGCTGGATATACTTTCTGGAAGTATATCCAGAAAGAAGCATATACAGATGAATGACATTATTTTAACATGTGCATAGGTATGCAAAGTGGAGTTACCTTCATTAAGAGCTATGAAATACATTCTAGACATTCGTACAGCTCCTGCTGTGTTACAACATAGAGCCTATCGTTTTTCTTCACCAGTAAACCTTGAAATAAATGTTGCTATTACTTAGGCTCCACTCATTTAAATACTTTAAAAAATAAAAATGGGGTTGTCATTTTGGAAATATGCAGAATTTTACTAGAAAAATTACTCTATATTCCTATACTAAGATATCAATGTATATGAAAAACAGATTATTAAATTATTTATAAAAATGAAAAAACTTTATTCGCCTAAAAGACTTGACAGAATAAACTACCTCAAAACCACAGGAGCTATGTACTTCAGAAGATTATAAACCCTGTTATTCACCGAAAAGCTGATGCAACTTATATTTGTCTTCTACACACTCTGTCACAATATTACTTGATGAGTATTGTTACCTCTGTTGATTGTTAAATTTCTCAAACAATGACATTGGTGTATCAGCTTCCCTAATTGAACAACTTATCAAGAGTGATTGCCTTTTAGGATGAATATTTCAAAGGACAGACAAAAACCAGTCAGTTAAAACTGCCTACCTTGTAGAATATTACTAGTTTTCAAGGAAAAAAGAAAAAAAGAACCAACAGAGATGTACTTATCTTCAAATGCCTTTTGACTGGCATTTCTTCAGGCTTTATTATTCATGTGTCAAGAAGTAAATAAGTAAGTTTTACGGACTTTATGATAATTTGCACTGGCAGTTAATTTACTCTGGCATCATTGCCATCTGGAGTATTGCAGCAAAACTTCTATAAGGATGATGGAAGCAACCATCTCACCCCCACTCAGTCTCTTAACACCCAAACACTTTGGTTTCTTCACTTTTCTTGTGGTCTCGTAGGATGAAAATTTATTGCAGTACAGTACGTATGAGAGTGCATGATACAATTTTTACAGGCTGTATTTATAGGCCTGAAAATGTTGACAGGAATTCACCAGTGGCATCAAGTGAGCTTATCTTTAAGTGGGTGATGCATGACCAGAAGAACATAGAACTACAGAACTGTGAAAACAGACAACAAAGCCTAACCTGCTTACCCACAGTGTGCGGGATGCAGACATCGTAATCGTCCTGCCAAAAGTGGAAGTCGTGGCAGTTATATTTAACACACCAAATATCCTCTGGTTATTGTTTAGTTTTCAGTAGTTATTGTTTCCTATTGTCTGCAGCCTCTCTTTGCTCTGAAAAGAAGAAAGAGAAGAAAAATCCTCTGTTTTTTTATAGAAGAAAATGGAGGTGGGGAAACCGTCCAGACTGTGTCCTCTCCAGTCTAAGGGCAGAAAGAGGCGGGTGGCAGGAGTCCCGCTTGTTTCAGTGGTGATGGAGTGCAGCCAGCCCAAAAAGAGCTCACTCACACAGCTCCAGCTCTCTGGTAAGACCTGCCTAAACATGACTTGAATGCTGCTGGAAACCTGTGGGTCCTGAAAGGGTCTCCCAGCTGTGGAACACCACTTGCTTCTTTTTAATTCCTTGTTTTGTTGGTTTTTTGAGGACAGGTTTGGTTGTTTCATTTGTTTGACTATTGCTTTTGTTTGCTTGTTCAATTTTTTTTTTCAAGTTTACCTTTGGAAAAAGAAAAATTGATTTTTGAAAATGCATGAGTTAGTAGACATGAAAAGAATGTTTGGGAGGTAAGAAATCACCATTTTTGTGAAGATCCTTTTTACTTTCTTTTCAGTGTTGAGTCTTTGCCCCATCCTTTGGCATTCACTGCCTGCAGCAGTTTCCTCCCACCACTTTCTGTAAATTGTCTGAGTCATGAATGATTTCACGGTAAGAGTGTTTTTTTGGAAAACACTAGGATTTTTCAGTTTGAAGAGATATCAGATTTGATAAAATATATGAAAATGTCAATAACATTGCCATCAGATGAAAGCAAGGAACAACTGCTTTAAAGAACATCATACGTCTTATAGTCAATCTTACCTTGCCTTCAGTATTTTATTTGAATTATACTCATAGTACCATCAGGTTCCAGCCATATTCACTACCAGCTGAGTCAATTACCTTTCTTGCTAAAACAATTTTCCAATGTTTCAGGTTTTAAAATACGTGATTTCACCAAGGCAACAGTCCCTGACTTCATAGCAAGAACCTTTTTTAAATTACTACACACTCCATTCACCTCCTCTATAAAGAAATGCAATTTAGTGAGAGTAAGTTTGTTAAATTAGAGCAGTAGGTGCATCAGACACTGGTAGGATTCTTTAAATGCTGTGTTATGAATCAGTGCAAATGTATGTATACTGGAAAATTGTCTTTAAATCAGAGATAATACAAACATGGAAGACAGTCAGGTTTATTCTGTAAGGAAAACTATAAACTGTTTATCCTAAAAATGTTTGTCACCCAAGGGGGAAAAAAAAATTATATGTAAAGTATTCTAAGCAGAACTGGCAAACCTTTGTAGTACTTTAAAATATTTTTCACACCTGCTATCTCACCTTCCTCTGAATTGGAGGCTGAAGATGCTTAAATCTTCTGATCCTGTGTCCCTTGCTGAGCAGGTCTTTTAAGCAAGCAGAGATTGCTCTGCTTTGCTACATGACCAGCGAGTTCCTTTTTATGTCTCCCTGGCCAAGATTGCCCTCAGAACATGAATCAAAGTGACACCACTTACAGCTGATAGAAAATTCATGCTGTGTAATTTTTCAGTTCTGGCTACTTTTCAGGTTTGTACAGGCAGCCAAAGATTACTCAAATAATTGTTCAGAGCAGACCCCAACATGAGCATTGGAAGCCGTTAAACCAGGGAAAATCTCTGATTTTGTCTGCAGATTGGAAAAGATTCTCTGCACTTGTCTGAGGTAGCACCTCTGCAGCTGGCAATGAAATGATGCCAGTTCACACCATCTGAAGTTCTGGCTTTGACATGACTTTGTCAGCCACTTCATCTCTCGATGTCAAACCTTAAATCAGAAACAGCATCGCTGAGAAAACAGCTACGTCTCTACTTTGGTTGACAACCAGGCTACACAGTGTCAGACATAACACCTGGTAGATCTCAATTCTGGAAATATTTTTGCTCTTTGCCTTTTTGAAATACTAGGTTTTACAATGACTTACTGTTTTCCTTATGTGCCATAGTCCAAATTGTGATTTTAAGTAGAATTTTTTGGAAGGAACAAGATGTGGCGCCAATCCAGAGAATGATACATATGTTCTAAATCTTTCAGTGTCTAGATATGATATTTTTGTTCACAAAGATCAGGAATATTTTCTTCATTAAAAATAAAAATCTCTTATGCTGTCTTTTCTTCACCAGGAGACAGGTGTTAGTGAGATGTCTATTTGATTTGAGCACCTACTGTCAAAATTCTTATCTGAAAACCTTCACATTGCTGCTTTCTAGAGGCTCCTAAAGGTCTGCAGGAGCTCCTAATTCTGATATAATTTCTTCTTCAAGAGGATTGACTATAGAGAAAAGATGTCTGTTAGCAGTCTCCAATTTGACAAGGATCAGTTTCACCGGACATTTCTGATATAAACCTTCCCCAAGGACCTAATTTCTTCTTCAAGAGGATTGACTATAGAGAAAAGATGTCTGTTAGCAGTCTCCAATTTGACAAGGATCAGTTTCACCGGACAGCTTCAGATTCTGGGGAGCTATTTCATAGTTTTCTCAGAACTTCCACTCATGATACTTACTGGACATTTGTTCAGCTAGACCAGTCCTCTCTCTAACAGCTCATCGTTCAGCACACAGCTGAACAGAGCTACAGCCAGCTGGTGGCCAGTCACAAGTGATATTCTCCAGGGCTCAGAATTGAGACCACTTCTGCCTAATATCTTTATCAGCAATCTAGGTGAGGGGATCAAGTGCACCTTTCACCAGCTGGCAGATGACACCAAGGTGGGTGTCATTGTCGATCTGCCTGAAGGATGGAGTGAGCCAGCCAGGGAAGGCTCAGACTTCCCTCCGGATGGACCTGCTTTTGCACACAGAGAAGCTCTGGTAGGTGATGAGATGGTTGCAGGTCATCAGATGGCAATGGGTTTGAGTCTTGGAGAAGTAAGAGAGGGATCTGCAGGGTCAGTGGGCTATTATCCAGTTATATAGGATTCAACAAGGCACAGATTCAGGGGCTAAACTTGGGTCATGACACCCCCATGCAGCTCTACGGACATCTGGGGAAGAATGACTAGAAACCTTGGGGGTATTGGCCAATGGTTGGAGTCAATGACCTCAGACATCTTTTCCAACTTTAATGAATCTTTGATTCTGTGGCAGTTAAAAATACAGCAAATGGAAGAAGTAATATTTTAGGGATTGATTTGCGTCAAACCTGACTTTTTTCTCTCAACAACTTACTCTGTTTTCTCTTTTTCAACAGTACTAATTTGCCAGAAAACACAGCAGGCAGAGATATCATTGAGCTTACAGTAATGACACCTGTAAAGCCCACAGTCTACCGGCCTACATGAGGGAAATGTCAGCATTTGGGCAGATTTACTAACACCGGGACAAAATCCCAGCCCCAGAAAAACTGCTTGTAACCCCAAGTCATTTTTTCTATTACACCAGCTAACCTGATCTAATAAGCCATCTGGGCACTCTGTTTGCTGCTGTGCACATCTCCAGCCAGCACCTAGCATCTAATTGTACGTAATGATCTGCCCACTGAAAAGGGACCTGTGCTCTTAACTCATGGAGATTCACTCATTTTAGAACAGCAAATTCATAGCCTGAGAAGGTGGTACACTCAAAAGGTCATTCCTCCACTAAAAGGGCAGATCATCTTAGCTGATTTGCACAAAGACACTGCTCCTCCATTTTTTGCTAAACTTCAGCTGTTAGCAGGTGGAAAAATTAATCTAAAATTATAATATTAGCACTCAGTTCGCTACCAAGTGAGTCACTCTAATTGGACATTTCCAAATTAATTCCTAATAAGGTTATTTGAATTGTTTTATTTATTTATTTTGTGTGTGTATACTACCAGCAACCAAAAGTAGCTTTGAAAGCAACAGTGATATAAGGAAGTATGAATAGAAGTTGCACCCAAAATGTTTTCTTGCATTTTTTTATCTACACAATAATATGTAGCATTTGGGAAGTGCTTAATTTGTCTTAATCTTACAGCAGCAAGAAAACAGGGTGCATTTACCTTAGTACTTTAAACCAGAAGAGGAAGAGATTTGTATAGAAATGTTCCTGACTATCTCCCTTTCTCTGTCAAGTTCTGAATGGCTGAACAGTATCAGAGCATGCAGCCTGCAGAACTGGAAGACACACTCCAGGAGGTTCTGCCAGTTAATAGCCTTCCACTTCAAGGGCCCAAACTACAGCTAATCCAAAGTTACCCCACTCTTTCCTTCTTACTTCTTCAAAATATGTGTAATATAGGTGTCATGTCCTCAGCATCAAACTGCTTTGCCATAAAGATCCAGTCTGTAGGTCGATATTACTTACTAACAGAGATACAGACACAGCTTTCAGCCAATTTTCTTTCAACATCTGGCAAATGGGAAGATAAGCAAACAAAATAGCAACAAAGTCACCAAAATGCTGTAAAATAGATTGAAAAAGAGGAAATGTCATCTCCAAAGTGCTATTTTCTATGAAATGGGGGTTTTTTTCTATACATCAGCAGTGGTTTTGTAATTAAAGCATATGTCTTGCTCAGACAATTATTTGAAGTATTATAAAAAATATTACTGTTGTTGTGGTTAGTAATAATTATTGTTTGGATTTTGCTAAACTCTTTTAAGTCTGGCCAGTTTTTTAGGCCAAGTTTGCCTGTTGCAGTGGGTAGGGAAGAGAAATAAAAGCGTCTTGAAAGTGCAGTTCCTTTGAACTGATCTCTGGAGCTTTGATTTGGTGGCAAACATATCCTGCCATCTGAATTTACTGAAAAATGAGTTCTCATTCTGTGCAAAGCATTCTCTTAATGTATGAAGGTACTTACTTTGCTGTATTACTGACCCAGAACAACTGAGGACAAGGAAATCTGATGGTCTCATCATGTTTAATAGTACTAAGTTTTACTGGACATGAAAACTTAAGCCTCAATGGGACTGTGAAATTTCATGGCATTTTTATTAGATGTTGGGGAAAAATGCATATCATTTATGCCTGAATACTGCCAGAAGTTTGTGACACATATGTACAACATGTTGGTGTCAGGCTTTTCTGAAATGTCAACCACTGGGAAATAGGGCTATAGTTTTCCACCAGCAAATAAAATTTCCCTTTGGCCTTTGTGGCCAACCTGCATAGAATAGGCTGTGTCTGTATCTACAGGTTTCCTCAGATTTAGATCAAGGTGCCAATATGTAATAGTCACACAGTCAGGAATGGCTTCAAGAGCTCTCAGGAAGTGTTTGGGAATTAGTTAGCAAGCATAGGCCAAAACCAGGCTGGGCACAGAGAATACATAGTCACAGTGAAATTTTTAGTCTGCTAGTAGAGTCCTGGTTTAAGAGGCTGTCTGTCTCTTTGATAGAGTGAAATATTATATTATCTTTCCAACATAAACCCTAATAGAAATGTATGTAAAAGCATAAACACATATAAAGGTGCCACAGAATTTAATGAAGTGCTCAAATAAATTACTCAAAAGATGTGCTCGTAGCCCCACAGAGATAATTACAAGCCTAATTTAAACCTGGTAGGAGCTGGAGGTCTAAATAATTTGTAGTGCTAGACCTTATCTGCTCATCAACATACTTTTGAAAATTCTTCCTGAAGCATTTGGTTAACAGAGTAGGGAAGAGCAGATACTTATGTGTTTGGGTCCCAATGCATATTTAGAAGCTGGACCCTAAATGACATGTATACCTGAGAACCTTATCAGAGAGCTCTGTAAGAGGGCTGGTGACACTAATCCCTGAAACATACTTCATTCCACAGCAGAAATCATTGTGATTTCTCAAATGTCTGCTTTCCTTGGGCAGGAAAAGCTGGTTGAGTTCTGATGAGAAAGCAAATTTCTACAAAATGCACAACATCACAATTTCCCTGCTTGCTGCTGATTTCACAGGTTATACCAAAACAGTGATATTGAGTTAAAGATGTTGATGGAGATTTTCTGCTCCAAATTTTCCACTCTCTAGAGTTTCCTGGCTTCTTGAGCTTGCAAGGGAGGCTGTAGGAGCCATCCAGCCCCTGTCACAGAATGGTGCTGACCTCTCCCAGCTGGCATGGGGTGCACAGTGCAGAGAGACTGTGCAGGAACTCATGTTGATTGTAGTCAGCTGACAGAGCCAGAGCAGCTGCCCTAAGGCTCACTGCCACCAGCTCAGTCATCACTGACCTGCCAGCTCGAATGGCCACAGAACACCCTGCACTCCACGGTGAACTTTTCCACACACATGTGCAAGTGACACCTACAAAAGCTCTGCTCTGATTTACAGCTGAAGTCTTCAGGGCCCAGGACTAAGCCACTATAATTTATGTAGGTATCCTAAAAAATTACCAGCTTGAGGAATTAACTGGAAAATTGTGTGATCCCTTTCAGGAAAATGTAACTTTTGGATCCTTGGAGAAGGAATGGTAGGCCTGAAATAAAAGCACCTCCCAACAAATTTGGAGCTATTATGAAGTCTTTGGGAAAGTGAGTCCTTTAAGTCAAAAGTTTAGCCCTGATCTTCCTTCAGTTTTCATTTCAGTGGTGCAATGCTGATTCACAATAATTTGCTTTTGATTCTAGAAATGTAACCTTTTCAAAATTCACTGCGATGTCATTAGTGACATGGCTTAGTTTTGGACTTGGCAGTTTTAGGTTTATGGTTGGATTTAAAGCCTTTGGATGATCTTAAAGGCCTTTTCCAACTGTAATGATTCTGTGATTCTATGATTTTTCACAAAACTTATAGTTGTATGAGGAGCAAGCCAAACCATGTGCATGTCAGCCAAGCAAACTAAACCTATCATACATATAGGGATTTTAACAGAGGGATTCACTTGACAGATCTGATTCGAAGCTGAGAGCTGTCCTGAATAATTTTAGAAGAAGAAAAGAAAAGAATACCTCAGAGAAAAGAGAGCTACAGCATGTGATCAGCCTGCTCTTCAGTCTTTGACAGGGACAACACACCACAGGGAGGGAAGATGCTTTCTAGCCTTATCTCTTGCATTCTCTTCCAAAAAGTTGCTATTGAGACTGTTTCAGGTGCCTAGTTTGTGGTTGCTGGTAACAGTGAAGGTGACTGAGGAAGAGCTAAAAATAAAAATGCTCATGGGAACATGCTAAGTACTTGTTTTGCCTGTCATTCCAGGGAAGATAATATCAGTGCTAATTGATCCAAACACTCATACTGCAAGTGAATGAGATTGAGAGCTGCACAGGGAGAGTCAAAATGTCCAATCAGAGTCTGTCAAAAAACAGTTCAACCTTTGTTTTGGGTGCAAAGCATGTATTTGCTTCAGGGGTCAGGATCATTATAGAAGTGAAAACAGGGGTTGAGGAGAGAGGGAGGAAAGGTGGAGACACAGCTGTGGACACAGTTCCTCACCAGCTAAAGCACTGGAATGTGCAACAGGACCACAAACTTGCTATTTCCCTTCCTCAGCAAGATGGAACTTTCACTTTCTTAGGGAAGAAGGAAAAGGTATTGTGTTCTCCCAGCGTGACTCCATAGATGCAGGTACCCATGCAGGCATACAATATGGAAAAGGACCAAATCTGAAGAGGCATTTCCAGATGAGAGGTGCTAGATGTTAGCTGCCTTATCAAGAAATAAATACAACACCCTAGTTGCCTTCCTGCTCAACAGAAAACAAGCCAGGGGCTCATTTCCTATGGCAGAATCTATTACCAACAGACATTTATGTCCTTTTGAAAAAATTTGTAGGTGGAGACTTTTTTTACCTGCACACTTTGATATTTCACTACTCTTGGAACAGATCAGACCATTACTAATATCTAATGTGAATGTCCCAGCTACAGTTTAAGGCCAGTATTTTTCATCCAGCCACACATGAACAGGAAATTTTTTATACCAGATCTAAACTAAATGGATTCTTTTGTTTTTCTTCGGAGTAGTCCTTTTCATGCTTGTAATAAGCTTCCCTTCTGACATGACTTGACAGGCTAGTGACAAGGAAAGTCCAGGTAGAACAGCTTGCATGTAGCTGTACTTGAGAAAAGCAGAAAGAAAGCACGAGGAATATATAATCAGGTAGAACATGTATAGTATCTAAGCAGACAATCATCTTGTGCTTTTTCTGCCTGTTGAACCTGTTGAAGGCTCATCCTCCACGTATGAGAGGAGCAGGGCCATTTTACCAAGTCCAACAGGGCTGCGTAGAGAACAGCAAAGACTAGTTTGCAGTCAGGCAAAAATACTGTAGGGATTTTGCTCACCACAAGTCAATCAGCAGTGACACAGACCTCCAGCTTCACTGAGAAATTGGTGTTCAGACTGCAGAGCGTACAGAGGTAGAAGGACTGCAGCCACCAAAGCAGCCCCAGTGAAGACAGAGGTGCTCAGGAATCAAAAGTGCCCAACCTGGCATGTAGCACTATGTGCTGCCTCAGTACAGAGTGACCATTTTTTCAGGCCAGCCTGGTTCACTTTGTGGCAGTGAAGGTGGAATAAGCTGATTTTCTAATGCAACAGTGAATAAACAAATTCAATCAAAAATTCTGATTGAGTCAAAATTCGAGCTGGCTGTCCCACAGGCTTGGGAAATTCATCACAATCAGCCAATATTTCCCAGGAGCTTTCAAGACAAGGAACATGTTTTTATGAGTCAATGAACTCAAACCTGATTTATAAATAGGTTATGTTTCCATCATCTTTGAGAAGGGCAAAGGAACAAAACCAGCAGAGGAGCAATATTCCAAAAAGTGATAGAGGAGTGAGATCCACTTTCTAAGTAATTCATGGAAGATGAATTAACATCTAATGAATTCCATTGATAAATTCTTCAGGCATATCATTAAAGATAAGACAGAGTTCTTTGCATATCATTAATGGTGCACAAAATTTCAACTTAGGGGCTGGCTTCATCAAAGGCATAACAGGTAGATAGATTTCCATAAAATGAACGCATTTCTATTCATTAAATTCTGCAAGTAGAGAAATAATGAGTGGTGGAAGTGCTCATTATCAGATACTGATATTTATAGAAAACCACCACATTGGGGGGGAAAAAAACCCAAATCAATATTTATGAAGGACTGTTTTCCTATAAATGGAGAAAAACTTTGCTTTTTTAACGTGTTCTTTGTTTAATTATCAACTTCTGCATTTTAATCAATACAAATGCACGATGTTTATTAACAACCAAGAAACAAAAGGACATTATTCATTATTTCTCTGAGGAATTCACTTCCTCATGAGATATCCGCAGTTTACAGTGTATCACATATACATTCTCTCCTGTATTTCCTATTTGCTTTGGTTTTCATGAAAATACTTCTTAGTTTATCCAAAAAAAGAAGCTGTGACATTAACAAAGGGAGCCTAGAGATATTTATTTTCAGGCAGAAAAAAGGTTTCAACCACATCAGGCTTAAACTTTCTACAATTCTTTTCCAGGAAAAAAACATGTGGTAACCTTTAGGTAACTAGCTATTGTCATCCAAAGTAAAAACAAGATTATTCAATTAACACTTTACATAGTACAAAAATGTTGGTCCATATCATGGGATTTAAATGCTTTTATTCAATACACAGAGACTTAATATTCATGCAAGCAATCCTGTGGGTGCAGAGTAAAAGGCAAACCATGGTATTTAATGAGATTCCCATTCTGAAATATGTGGTTATGGCTAAACCCCCTCTCCTTTACAACAAATCTAATATTTGATTTAGGTTAATGATGCCTCTTCTCAAATTAATCTTGCATCTTTAATTATTAAAATCTTTAGCATTACTGAAACCATTCTAATTATTCCCATTGCTCAGTGGTATTAGCAAAAATTATGCTTAAATTTAAAATCACTTTAATAGGAGCCATATTATTCTCATGCTCATTTGACTGTTTAATATTTCACCTCTGAGACAAAAAAGGTTGACTGTAGCCAACATCTCCTTTATGAAAATTATCTTTGCATTTTTACCAGTAACTTAATAAGAATGAAAGTAGACCACACTTATTATGTTCTGCCCCTACCTTTCAACTAACAAATTCCACCCCTCATATTAGCCCCTCATCTATGGTTTTTAAAGCTTTATTATATTATTATTCTTTTGTTATTTGTTCAGTTTATCAGTGGCAAGGTTTTACATACTTTTTCTGGTAAATTGCCATTGAGAAATGAAGATTTCTGTTTATTTTAGGTAAATAAAATTCCATGTAAGACCGAAATATCAAACTCTTTTTTTTCCACTGCTATTTTTATATGTCAGAATACACTGTGTAAATATAGGTTTTAAATGCAATAGAAGGAGACTTAGAAAGGGAAGAGAGGAAAAAGTTTTAGAAAAATTCTTATTGCTTTATACTTAATCTATTCATTTTTATCATCAGGAGCATGCTTGAATTTTAAGATATGGAATTCCCTTTTAGCATGTTTTGTTTTAGTATTTTTTGTCTTATTTTGGGATGTACCACTGCTTTCAAAATTCAGGTTCTGTTCTAATTTTCTTTGTATTTTAGAGCTGACAGCTAGCTCCCAGTAATGAGTAATTCAAAACCTGACTCTGAACACACTTAGACTGAAGACCTATGCAGAAGAAATCAGTCAGCATTACGGCATTACAAGAGAGATATCCAGAAGCTTAGGACTTAATTTCTGGGATAAGGATGGACCTGAATGTTTATAGGTGAAATATGTATCAGCAGAGTAAAAAACTAAGCAGTTTTTCCGTGAAAGTGGAACATGCTCTTGAGCAGGATGGAGTTTGTGGCTCTCATTCTACATGAACAGGTTCAAAAGTCAAGCAGGTTTACTGTGGCCAACACATAAACTTGCCAATACAGGTAGTGCAGCTTATACATGGACTGTCTTTCTGAGGACATGATGTACTGCCATGAAATATTACAAATACAAGAGCACATGTCTAGCACCTGGGGACACAGGTTAGACACCATCATCTTGGGAAGATGTGAACTTGTGATGTCTATGACTGCCTGAAAAGCAGGAACTGGACCAGGATTATTTCTGGGTCAGTCATTACCAAGTCACAGATTTCTCTCTACCTTTTCCTGCTCTTTTTCCTACTTCCCAGCTGACTGCTCCTTGGAAAACATACCTTCTTCAGTCTCCTGCAATTTTAAGCCATTGCAAAGCCATTTCAACCCCTGTAATCGTGTGTTCTGTTAATGTTAAACTGAACAGGAGGAAAATGGAATTTTCCTTCCCCTGGGCTCACTCTCCAGAGAGGAGCCCTGGTGGGAGTGTCAGTTGGCACCATTATGATTGAATTTTCAGTAATTGTACCATTATGTGCATGTCCACAGTATCTGGTATTCTGCAAATTAATTAGAAACACATCAGGCTTCAACAAAAGCAGCAAAACCCTCCTCTACTTGCCTCATCATAACTTCTTTCTTAAACAGATTAAATCCTTTCTTAAATAGATCAAATCAAGATAATAACTTTCTTGGAGAGCATTGCCTAGAATAATCAGATTTCTCAGGCGAAAATATTTATAATTAAATATAGCAGGGTTGGACCTCTATCTGACATTCACAGTTCTGTAGCTGAAATCCATTGGAATCAGGATAATTCAGCACATTTCTCAGATACAGCAATCTGGTTCTAGTAATATTTCATTTGTCTGCACCTTTGGTGGAAGGATTTTTTTTGCATTGTCTGTTTGTTTCAAAGGTAAGATATACCTTGTTGACAGGAAAAAGTTGACAGCTCTAAACTAACTTCTTAATTGGATATTAGACATTGCCTGGTATTTGAGAGCTGAGAAAACATGTAGGGCTGATGTGAATGAGGAAATGGTAGTGCTCAGATCCCACCCGGGACTGTCAAAAAATATCAGTGCAGCTGCAATAAAGCTGGTCATATCATTGAACATTTTGTCCAAAAATGTTTGGAGGAGCCCATAAGATCAGACATGAGGCCTTTCCTGGATTTTTCTCACCTTGGAATTGGCTACAGCCCACTTCTTGATATCTGGATCTCTAACAGGATAACAGCTTATCTGATACACATTTAAAACTACCTTTCATATAGTTCTTAAATGTGGACTATTGATTTGAGAGACTATAATAATCACCCTCGCTGTTTTGTCAATGCATATGTATGGGCTCTGAAGAGAATTATTGATCCTTTAAACTCTAATAGATCTTACATGCTTATGAACTGGTTCAAACATATCTATTGACCTCTACGTCTGCACTCTGTATATTTGAATTATTCTTAGGAAACCTTTAAGACATCAATTCTTGATAACTAAATACACCCCTGTAGAACCTCTGGAGATCTCAGCCACTACTGTCAGAACAACTACCTTGAAAGCACAGTGAGGGACTCTCATTTAGGTCTCATATTTCAATTTTTTCAGCAGAAATCTCAAGTATAGGACAACCCCTGCCTACTCAAGATTTGTGGTCTCTCGATGATTTAATGCCCTGTCACACACAAACGTTTGGTGCAGCTCAGCATACTAAAAATAACTCAGACATGATCACAGAGAATCACACACTAAGAGTTTAATAACAGTAGAAAATGATGTGGCAGTTATCTACTCGTGGGGTTTAAGAGCAAGCATTCAAATCTATGGCCAAGCTCACCCCACAGGGAGGCTTAGGTAGAGCTTTTCCCTTTAGGGCCCCATGTGGACCCTACTCTATGCACTGCATTGGTTGCTTAACCCTACAGATGTCTCAGCTGGGACAGTAGCTGCAAAGCCATTCACTCATTGTGTTTTGGGGCAGAAGGTTAAAAAAGGAGACTTCTCTGAAAAGTGTTCTAAGAAAATAACCATTATTGTACGGCAACATTAGATTGGCAACATTACATCTTTTTTGTTTCTGGTGCTTTCAAGACTTCTTTGGTCCAAATTTTCTTTGTGTGAATGTTACTGGAGTCGTGCAATTTCAGCAGAAGCATACAAAACAGTTCTTTAAAAATTATTTCTTATGCATTCAAATTTGTTTTGAAAAAGATACAGATTTTCATATAAAATTCTGAGCACTAAGTTCTATTTGAACTCCTGTGTCAATACAGATTTTCAGTGGGAAAAAAACTACATAACTTTCCTGAAATTCACATTTTAAGAAAATATCAACTCTGAAAACATTTTTTGTTTAAAGAAAAACCAAGTAAAACCTTTCAATAATGTCTATATTTGTAAAATGTAGTGTTTCACCTTTTGCTTCAAAATTACTTTTGGGAAATCAAACTGGTTTTATATAAAATAACATTAAAAATACATAAGTACTTCATGATTTAGTTTCTGAATGAAACCGTTTCAACATTTCTGAAATATGTTGTGTGAAGCCAAGGCTTTTTGCAATCTTATTTAATGGGAAAAGTCAATTTTGTTTTGTTCAGTTTTTGGATATTTTCCATCTCTAAAGAAACATAAACGCTAATTATTGCTAATACTTTTGTTAGCACAAATCTATTTACCAGTATGCAAAACTGTTCATCCAATAAAGCTTAATTCCAGCAGAATAGACTGAATTTTTTCTTTCTCACATTTTCAAATGGATATAACCACTGTGTATATGGCTATTCCTCAATTTTTGCACATATGATCCACAATTTAGACTCTCTCTGAATAAGACCTCCTACATCCAGCTTCCTGAATGTGCAGAGTCACATGAGAACTGTGTCCATGAAGATAGCAGGCTGAAGAGCATTCTGAGAGCTACCAAATCCCTAAAACACAAAACATTCCTCCAGTCCATTAAGGACATACACTTTTCTCAGGTACGCCCAGGGGCAAATTACAGAGCTAATAACACTCTTCTGACCTCTTGAGACTGAAAGACAAAGCTCTTCCTTTCAAAAAAATGAAGACTGTTCCTTTCAAAAAAATGAAGATTGTGAAAAACACAGCGCAAAAGGAGGCAAATCTCACTTTGTGTTAAGCAGTTGACAGTGCCCTCACTCAGAACATAACAGCCTTGTGCTTGGTTGTTCATTTACTGCCTGAAGAATTTCAAAATCTCCAAGGAGAACATCTTAAGCACTGTGCCAACACAATTCCAGCGCTTCCTGCTCATTTGAATTCCCCAGCAGCACTCGCACCTTGTGCTGACCTCAGAGATTCACTGTTTCAGATGTGTTTAGCAGCATCCTTTGGGAGGACTTGAGCCTCAACTTTATCTAAGAATAATTTGTTTTAAACTGTGTATACTGTTCTTGGGCTAGGGACAGAGGTTAGGTCTCCCAGCTCCCATATAAAAGTCCCATTCCTTAGGGTACTTCAGAAGCTTCATCTTCTGGTTCAGTGACCTATGCAACACCTAACTCCTGAAAAGTGAACAGACTAGAAAAAATGTGGGTATCTGTAAACAGTCAATAGCATCCAAGATACAGGTTAGCCCCTCCCTGGAGAAAGCTATGGTCCATTAGGAGGGGAAGGACTGGCCCTATCTCTTCCCTCTTTGATGTCAAGAAACCCATTTAATATTGTAAAAATACAACTGTTCTGTATAAAAAGGCCTTGTTTTGAAAGGTGCATTTCATGTAAACTCTAAATCCATGGGCTGCTTTTGGAAAGCAAACATAAACAGAGTCTTCTGTGTGGTCTATGCAGGAGACCTTAATGTCCTGCCAGATACAGGTAAAACTTGAACATTTGAACTTTCACGTTAAAAACTAAAACACCAAAGTGTCTTCACAAAGCAACATTCAAGCAGAAGACTTTGGATTTTAGTTTTAGAGGTATCCAAATTTTCTATATACTTGTTCAAACAGATCTGTGTGTCCTTGCTCTCAGAGAAAAAATATACAGACAAGTGCTATAAATTATTCTGTCCATATTCAGGCTTTTCATTGAGAATTTGAGTCACAACTTAGTTGTATTCACTCACTTGAGATTGGTAGGTCCTGCAGTATGTGACAATAATCTAGGTGTCCTCTCCTTCTGACTTTTAAATACATTTAACTGGGGGAAAAAATATCTTATCTCTTTCATCTCTTATTAACTGTAAGAAATCTGAGATGTTTTTGATCTTCCCAGTAAATATAACTCAGTTTTGGTCAAATGCCAAAGCAGTATTGTTTAAATGTTTGTTATGACACTTTATGCAACCGTGGGACTCAGCAGCTTTTTTTCACCAGGTGATTAAAAGACCTACTGTAAGATACCAAACCACAAGCTTTGTTTAGGGGAAAATATTATGGAGTTTGGGTGAGAACAGTCAGAAGCTGCTCCTACTATGCCAATCCCTATCACACAGTTAGTTAGAACTTGCTCTGCCCATAGCTCCCTTCTGTCCTTTATCACTTGTTCATACCACTTGGTTCTGTGGCATCAGAGCAAATTTCTGTGCAAGACAGTGTCTCAAAGACAGAGAAGACAGTCTGCGTTAGAGGTCTTCATTTGCAATTTGCAGGTGGAAAAACATAGGGCCAAAACTTTCGTGGAGGGAAATTATTATTCCCATGTAAAGCAAAAAACTCTGTGAAAGAGACATCCTAGCACCAAAGAGTGCAGCTGGTGTGGAGGTGCTGGCAATGCAGCTCCACCTGCAGCTGCAGCGTGACTCTGGGCCAGTATCAGCAATGGCAGCTTGAGGGTACATCTTGTCCAGTGCTCAGAGAACTCACTGAGTCCTGGGGAGAAAGGCAAACGACATCTGGAAAGTGACAGGAAAGCTTATGTGTGCAGCAAAGCAGGGAAAAAAGCAGAAAGTGAATGGAGCTTGTAGAAGGCTGCTGCAGCGTGTTCACGAAGACTGGGCAGAGTCACATCCCATCACACATGGGAAGCCAAGTCACTGGTACAGCTAACTTAGATTTTAACTCTTACCTCCTTCCCCGTTACTTTCCAGCAGACAGCAGTGTTCTGTAAATCCCTAATTGTTTATGTAAGTAATAACGATCTATCTGTAGGGCATTTCCTGAGGATTAATGGCCAGCTGGAATGAAACTGATGGCCTGAGGTGAAGCCAGAGGCTATTAAAAACATTTGACCATTTAACCACTTGAATGCTATTTAGCATAATGTGTCCAAGGGTAGGGTGACACATTGTCAGACGCTTTGCTCTGTGCCAGACAAAAGAGAGTTGGGTCTGATACTATAAAACAATGCTACTGCATCTCCCACAGCAGCCCTGAAACTGTGACAGAGTAGAATAAAGATCCACTGAAAATGCCCTATGCTAGTCATTATTGCTGTAATAAAACTCAAGTGCTGGGTAGGGGAATGCCTACAGCGGGGCACAGTTACACTGCAGTAAATAGGGTATAACACTGTTAAGACAACATATTTTCACCACTCTGAGATCAGATTCACCCATTATTGATTTGCTTGGGGATGTTATATTTTCATAATTTGCACGATGTGTGCCTGTGTCACAGTCACGGGGTACTGTTGTCCTGGGATGGGAACATAGAATAAAAGCCTGTCCCAGAGGGCTTACAGTACAGTTTTAGCAATTCTTTGCTGAACATCTCCAAATAATTAATTCATTGTAATCTACATTAGCTATTTCAGTTTACCTGAATTATCTTACAGCACTCTGCCTAGCTGATAATCATCATTACCTTTTAGAGTAAAGTGCAACCAGCAGTAACTTTGCTTCATGGAGCTTTGAATAGCTGGAATGTTAAAGACCTTATTAAAAACAAATTGCCAACAGAAAATTATATTCCACACTATCACTTCTGTTAGAAAAAAACTCACTGTGAAATAGCAATGCATAAAAAAGGAAGATTTACTTTCCTAACGCCTGAGTTTAAGTGGGAAAAAAAGGCCATATAATTAAACTTTCAATGCTTCTGGTGGAATATTTAGATCTGAAGTTAGCACAGGAGACAACAAGCTAAATTCTGATCATAGCTGGTGTCATTTCTAATTCTGAGCATCTCCACTGAACTCAGTGTAATTACTCTGGATTTGCACAGGTGATAATTGGGTCATAATCTGGTCCCTATATACATGGGTTTCCTACATGACTTTTCAGAAAACTTTAAAAAGCTTTTTTCAGACTAAGATTAAAGTCCCTGGGGTATCTCTATTTCACATGTCAAAGCCCAAATTGTTGCTAGGCTCAGAAGTTATCTGGCATAAATTCAGCCTCAGAGCCAATGTCTACAGCCATGTTATGAAACTTTGTAAATGATGGGAATGTTAAGGGTGGATAGTGGTTTTTCCATTACAAGAAAAGTGATGGGAAACTGCAAGGTTTGCTACAGAATGATTTAACCCTGCTTTGAACTCATTACTTTGTAAATTCCACTGAACTTTAGCATCTTAATGCCAAAGGCATTCTTGCAAACAAAAAATAATAGTCATGTTTGACTTTGCTATATTGGAGCCTTTGTAGAAATATCAGTTTTAGGATCAGCTCTGCCATAACAATTTAATTCTGTGTTTATACAGCCATAAGTAGAGTTCCTGCTGTTCACTGTGGTGCACCTATGGATCTTAGCTCCTTGGATTTTGGCTAATGAACCTCATAATTGCAAGGGCCTCACAGTGCCCATATGTTTGTAGCCATGCACAGCCCAGGCCTAAAGCTGTATGAAAAGGCCAAAATGAAGGACAAGATGTTTACAATTCCTCTGAACTTTTCCTGTGAAGAGTCCTGTTGGGTCACTGTATCCAAATCCACACACTGAACTTGTCCCCTGGGACATGACAAAACTGAGATTATCTCATTGTCTTCCTAAAATAAACAGTGCTGTCTCCTCCAGAGATCTTCAAGGTGCTTTCATGCCCCAAACTTCTTCAAAGTTTCTGCTTCGGTCGGCACCCTCCACAGCCAAGCAGGGTCTCTATTTTGTCCTCACTATAAGCTGTGCCTGATCTGTCACCAGAAAGCCATCCATTTCCTCAGTGTGGGAACTCTGAATCTCCCTGCAAATGTTCTTTCAGGGATTTTTACCTCTTTGGGGACACGTGATAAAGTAAGGGAAATATTCCATTTATTTTATTTCAAGAAGATCCTTATAATCTCATCAGAATAGCATTATAATTTGAGGTGAGCAGCTGCAGGTTTTCTGACCTGGTGTCTACATACTGGAGAAACTGCTACAGGTTATATAGCTCCAGTCTCTCCTACTGATTTTATCCTACAATACTTCACAGTTATTGTTAAAACTTACAAAATGCATTGAATTGCACTGCAACAGAATTGAAAGACTTAGTAGACTTGAAAATGAATGGCAGCTATCATCCAAAACCAAGATAAATATTTTGTGGCTTCAGTTTGCCCTTTTGTTTTCTGTTCGAGGGGTCTTTTTCTTTCAAATTTCCCTAATGAACCTGCACCAGCTGTCTGAATACTACAGAGACTCAAAGAAAATAGCCATTTCCCTAGTGTATATACTGACCTGATAATGTGTTTTAAATCTAGTCAGCATGGAAATGGTAAATGAAACCACTATAAATTAATTGTTCTGGTTTTAGGCAGTACAGAGGAAAATTGTTCTTGGATATAACAGAATGCAGAACAACTCCTGAAAAAAGGTACAGGTAGGTGTACTAAGTCAACTCTCTCTCTCTTTTCAGGAGAATTATTCACTACCAAAGAAAATTTACATTTTTAATCAGTTCTCAGTTCTATATTGTGCTTCACCAGCCATTATAGAGATGCCACAGATACTTACACATTGCTTACTCACAGAGTAGTCCCAAGTAGCTTTAGTGGGACAACTTTTCCAGGAATAACTTTTTCTGTAGAAGAGTATACAGGAGTGTGTGTCAGCGCTTTGCAGATTGGACCCACATTTATGGTTAGCGCTTTGGATTCTCTAAAGCAGAGCAGAAAGGTTCAGCTTACCTCTCTTTGCCTGGACAAGTCCTGATCACAAAAGAAAGATTCTTACACAGGGAAATGAAATGGTGTTTCCATTGTTGTCCTCAATAAGACACAACACCACACCCTCCCCGAAATTCTCAAGAAAAAACTCCTGGAGAGTAATTTTTTTTTAATGTTAGATACTGAGACTCAGTGATTCCCTTCAATAAAAGCCAGTGAAAATGCAAGATAAATTCAGACACAGAAGTAAGCTACATGTATAAATTACTTTGATTCATCAAAATAAGGCTGTCAGAGAACTGCTAAAATTGACCTTCTCAAACCAGCAATTAAAGATTTATTTTGTGTGCAAACACACTTATTAAAGTATTATGCAAACTACACACATTTTACTGATTATCATGATAGATTACATCACAAATTGTTAGGCTAAAATACCCAACACAGACTCAAAGAGTGGATTAGTTAATCATATTGCTTAAATTGTAGAGATTAATCTCCTGCCACGGTTTTATTTGGAAGTGTAAGGCTAAATTTCCATATTAAAACTTTAGATTTCCTAAGTAAAATAATTATCTCTGAAATATGGAGGACAATTACATCCCTTCCTTCTCTTTTACTGTTTGTGTTTGAACAAAAAAAAAAACAAACAAAAGAAATTAAATATTGCAGTGCTGTAGGAGAAATGTGTAGATTTTCATGAGAAATACATAGCATGTAAAGACAAAGAGCAGGTTAAGACAAAAGCTTTAATCAGATGAGATTTGAAATAGTACACTCCAGGTCAATTGGTAATTTTTTACATATGTATGGCTGAATGAATTTTAATAATAGAGAAAAGGGAATCATTGAAATAAGTGAAAATAAGGAAATATATTAAATAGTTGAAAAAAAAAAAAAAGAGAGAGAGAGAAGTATTTTTAAAAGCAGTGTTTTACCCATTCACCCATTACTTGACATTATAAAATAATCCGACTGGCTCCTATCCAGGATGGATGGACCCAGACTCATTTTGATGCTGGCTTCCTTTTCCAGGATGGTACAGATTTGTCCTCCAGATGAGGAGGATCACAGAGGAGCCTGGCATTATCACTTATTTCCTGTCACTCTCACAAACTATCCCCAAAACTAGATGTTGAATTGGGGCTACATGGATGTGCATCTGCTCATTGGGCAGAACATTTAAAGAACATTCTTGTTTTCGGACATCCTCGGCTGGTTCCCCAGTGTTGCTCCATTTGGGATTCACAGGAGGAAGCAGGTCCAGGTGAGCAGCTCTTACTCAAGGCAGCCAGAGGGACTCAGGTCTTTCTTTGGGCTCTCTCCATGCAAGATGAGACCCCAAATTTGTAAAAGCTGAATTAAAATTGACCTCATATTCAATTTCATGATCTTGAAACAAAAGTAGAGAGGATCTGAATAGGATGTGCAAAAATCACACATTTGCATTTGGCTGGGTAACATCCACAGGGGTCGTGGATCTGGCAGAGAACCGTGAATGGAATTTTCTTGGCTTGCGGCAATCGCTCTGCCTAATGTTTTGTGGTATTTCCTCTGAAATGCTAACAATTAATACCCAGTATCTTTTTATTTTTCCTAGCACTCCTGAATCTGTGAAATAAATGAAACACGAGCCATGAATACAGTCAAAAGAGAGACACATGCTGTTTGTGGGTTTTGTTAGCACTCTCATCACTTACTACAATTTAACACAGCTGATGGTCTCAGGTTTTTTTCTTCAGACAGCAACTATTACACTACAGACTGCAAGAACAGTCCTGATAATCATCTTCCTTCTTCCCTTGAAACAGACACCTCAAGTGCAATATGGAAGGCTTTTTTTTTTCCATTCCTTCAGTCTAAACTTTGTCTCATTCTCTTTCCTTCTTCTTTCCTTTTACAACCACTATTTTCAAGAATAGGAGTGTTTTTAAAACCTCAGGGGGTGGTTTGTTTGTTTGTTTGGGGCTTTTTAAAGCTATTTCTAATAGACCATATTTGCTTTCCTGCATTAAAATAAAAGGTAAGGAGATTGAGAGGTGTAATTCTGCAACTCAGAGGTATAAATCAGTAATTAAAGCACATTAGTTTTAAAACAGGGTAAATTATATGAGAAATAAGTGCATAAAATGCAGGAGAAGACTTTTTTCTTATAAAGAGTCACCAAATAAAGCAGTAGACTTACAGAAAATAAAACATGCTTGATCCATCTTTCTTCTGAGGACAAAAATATGCTACGGATTTTTAGAGCTGCTTTTAGAGTTTTGTTTGCTAATGCCACTGTATTTCATTTCCTGCTAATTAGAAATTGTATTGTATATTGAATTTATACTAGTAGCACATGGAGCAATAATAAAATGTAACTCGATTTCATCAAGGAAATAAATGAGAACTTGTAGTCTGGATCATGTCACGACTTCCAAAATTTGCTTTGTATAGATTAAGAGGGGCATTGTTGTTGGCTTGGGTTTTAGAACAGGTGGAGTGTTTTGACTTCTTTCAGAAAGGCTGATTTTGCATTTAAATGGAAACCACTTCAAACTACCAAGCATTTCAGTGCAAACTGCATTGTCTTCTGAAAAGCATTTTATGCATTATATCTGAGAGGTCTACTCCCAGGTACTGCTTCTAAAGCCAGAAAGCAACAGAGGTGATACAAAAAGGGATGGATTCCTGAGAGAAAGCCCGTTCTTAGCCTGATTGCCTGTTTAGTTTGCTCACCTGCAGCTAAAGTTGTTCTAAACTCACACTAACCAGGGTGAGTTTAAGTCATGTCTATCCTAAATGATGAACACTCGCTTTAGCAGAGTTCTCTGCTCAAACTAATGTGCTCTGTCATGGATTAATGGCCTCAGCAGAAAATGACAGCGAGGTCTGTGGGCTTCTTGTGGTAGATGAATGATGTTACTGAAATTCAGTAATCTATTAGAAAAATGATATAGCAATAGTTCATATTACTATTCACCTCTCAGCCCTTCATCAATTTGGTATTTTAGTTCTAAAAATGTCTAATGAAGGAAAAGATTAGGGAAGCAGTGAATCATTACCACTGCTCAGCTGGGTAGGGCCTTAGAAAAAGAAAGTACCCTACTAAAGCAGGAGCAAAACAACTTTCAATCTTTCCAAAGCTATTTAAAATACATGTGGGTTGGTACTTGTATAATATTTATTATTTAGATTTAGCACTGCAGTAACACCTGATGATATTAAAGGTCAGAAACCCAAAGTGCTCTGCATTGTAACAAATACACCACAGGAGACTGTCCTATTCTCGAATAGCAGTCTAGGTAGCATCACCAAAAAAAAGATAAGGGGTAAACAGATAAACGATGTTAGAGAGACTTATCCATGCCCACAGAAGTAAGGAAGTCTGTAGCAGAAGCCAAAGACTCTCCAGCCCAGCTGTTGATCCTGTACCTTTTTGAAATTCTTGAAACATTATTTTGTATGTTCTTTATAAGGTTCTATATTCTTGAAGGTTTAAAGAAAAGGCCTTGCCTGTAGGAGGGTTAAAGACAACAGTCTTACTGTACACATGGCTCCATCAGCTCCTACTGTTTCCATGGACACACTAGTTAACATTTGACATTTTTTGACAGTGTCTTATTACAAGGTTATTTCAAAGAAAACTGGAAAGTTGACAGGAGAGGAAAGTTGGTACTAGAGAAATACAGATTCTGTGAAACACAGTGGAGACTACTGTTTTATATGGGGTGTTTACACACCCAAGGAAAAAATAAAATTTCTTCTATATGTTCTAAATATTTTCAGAATTTACCTTTCATCTTTATTGCATTCTGTCAAAGTATTTGTTATGAGTGTTTGAGCCCTCAATTAGCTATGTAAAATGAGACATTATCTGGTCATCTCATTTTTAATCTCTTTTGATTCTGTAATTTGCAAATGAAAAGGAATTAGTACCTGAAGTAAGCTCCTGGCAGTGGCTGCAGCCTTTTATGGCCCACGTTCACAGCTATACCCAGCCTCTGATTTCTTCACTGTCATCATTTGCAGCATCAAAGGAACAGTTAGCTCGCTTCTGCTCTGTTCAAAAAATCCAAGCAAATTCATTAAATTATATACACATGTACCTGACAGTGCGTTTCAGATGTCTTACTTTAAAACCCAGCGGAAAGTATTTTGCTTTGATATAAATAGCACTAAATGTGCTCCAAAAAACTAAATGGATATATTTTTATAAAGTTGTTTTTTGCATCTCAGAATGAAATGTGCTGTCATTCCCAAAATGGGGAAAAAAAATGAACCTTTCAAATAACTTTTCAAAATAAAGAAAACCTCACTAACACCTATTTTGTTCCTATAGAGCAAGAAATTATTTATGAGACCTTCAGACAAGAGCCTTCTAGGGAGACCTCAGCCTTTCAGTGCCTACAGGGGACCTACAGGAGAGCTGGAGAGGGACTTTTTTGCAATGACATGTAGTTGCAGGACAAGGGGGAATGGTTTTAAACTGAAAAATTAGGGTTGGGTATAGGAAAAAATACTTTCCTGTGAAGGAAGTTAAACACTGGAACAGGCTGCCCAGAGAAGTTGTGGGTGCCCCATCCCTGGCAGTGTTCAAGGACAGGTTGGATGAGACACTGAACAATCTGGTCTAGTGGAAGGTATCTTAACTGCTCAGGACAGGATGGAAACTAGATGATCTTTATGGTCCCTTCCAACCCAAACCATTCTAAGTCTCTGTGGTATGGTTCTACAACACACAACTCATTGCTGTACTTTAAAGAGCCTCTGGGAGTAAAATGAAAACAAAAGTAAATAAAGTGTCTCCACGGTCACAGATAAATGGAGATCATCTGCTGAAAACAAAACAACACCAGGAGCTGCTCCTCAGCCATTAATATGAGCACACTAAAGTAAAAATTTCAGTCTTAGTTAGCCCTGATTACCTCAAGTCCCATGTGACTATGGGCTTTGAAATAAAAACTTGACTTGAGATGCAAACATCAAATGGGGAGGTTTTTCACAAACTACCACTATGGATCTGTGCATCTCTACTTACTCTTACATCTTAACACTACTTAGTTACTCTGATGATGTATCTTTTCATTATATCATAAGTTTTTTCTGGCTGCTACAAGCATCCATATCTGATTTAAACTTTTGGGAAAAAAGTTTAAATCAGATATGGATTTAAATAATCCATAAATAATCCATCATTAAATAATGTAACAGAAATATTTCAGATGCTATTGCCTCACTTCTGCAAAGAAATAGTTTGTGTCCACTTCTTGTACTGGCATTGTAAAACTCTATATTTGACTACCTAGATTAAAATAAAAAGTGACACATCAGAATGATTAATCTCTTAGAAAAAAATAGTTTTCTTCAAGAAAAAATTCTTACGTAGGGGTCAGTACCTAAAATAATTGTATTTATGTGACAAGATCAAAGATGAAATTTTAGGTATGTTTACAGGGTAACAATATCACAACAATGACAGATGGATAATTTTACTTTTTGCAATTATTTTTGTCACAGATTTTTCCTTCCTTCAGCCACCTACACTCCCTGTTGCTGTTTCTTTCCTGTGATCTTTTATTTTCATGACCATGTGAGAAAATCCTGTCAGCTATCCAGCCTAACCAAGGCCTTGTTTAGCAGAGTTTGTAGAAAAAGAGGAAACAAAAGGACAATGGTTATTATTTGAATAAATATTCAAGAACCAGGACAGTTCAAAAATGTAACAAGACTATGATTTTTGTGTTGGAGTTACACCCCATTCAGGAGCAAAAGTAAAAACTATGGTAGAGACTCATTGATGTATGGAGAAAAGGCCCTAGGAAGAAATTATGGGGTTTTTTTTATGTTGCAAAGACAGATTGTAGGAGTGCAGGAGTGCAGTTGTACTACCTGATTGTTTGACAACTGGTTTTCTAAGTACTTGAAAATTTACATTATAGTTTACATTATTTTCAGAAATGCTGTGATTTGTAAGATTCCAAGAGGGTTAGTTGTCTAAGCTAAATGTCCTAAGTAGTTTACTTCCAATGCAGAATACAAAAAAATTTACCTATTCCCGACCTCCAAATAGTAATGTGTATTTCATAGGTTTATTGCTGTGCTCCTTCATCCTCCTAATTGCTTTTCACCCATTTTGGCCACATCAAGATCTGTTCTAGCTCAGTTGGTCGTAGCATGGTGCTAATAATGCCAAGGTTTTGAGTTTGGTTCCCATATGGGCCATTTGCTTGAGAGCTGGACTTGATCCTCCATGTGGATCCCTTCCAGCTCGGAGTATTCTGTGATGTTTCTGTGCTTCTAATGAGCCAATTGGCCAGGACACAGCCCCAGTTATTGTCCTGATGATGCCAGTATAATTTTTCTATTAAAGACCCCTCTGGACACAGCTTTGACAAGTCTTTCCTGAAACCAGTGCTTTCCCAGGTAAGACATTAGTACCCCCAAACTCTTTCTAGTAAACAGTTTGGATGAGATCCTCCTGCTTTAGGAAAAATGAGTTATCAGCATGGTACTGGTTATGTCACTTGCACTCAGGACACAGGAGAATGTCCTGGACCAATTTTCTCTGTCACTGCCTGAAAAGCCTGAGTAAAAAATAGAAGCTGTTGACATTGAACAATGAGGTAAGGGAGTTCCAAACAGTTTTCACAGTCTCTCTCCCCCCAGGACACCTTCTCTCTGATGACATTTTTTCAAAAATAAGGAATGGTGACAACATGGAAACTTCATTTCACATGCTAAAATAATCAGTGCTTTATAGTATTTATGTAAAATAGACATTTTTAAATGTCTATTTAAATAGTGAATATCATTTATTTTAAATACTCCAACAGCATAGCAATGCATTCCTCTACTTTACAAAAATCGGAAAGCGTGGAGCAATGGTGCAGCCCTATAGGTCACCATAGGTGACCCCATGCCCAGGAATTGTTTCATGCTGTCCCTTTGAATGAAAATATCAAGACCACGTCCTCATCAAGCAGCACAGAGCAGTGGGTGACACCTCACTTGTATGCTGCTGCTGCAGCCACTTTGGCCATATGCAGTATAAGCAGAAAATGTCTCTCTTTTCTATGGGTTCCTTTGGAATAGTTAATTTTGTCACTGCCCTGCTGCCTCCTCAGCTGCTTCTGCACAGGTGAAGTGAGTTGTTTGCTCCTCTCTGTGAACACTTCAGGACAGAAACTTGTTTCACTGTTGTTTTGTGAGCAGTGGTGAACTGTCACAAGCAATTTTGTCATCAGCCAGGGGAACAGAGAGATGTAAAAGGTATTTCCAAGACTGTCACCCAACTGTATATGCTGGTGTATGCCCAGAGATTTGCCCTAGGTCTCTGAAGTCCTGAAAAGCACCATCAGCACTGAGCTGTGTACTTTCTCCTCAACCTTACCTCTGATTCAACAGTTACAGAGCAATGAACTTCCCACCCTTTTAGGGGTATGGGAGTGATGGCCTGGAGCAGTGAGCATCCCTTGCCAAGCAGCCAGTAGCAAGGAAACACAGACCTCAGCTTTGTCAGGAATCTCAGCTACTGAGACAAGGAAGACTTGGTGGTGAAATGGGAGACACCGAGTCAATGAAGATGAACAAAGTCACATTAGGTCAGTCACAGCTTCAGCCCCCCCCCCCCCCCCCCCCCTTCCTCACAAACACACAAGGTCTGGATGTCTGTACAGCTCTCTAGTTAAAATAGCAGTGGTTTATAGGGATAGAGTTTACAGGAAACTGAAATATGCCTTAATAGGCTGGTTATGTGTGCTCTACAGACCTTGGATAATTAGGATTTCCTAAGAAAGCAAGGCAGCAGGATAATTGCATGACTCTTAATGGAACATTTGCCAAGAAGAATTGACCTTGGATTTTTTGTGGAAATGAATTTTCAGTACAGTTTCAAAGTGAAACCAAGTCTATTTGTGTTGACTATGAATATTTGTCAACACTGATTTTGGAATGAGTAAAAAGCTGTACTTCTTCTCTTAAAAATCTCAAACACAGAAGATGAAAAATTAAAATCTGAAACAAGAAACAATCTGAACGATTGAAAGAAAGAAATAGGTTTCATTTTTAGTAAATAAGATGGTTTATGGATTTATACTCTTAACCTTTTTCTTATTGGAACCCATTAGTAATAAGAATATTGTAATTTAACACTGTTGTTTTATAATAACACTAAAAACTGTTCTTCAAAAAAGGCCTTTTTTTTTCTGTTGTACCACTGCCTACAACTGCATTCATAGCCATTGCACATAATTAATATTGACCAGTTAAGCAAAGGATTTACTGCATGATAAATTAACATCCTTACCACTGTAAAAGTATTTTGCCTATGTCCAAGATACCTGAATTAATTCCTGTCCTTTAATAAACAACGTTTTTTAAATTTATTGTACCTGTTGCTTACAGATCAATAAACATTTCAGTAATTTATATGATTGCTGATTGTGACAGATACAATTTAACCACTGTGATAAATATGAAAAATAGTTACCATAAGAAAAATGAAAATGTAATGAAAGGCAGACAGACTTGTAATAAAGGAATAATAGTAAATGCTAGAAGCATATTCCTATTAGATGCAAAAATACTGTAATATAAAAGAGAAAAAGTTAAATGCTTTACCATCACTGTGATTTCAATTCAGAAAATGAAATTAAATGAAACGAAATTGCTAAGGACACAGAAGCTACTGCTGGAAGGTAGAAGATAGTTAATTAATTTATGCTAGGTAACTGTAATCTTAGAAGTTTACCCGGGGTCCAGTCTTTCTCCCACTGAAGTGATAGCAAGATCAAGATTTAACAAGATTCCTGATATCAGTACCCTGATATATTTGCTCAGTTCTAAGAAAAGAAATTATGAAAGTCATTGGAAATTTTATCCTTCTCCAAAGGTTACTGCATTACTTCATTGTTAATTACAACTGTGTAAAAAACATTTCTATCAAAACTGTATTTATTATAAACAGTATTTTGACTAATTGATTTTCATCAAATGGCTTTGTTTCCACAAATATGCATTACTTTTAACAAAAAAAAAATAATTCTAAAAGCAGAAAAGCTCTCTCAGACATCCCTGTGTGTCCCATTTCTCTGTAAGCCACACAGTTCTCATCAGACTGAATGCAGTTCACCAGCAAAAGACTGTGATGTTAGTGGGGAACAGAGGGCAGAGCCCAGCCCGAGGGGGTCGTGGGCTGAGCCACTGCCCCAGTAACTCCCAGGAGACAGTGTGGTTAGTTTTCCAGATCTTAGATGTTGGTGTTGTTGCCATAAAAATATGTTTAAAGATGAGATCTAAAAAAAAATTGATAGTCCTAGTAACAGGAAATATTGTTCAAGAGCCATACACCCAGCAAACATGAGCTAGACCGCATTCTCTTTTATCTCTGCATCAGCTGCCTCATGCTCACAGAAAAGTGATGCATTTCCAACCCAGTAGAAATGTGATGTCTGTATTCATAGCAGAGAAGCATTCATTTTACTGAAGGTAGTTCCACAGAAAGACATTAATCAGCATTCCTACAGAGTGTCCCATCACCAAAACCAACCAATGATATGTATACAAATCAGGAAAAAGATTTAGCAATACTTTATTCCTCTTTGCAGATATATCTCCTCTGTCAAAAAAAGGTTTTTAGTACTGAATATTAATACCGCAGTAGATCATCGGGGATATGAAATATCTCAGGCTGGTAGTTTTTTGTGGGTTTGGGGCAAAGCATTTTGCGTTTCTGAAAGTTAATTAATTCATTACAGAGAGGAAGTTTGGAAGCAAAAGTTTGAGTGTATAGCTAGTCACAGAAATATTCATAAAGACAGAAGGAAGCTTCTTTTGAAATTTCTTCCAAAAAACATAGGTCAGTATTATTTCAAAAACCTTGAGATCCCATTGATTTGTGATAGCTCCACTTTGGTCATACTTGAAAAGGGCAGATGAACATTTAAGGAAAAATGTTTCAGATGCACCTTAAAGAGTGCTTCTACTTGAGCAAAATTTTTTAAATGACAATTATTTTTAAAAATATGTCACACCAACCAAAACTCAAGGAGTTCATCACCCTCCCTGGCATGTTTGGAGAGACAGAAGAATCACAATGAATGCTGCAAAGACTTTTGCCTGTGCCAGAATGAAGTACAGGAATACACTTTGGGTACCTGAGCTTCCATCCCTTCCACTTTGAGACCACAAACTGTACTTTGAATATTTTTATTGCTCAAGCTATGAAGTTGGAGGTCAAGTCCTTGGCCATTTAGTACTTCACAAGTCAAAAATGCTGTGATCAGGAGAATGTCCAGCTTTAAATACTGAGATTACCACAAAACAGGCTAGGGTCAGGGATGTTGTACTTTCAGTGTTACTGAAAAATTACTAAGCTATATAAACCAAATGGAAATTGAAAGTTTTATATATGTACATATACAGTCCAATAAGCCAGTGATGACACTGATTTCACAATTTTCACATTATATTCCTCACAAATTTCTATTAATTCTCTTCAAATCTTGCCACATCTTTACAAGCTACAGAATTTAAAATAGCTATCAGAAGATTTTGCAATAAATCTTAAATGTTGATGAAAATAATGCACTTGCTAACCAGAAAATAAGTGTGTCACCATGGTAGAAATTATCAACTTTCCACAAGCTGCAGAAGATTTGTTAGAGTATTTTACTGAAGAATATCTCAATAAAGAGACACACTGGCAATAGAAATTCTAATCAAGAGAGCTCATTAAACAGAACTGAGTATATCCAAAACACTGAGCACTAAAAATAGTGTCTGATTTTATAAATTCACTTATCACCAATTGTGATCAAGCACCTCCCAAGGAAGTAGCCAGTCATTCCAAAAGCTGTATAAAATAGCAGTAGTCATAGAGAAGAAAAAAAATGAATAAGTTTAGGAAATGACAAGCAGCGTGTCACTTGCCAGCATTTGCTAGTTCACAGCATGTACATCACAAGTGCTGCACTCACATGTAAAAGCACAGTAGGAACTATATTACCAATTAATTTATGAATTTATATTACCAAACCCAAAAATATAGTCTACATGAACCTTGTTTACAAAGCAGTGATACCTGCATATTTTGACAAGGTTTCCCTCTTCATCAAGATTTGAAAGTGGTTAACTTCCCTTTAAAAACTGGAAGTTGTTCTCACCTTTCACCAGGAAGTAAATCAGACTGATTCTTCAAACCAGGATATAAATACTTCATAAAATTGTCCCTCTTGGAGTCTTGGCCGTGGATGCTATAGCACTGAGAGAGCTAATCATGGAGATCCCACCAGAAGCCCTTTACTTATTTTTGGAAACCTCTCACAAATTTTTGTGCTAATCCTGTGACTGGAACTTGCATTCCCTGAATCAGAATTCAAGTTCTCTACAGGACTTTTTAAAAGCAAAACAGCCGTAGATATAAATAAGAGTCATGTTACCCACTGGAATAAAACATAGTTAATACAGGAAATACTTTTTGTGTACATGTCGAGATTGTGCGTGGATGCATTTTACTTCTTGATAAAATATTAACATAATATTCAGGTGAAAAAACTGTGTTGTAACTCATATGACATTCACATTTTTGGGCAAGACTCTCATGTCATCTGAGCATCAGCTTCTCAAATACACCACTTCCTTCCTTCTCCATACACAAGAGAGATGCATGAATTGAGGCTCTGACTTAGATTTATTTTGTTTCTTTGCTTTTTTGTTATGGCCAGACAGAAGTATCTCATTGGGTCACATGACTTCCACAAACTATTCTATAGTTGGCTTGGGGGTTTTTTGGCAGCAGAAATGCAGGAAACAGTTCCAAAAATCATGCACAGAAAAGATTAGATAAAGCACTGATTTCTTCTGTTGCTGTTGATGGCCAATAGACTGTTTCAAATATGAAAGAAACTATTATACAAAAATCAAATGAAAAGGAAATGAGAAAAGATAAAGAGTGAAGTTTGATGAAAATACAGATACTGTAGTAAAAGGGTTGAAAGAAAGTATGATTTTGCAATTACATGCGATTACCTGTGCCTATATACATTAAATTACAAAGTTGCTATTTCCTTACTGTTATAAATCAGACAGGACTTATTTATTAGGAATTTCAATTATGCCTTTACACACCTTTAGTCACACATAGATTGTATATTTCTGCTGTACGGCTTTTTGTGATAGATTTTCCATATGAAATAGTCTATTGGTCATGAACTTAATGGAAAATAAAATATCAATGCCTTGTGAATGCATTCATTCTGCCTTGTAATTGGTATTTACAGCTAGTGATCATTCTCTTACAGACAAAAAAATTATAATGGCAAACATTAGATGTGTCACAGTTTCTATGCACCTCTCTTTACCACTGTATTCTTCTCTAGTTTAGAATTTAACAGTCTGAGTAGGGCAGCAATGTTTCAAGTTGGTTTGCCTTACATTTTTTTCATGGCCTTTTATTCTTCAGTCACAAATGACTTTTTAAACTTTTTCCCATGCTTAGGCAAATATTAACTTGTCAGCCTGTACCTAAATTTCACCAAGATTTTGCTACAGTGCTTGACTTTAAAGCACTTTGATGATTAAAATGTGTGTCCCCTGGAAATGAATATTACAAATACAGAGTAATGTATTCCGACAGTGAATAATGAATAGCTAATAAATGCTATTAAATCAGAAGAATGTCAAAAAGAAATTTAGCTGTCATTAAAAGATCACACTCCTTTGTCTGCTACATACAGCATCCTATAGCCAACAGCAAAATTTGGTAACACCATCTTTAGATGTAAAGAGATGCTACTATTAGATTCATCTCTTTGAGAAAATATTGAAATCCTAGTGAATGCTAAATGCTTCTTTGAGTGGTACAGTAATAATCAAGTGGTTTTGTGATGAAAATTAATTATTCTCCGCACAAAGTACATTACTCTGATTCTTAAACCACCATTTATTTTATAGTCACATATTTCTATATTCCAGAATATAGAAATATGTGACTATATATACCTAATATATGTGATTATATACACTTAAAAATATGTAGCATATGTGATTATATATACCTAAAAATGTTTAAGACTGTGAAACTAAGAAATGGTCCCTAGAAACTCAGGCTTGAGAGGCTGTAACTACATAGCCTTTCCCTGTCTGAGAAGAACACCACTTTTGAAAAAAAAGTCAGAATCTTTGGATCCCTTCAGTTGGGGTGCTTCTGCCCACATATATTTGCCTACACAACTGCAACATTCTGCACAGTAAAAATTTCTGATTTCTATGCTTAACAGAAGAATACATTTTGTAACACAGGGAAGGACACAACTCAAAAAGCAGTTTTATGCTTCTGAAGGGTTTTTCACCTTGTTAGAAACTGCACTGTATTCACCTCATGTTTCTAGCACTAAGTATTCATCTCTACCAATATTTCTTAAAAGGTATCTTTCAAGCTACTGATAATCAAAATAATTTTTATAAGGAAAACAGCAATTAACAGATGACATATTGATGTATTCTGGGACCAAGAAAGAGTATTTAGATCATCTACTGCAATACAGAGGAATCTGGGCTAAGGTCCCTTCATAGCCTAAAGGGAGGTCCCCTCAAAAGATTTAATAATTGATAGAATATCAGTTATTCTGGGTGAGAAACCACCAGAGATGATCCTTTTGGTATGGTGAAGAAAAAGATTTATTCAGTCAGAGGCACACAGGAAGAAAATTTTATATATGTCGCAAAAACTTCATCCATTTTACAGCGCTGGGTCAGATCAGCCTCGAGAAGAGATGGCTGAGAGGAGACCTCATCAACGCCTATCAGTATCTGAAGGCAGGGTGAAAAGAGTGTGAATCCAGGCTCTTCTCAGTCTTGCCCAGCAACAGGAGAAGAGGCAATGGGCAGAAGCTGAAGCACAGGAAGTTCCACCTAAATATGAGGAAGAACTTCTTTACTGTGTGAGTGGCTGAGCACTGGAACAGATTGCCCAGGGGGGTTGTGGAGTCTCCCTCACTGGAAATACGCAAGAACAGTCTGGTCTCATTCTTGTCCAATGTGATCCAGGTTTACCCGGCTTAAGTAAAGAGGTTGGACCAGATGTCCCACTGTGGTTGCTTTGAACATCATCCATTCTGTGATTCTGTGACTCCTGTGGGTTGTTTTTGGACCTCTTTTCCTGCCCTCTTCTAGGCATTGTCCTAGAAACAGCTTGGAAAACTTTGTTTTAAAAGACTCAACAGCGCCTGCTGCTCTCCCCTGCTGTCATTCTCCCTGTCTGTGGAAAGGATGTCCCATGGACCATGTCTGTGCATCTTTTCACAGGCACATCCCTCTCACCCCCTGGACTAATCTGCTCCAAATCTGTTCTGGGTGGAACTGCCCTACCCTGGGACAAGCTCTGTTTGGAAAAGTCCCACTCATCCTGGTACGATGCCATAGCTCAGGACTTCTATGTCACTTGATATTTTAAATCAAACATATCACCATCAAATATTATTAAAATTAACAATTACCTCTATCAACTTGTCTTGTATTTTCAGCTATGATATTCAAAAAGTCTTATTAATAATTAATACCACAGACAAAATAGCATAAATAATATTTATACATATTTATATATAATAGCTTTGAATAATTTCAGATACACATATTATCATAGCAAAACTGCAGAATGCTATAAAAATCTAGTTAAAATGGAAGAAAAAGAGTAACTTATAGAAGTTCAGACTGAGGTTATATTTTTCATCTCATCACTTCACAGATGTCACCAGTAACCAGAATGCATTTCAGTAGGTGTACCAAAATGAACTGTTTGATTTGGACAAAGCATCTGTTTGTGAAGCACTGTAATTTAGCAATGCTGCTCAAAACAAGCATCTGAAAGATGGTGTTACCTGCATATCCAGCTGCAGTGTAAAAGATTGATACAAAACAGTTTTGTAAATCAAAGATCACTAAATAACCGCTACACTGCACTCTCCAGACAGCAGCAAAGGTCTGCTTAAACAAGATCTGGACTAGGATCAAATCCTAGCAGAAATCTAGAGGCAATAGTTTGGTAGGTAAATAGAGTCTAAAACCTGTGGAACACACAGTGAAAGTACAGAGGCAATGATCCCATTGCCATGGTGTTCCATGATGATCCGTAGTGATCTCCATGCTGCCAGGGATAGACAGGATAAGTATTGATCTGTTTAATCTAACAACAGTGTCTCTAGCGTAGAAGACCTTTAAATAGTGGTCTGAGCATAGGTCTGAGCATAGGTCTATGTGTGAAGTTGGATTAGATCTCTGCTATGGTTGTATTTCAGTTTCTTTCCCCCGAGGACATCTCCTTTTATATTTGATGAAATCATTGACTTAAACTGAGCTATACAAAGAAGAGGCAAAACCTGGTAAACTTCTCTCTATGAAGTTAATATATTTTTAAAAATCATCTAGGGATTCTACTTTTGTATGAGTGGAAACCTTGAAATCTCAGAGACATAGGCCACCACAGCCTCTTGCATCTCATGTAGTCTCAAACACCAGATAAATCCCACCATTGCTAAGTCTCCTGATGTCTGACAGCCTGTCCATTTAGTTTGAGACAGCTTTTCTGTGGTTTCTTACACTCACTTCTGACCCATCTGGATTTCTGAAGGATCTAGTAAAAACTCCTGACCAATTCTGACAGAGTTTTCAAACCTCAAGGATGCATTTCTCTGGCTGAAGTCTCCTTCAAGTCGCTGTGGTGCTTACCCAGGAACAAAGTCCACCATTCTTTCTCACTTGCCAATTCTCAAAAGAACATAACCCAAGGAAGAAAATAGGAAACTCTTCTGAAGTTCATCAGCAACTGCCATACAAAAATTAAAATTGTCCAGGCTACTAAGTTCCAGCAACTGTTGGAAATGATCTGGCAAGGCTTGTATGAAAACTTTGGTGTTTGCAACTTGAAAGTTTTCAGAGTGATGCGTCTCAAGAAATATTAGTTGGGTATATGAATAATTTAAGTCTGAACTTCAAAGCTTCTGTATCTGCAGAAACAACTTCAGGAGAGAAGTACTTATGAGACATTTAAATTATTCCTACAGTACAAATGGACAAAATGAAAACAAGAGAAAAAGGTAAAGTAGAGGAAAAAGGGAACAGGATGGATAATAGAATAAATTAATTATAATTTGATTATGGAAGGGACATTATTATTTCTGATTATTATATAGCATGTTATATATAAATAGTGCATTGCACAAAATATCTGAATTTATACATTCCTATACCACGGTGATAACTTCCCCTCCTGAATATGTATGGATATTTTACTCTGACCTTGTTACCATTACCTAATTCCCGAAAACACCACTCCAAGTTACCAGATGCCTGTGGTAACTTGGCATGATTCTGGTCTTCACCATGTCTGAAGAAAGAATTGCACTCATTCTCTTAATGTGTTGGACCTATAAAGAGCATCACTAGTACAAAGTACAACAAAACAAGTGCAGGCAACTTCTGTTTGAATAAATAGAGTAGAGATGTTCTTGATATGGTTCTGTGCAATATGGAGCTGCAAATACTTGGTTCCTTCACACAGAATCTGATCTGTTTCACAAAGGTGGCTGACAAAGTAAAAAGAAGAGTTGCAGGTTAACAGCATGCAAAATAAAGGTTAAAATAGTGGGATTTTCTACTCTCTGACTAGAATTGTAGCAAGGAGCAGAAACTAGAGCTGAGCAAACAGTGTAGAAAATATACCAGGCTTTTTCATCTTGGTTCAAGCTAGCTCACATTAAACATTTTGCATAAGACAAAATCTCTTCTGTCAAAAAGATCATAAAAAGAACAAAAACACAGAGTGGTATGAAAGTCACATAATAAAGGGAAATGGTGTAAAAGGAAACCCATTTTCACTCCTAGGACCACTGTAACATAGACATCTGGTAACCAATAATTACCTGGGAAGAAATGATGGGCTGAATATGTGTCCTGAATATGCAACACAGTGAATCAGTTAGGCAAAGAATACTATTTTTTTCCAAAGGTGATGTAGGCTGCTCATACCAATTAATAAAAATATATTTTCTTTATGTTTCACTTACAAAAATTTCTTCAGGGAAATGTATGAGCTTTAATATTGTTGCGACCATAGTTGCAACAGCTTACACAATAGCAATAAACTTTTTTTGCACAGCATCACTACTTCCTTTTTCTCTTCTAGATTTCACTGCATGACAATATTTCACAGAATCACAGAATCACAGAATAAGCTGAGTTGGTAGGATCCCACAAATCCAACACCTGGCCCTGCACAGCACCATTCCCAAGAATCACACCATGGGCCCAAGAGCATTGTCCAAACACTTCTTCATCTCTCTCAGGCTTGGTGCTGTGACCACTGCCCTGGGAAGCCTGTTCCAGTGCCCAACCACCCTCTGGGTGTAGAACATTTTCCAACCTAAACCTCCCCTGACACAGCTTCAGGCCATTCCCTCAGTCCCTGCCACTGGTCACCACAGAGAAGAGATCAGTGCCTGCCTCTCCTTTTCCCCTCATGAGGAAATTGCAGATGGAAGTACAGTCTCCCCTCAGTCTCCTCTTTTCCAGGCTGAACAGACCAAATGCCTTCAGCCTTTCCTCATACGGCTTCCCCTGAAGACCCTTCACCATCTTTGTTGCTCTCCTTTGGGTGCTCTCTAGTATCTTGTCTTTCTTATATTGCAGTGACCAAAAGTGCACAAAATCAATTCCTTCAGTCCAAAGAGAAAAGATTTCAAGAACCTTTTTTTCATCTTCTGCTGCACCATGGGACATAAGCATTCCCAAACTCAGGTCTGTAGGAGCTGCATGACCATGAGAGATAAAAGGAGATGTCTACCTCAAAGCTTTAAGAGATAGGCTGTTGGAGATAGTGAAATGCTCTCTTGTTCCTTTTCACACCATTTATACAGAGAGAAGTATGCAGAAGAAATATCAGCAATCAGTAGAGTTGATTGGAAAGTGTGCTTTCAAAGAGCAGAGATTTTTTTTTTCTTTTTTTTTTTCTTTATTTCAGTAGTTTTTGGCTTTATATCATAATTTACATGTCCATTGTCACAAAACAATGAGATTTGTGAACCTCAGAACATCTGAAACAGCACATTCATTTAGGGTGGGAAGAAGTCTAAGCTGAGACACAGGGTTATACTGTCCAGAATAAGAATATAAACCCTGCCTTCATGCATCACAGTTGAAGCTGTTGCCATCAGTCCATAAAAAAAAAAAAAAAAAAAAAAAAAACAAGCACAAAAAAAAAAAAAAAAAAAAAAAAAAAAAAGTGGGGGTGGTGGTGAGGGGATGGGTTGCTTACCATGAAAGTCTCAGCCACAGAAAATAATTTTTTTTTAACTAAAGTGTCCATCCATGCTTCTGGGAGCTTAGGTTTCTATGGGCACTGTATTTGATCCTCAGTCAGCTCTAGTGCACCTATAATCATTCTGTTCTGGTACAATAACTTGCAGAGGATTATTAAAGCACTGAGCCAGTGCTTTATACAGTTGTGTTTGAAAGGAAAAAATAATGTTATTGCCAGTATAGTTTATTTTATTGGGAAAAATATATAAATTACAGCACTAAGCCTCCCTTTCCTGGCACAGGCTGTCTACACAGAAAAAGCATTTGCTACTAGAAATGCATCAGCTGAGCTACATCAACAAACCCGCTGTAATATATAAAATGCCTGAGACAGACAAAATCACTCTGAAAGCCATTTCTGGTGCAAAGGTGGCCTTCATGTCCTCAACCTCAAATACATTCCTAATTTCATTGCAATTCAGTAGCTAGGAAGTAATATACATGGCATCACCACTATAGGCAAAATATGTTGAAAAAAAAGCAGTAATTGTTACCAAAAAAACCTAGCATATAAAGTCAAGAACAGGTGAACAAAGTGAAGAGTCAAGAAGAAATGCATCATTTTTGTTACTGTCTATACCTGCTATTGCATTGCTGGCCCTTGCACATGACTTGGCCTTTGGAGTCTTTCAGTAAGAAAGCAGGTGGAAATAAAAACCCAAAACTAGAAAAGGTAACTGTGAATGGAACTTAGAAGACCACTGCACTCTTTTCTACTATACAGTGTGAGAAAGTGTCTTTCCAAGTTCCATGTGTGAGCCACTCAAAATAAGGAAATGATAAATACAATAAATGCATAATAATTCTGTATTAATAAATAAATTAGATGTCAGAAAATAAATCTTCTCTATAAGTAATGTAGTCACTTTTTTTAATTACCTAAGTTCTAGCCAAGAATCAAATTTAATAATTGTTAATGAAAGTGCTGCAGTAAATCTGAACCATAAAAGTCCATGTCAGTAGAAATAGCTGTGAGGGGACACATGACACTACACAAAAGTCCAGCTCTGGTATCAGAGTTTTTACAGTTATTAGAGTGCATCATTTCCCTCCATAAAAAATCATGATTCACAGCTACATAAGCATATTTTTCAGAGGAAAGGAAGAGTGGTCTCCTCAGTTTGTCAGACTGCCCAGGTATAAATCAAAAGCAACAAGAACAGCTGCTGCTGCAGCAACAAGAACAACACAAATCTATATTGATTGATAATGAAATATTTATTTTGTTTTCTAAAGAAAAAACAGAGTAACAAAATGTTGATATATTCAGTGTTTTAAATTAAAGCAGTAGCTGCTTATGCAAGAAATTAACATTTTCTCTTTAAAAGTTTTTTTTTTTTCTTCCTACTTTGAAAGAAAGCCAGAGCTTGTCTCCAAGAAGGCTGAGAATGCTGGTCTTCATAATTCTGTCCCTCCACCCTAAGCTGTTGTACTTGAAAGCCTCAACAGAGATGACCACAAGCTTACACTCATATATCTTCGTGCACTGCATTTTTTAGAACAGGGAGATTCCTTGCTTCTTTTACCTCATGAAACTACATCTGTTCTTTCTAAAGAAGGTTACATAAATACCAAAATACAACTGAGATCTGAAATCACAAAAGTAACCTTCTGCTACCCCTTGTTCTTCTGCCAGAAATTTTACAGTTGACAGAAAAGCTTATAATACATTTTGTAATAAATTGTTTTCTGGGGTGTTTCAGGATGGGTTTTGTTTTCTTCTAAAAATAATCACAGATTTGAATGGACATTGGGAGGTCAGCTGGTGTTGACAGTTGCTCAAAGGGCCAGCTTTGATTAGGCTTATGTCCTGTAGTAGTCACCCAATAAGAGGAGAAAAGACAAAATAAATTCCAAATATGGTGTCTTACAATTAAAAAAACCCTACAAAGAGAAGAACTGGTGAAGAAAAGGTGAAGAAAACTACAGTTAGTCCTCAGAGGCAAATAAAGAGATTATAAACAGCTATAAAATACACATATTAACAAGAAATGAACTATATTTTAATGAGGACATTCTTCTGAAGCATAATGAAAGAGACATCCAAAGATGCGGTGCCGTATTTCTAAGACTTAAAAGGGTCTTTGTGCAGAAAAAAGTAGTAAACAACAGGGTCATCATTCAGCAGCTGATAGGCAGGTACTGGCACACCACAGTCACATAACGAGCTGCGAATGTGTTGATGCACTTCTAAAGCTCAGGTTTGTAATCTCATTTAAGATATAAGGAGGGTTCGGTTGTTGTCTTGTAAAGGACGGAACAGAGCACTTATTACATTCTTCTAAATACAATTTTTTTTACTGTCCATTAAGTTATTACATTTTGTTCATTTTAAACAATTCACAACAAACAGTGCTCTATGAGGCATCAGACAATTGAAACCTCCAGTGGCTGGTAAAACCAGCAATTGTAACAAATGTATCAGAGCTATAGCTATAGAAATTTGAAAAATCTTGCAAAATCTACTAAATATTCAGATCCCTTTTTCTTTTTCTTTTTTTTCTTAAGAGATTTTATTCATTATCAAAGCAGAATATAAATTTACAAAACAGGGAAGGCTGATATTAGACTAGTGTATCTGTGTCTGGTAAGTGCTTTTTGTGAAAGATACTAAAAGATGTGGAAAAATACGTGAAAAAATGCTTAGGACTGCCGGGTTGATCTCAGGTCTGGAATAAAAATACCTTGCACTGACAGATTTAGACCATACAATTTGTTGAGTCTGTCAAAAGAAATGGGAGCTGGAATTTGATTATAGCATGGAACTGCTTTGACAGGAAGAAAATAAGTACAAACACCTTTATAATCTGCAGAAAAAGTACATCAAGAAACAGAATTTGGGACTGAAGGTAAACAAATTAACATCTAAAAATCCAACATGTATTTTTTCATTTGCTTTCCAAAATAAGGGAATTGTATTGTGTGTGTCTTGTCTGTCTGTCTCTTTCTCTACCTGTTTGTGCTTGAGTCTCTTGATAAATTGCCACCACATTTGGAACATAAGAAGATTCATTATATCAGAAATACTGCCTTAAAGATTACTAAGTCTCTGCAAGATGCAGGGAAATAAGCAACTAGAAGAGGATAACTGTGTGGATTCTCTCCAAGATGAGAAGGACATGCACTCAGTTCCCATCAGACTTTAATGAATCTCCAATGAAAGAGCTGCTATCCACGCCCTAAATTTAAGGAAAATTTTCCATTACAGCTAATATGCTACTAAACACCCAAGAATCTGAATTAGAGATATAAATCCACAGGAACACGAGATTCTTCTACTACTTGCAGAGCTAAACCAGCCAAAAATTAGGAGGGTTAAACTCTAGAGAAAAATAAGAAGGGGAGAAATACACCCCCTTTATTTGTTGCTATTTCCTGTAGGGTTTTTATGCACACATGGTAAGAGCTTTTCTCCTGGACAGTCTCACATCTACACCGAGTGGAATATCAAAGGATAGAGGAATGGGGGAGAAAAAAGGCATCACAACTGAAGAGTCATTATAACATTAGAAAATGCACTAGTTGTGCTCTGAAAGGGGTTGCGGAGAAACCCAGGACAATGGACTATTGCCCAAATCAGTGAGATGTTAGTCATGCACACCCCAAGACTGTGGCTCAGCTATGCCCCAGGTACTACCCTCAGTTCTTCAGCATCATCGTAGTCCTAGATTTTATAGAGGTCCCTTATGCATTGTTTTTAGGATGAAGTGTGAGGTGAATTGATCTCAAATATCTAAAGTAGCCAATAGACTTCATTACAAACACTCTGGAAGACCAATATTTTCTTTACAGCCCACTTTATCTTTCAGTGTGGTTCACTTACAGTTTCATGGGTCACTCACTGTCAAATAACAAGGAAACATTACTTTTGGAGAACTGTACAATATTACTAGTAAAAAGTCTGAGTTGCTATGGAAAAAAAATTGACTTTTTAAAGCCTGAAGTATTTCCTGATTTGAAGTATAGACTATCTAGCATTAATGTCTGGTCATTTGTCTTTGTCAAAGTCCTATGTTAACAAGCTTCTCTCACAAAACCAGTGGACTACCAAATACTACTTCTAAGTTTTCCACACACCTTGATATATGTGAAGGAAAGAGAACAAACAGAATATTCATTTAATGCATCACAGGGCTTGAAAGGGAGCACAGCAGAGAAAAACCAAAGAAACACAAAGGCTGCAAATGTGAATTCTTGTACATTGCTGGTCCAGGACACCGATAGTGCCTTCAAACAAAACAGATTCCACCCAATGGCAGAGTTGCTGGAACACATGATATAGGGTTCTCAGTTAGCTGGTTAAGATATTTTAACAATAGTGATTATTGAATGATAGAGATTGCCATTACAATTGTAAATTATAAAACTGTACAGAGAAGAAAGAAAATTAAAAGTTCTAGTTAGTTGCTTTTTTTTTTTCCCCCAAGTGTCACCTTTTCCCAGATGTCAGCCCAAATTAACCCACTTGGTCCACTGCAAATCATTTTTCAAATGCTTAGCCGATTTCAAAATGTCAGCACAGAGAGGACTCTGTTCTTAAGGATGTCCAACAAAAACTACTGCTGGGATTTCCAGTCATTAAAAACAGCCAGAAGATACTTGGCAAAGCTTTAAATTATTGACTGAAAAGAGATCAGAAACCATTGTGCAGGACTCAGCAGGGGTTGGTGAGAAGCATCTGATGAGCATTAGTAAGGGTTAGATCAGGTCCAGTTTGCCTTTACAGTGTAATCAAAGTCCTACATCAAACTTTTGTCGCAGCTCTTATATGAATGACAGCAACAATCTATTTCCACACAGATTTCTGGCAAGGTTGCACCCAAAATACCAGAGCATTTGGGGCTTGCTTCCTTCTCTGATTGGGAGGCAGCAGTTTTCTTCACAGATTGCTGATTTCTCTGCAACAGTAGCTCCATTAATACCTGTCTCTGGTTAAAAGATTGTACCCACCCCAGCCAAGAATAAAATCAAACAGAAAAGGGAATAACACTGAAGATCCATCCACATGAATATTCCACTCTATATATTTTATTATTATTACTTATTTTTATTTTTTTACATTAACAATGAAAGAGAACAGCAGAAGCCATTTTTTTCTTGCTATCAGTTTGCCCTAATACAAACCAAGTTGTAATGGAAGAAATGTAGTATTAGCTATCCAAGCATGCAGTCAGCCTAGTATGGTCACTTGTGTCCTGAAAAATCACAGTGCACAAATGCTAACATAACTGCTTGAGCACTGACAGTATCTCATGTGCACAGATGGGTAGTAACGTGAAGAAAAGCATGCTCAGAAATTCACTCAATATTCTTCTTGTCCCCATTCTCTTGAACACTGGGTTCACAGATGTTTATGACCCTCTCAAAGCAATGCACACAAATGCTCACAGCAGAAGCTTTGGTTGCAAGATTTTCAAAGAAATGAGAGTCCTAATATATGGCAATGTGCATCAGGCCTTACAGCTTTCTGAGGCTTACAGCTTTCCAAAGCTTAAATGTAAGGCACAATTAAAGAAAATGAAAAGGAGAAAGAAAACACTCAGGTAGGGGAATTAAGATACTGTGAGTCTTATTTTCTGAATATAAATACATTCTCTAAAATCACTTCCTTAATTCTTTCTCCTTGTATATTATCTTAAGTGACGCAAATGAAGTAAGACTAAATTTATACCAGAAGGCACATGACTTTAACACTGAATTAGAAGCCAATGGAGAATTTCTTTTTATACGTTTTCATGGGAGCATTTTCTCAGGAACCATTTATGAATTGATATTGAAATGTATTTTTGGATTTGAGAATCACTCAGTGAGGTAACAGAAAGATCTCCCTGCTATTTCCTATTCTTGGTGTACAATAATAAGGTAAAACTATTATTAACAAAAGGTGCTAAATGTCAGTGTTCCCTTAAAAGCATCTTCTCTCTTTCACACAGAAATTGCCAGCTATCTTTTTGGCTGTTCCTCTTCAGAGTTCTTCAAAATGCAGAGCCAAAGTAGGTAGAGAAAGGACAGGTCTGAATTCATACAAAGCTGCTACCCCCTGGTTTCCATGGAACTTTTCCAGTGATGTAATTTATTGTACTGTCCATTCCAGACATGGCCAAAAGCAAAGACCTTGGAGACCTTGATTCTGCAAGTGGCCCGAAAGTTTTTGGAGACCAGGCTGGTCAAAGAGAACAGCTCCAGACTGACCCCTTCTTCTTCTGGGATTATACAAATAGCAATAAATAATGCTTGGCTGGCACTATGTGAAAATCCCATAATTTCATGATAGAAATTTACACTGTCTTTACAGGCAATGGAAAAGTGTCTAAGACAATGAACAATCAGGGTTATTGCATTTGATAATGTCAATTTAGGCAAGACTTATGATAATGTATAGGGCTTGGTTTGTGATAGGTTTCTGCTTCTTTTTTGTGTGTGATGACAATCATTATCACCATTAACGTATAATTTAGTAGAGTTTTATAAATTTTTCAAACTAACATTTCTGTTTGTGCTACTTATTTTTAAAGTCTTCACACAAAGAGATGGGTTTTTGCAAAAAAATTTTCCATTATCCCTGTATGTGAAGACATTCTCAGACATTATCCTTTTAGTAATTTTCTATTAACCTGTGTAGTCACATTAGAATGCTTTATAGACAAGTCTTGCTTGGTTAGTTATATTGCAGCAAACTGTCTTACCTATGTGATTAAAAAATAAGTATTAAGCCACCTTAGTCCCAAGATATGTTACTACATTATTAATGGTTCTTGTTTGCCTGACCTTATAAAAAGATAGTTGATTTTGTTGTTCCAAATAAATATAAATAATTCAGTAAGGTGTTTTTATAAGCAGGTTATTACCTATAAGGATGTAGCTTTTAAGACAGCCTTTAGTATAAAATATGTATAACTGCCACATATATTATTAACAGGTACCAAAATTGTTAGCATACTACCTTATTACCAGAAAAACAAATGAGAATTCTGGTATGAAATACTGCATCAGAAGAGATGGGTGAAAGTAGACAGGTTTTATTCTTAAATGCATCTGCTTTCCATTCATGGGAAATGAAACAAACATCAGTGTAAGGGCCTCACGGTGTTTTGTCTCATTGTTATAAGTTTAGAAATAGCAGGAGAAAATAAGCACTTGTCTCACAGAAAAAGGAACACAAAATCATGTCTCACTGGCAGGGAAAATAAGCATATTTGCCATCGAGAGGACAATCTGCTATTTGATTCCTTCGATGCAGTTCATATTATGATGGTCACAATGTCAGCATTAATTAGACCAGAGAGTGGTGTAAATGCCAAAAGAAGAAGTTGCAGTACATCTGTTCTAATTTATCTCATGGATGTTCCTTCAGTAAGGGAAGAGTGTGGCTTGGGCCATCTGTGACCCAGTTAGAGAGAGCAGGATGGCCTGATGCCTTGCGGGTGCCAGGACAGGAGTTGTGACAGAAAGGTCAAAGATTGGTCTGAAGAGTGCCAGGGAATTTCCACTCGTACAAGAGCCTGTAACTCCAGAGAGGCAAGAGAGACTCTCAGATGACCCAAGTGACCTTGAATGGGAAAATAAAAGCTGGATCTTCTCTAGGCAATCATCTCTAGGTTAATCTTCAGCCTGCTAGCAAAGGAATAGACATATTGATAACACTCCATTTATTAATGCAGAAATAGTGCCAGGAAGAAAGACAGTCAGAAACCCTGTGGGAAGAGAGAGAAGTACCTTCTTGCAACATCTTTAACCAGGACTTAAGACACCAAATAATAAAGAAGGAAAGATGGCAAATTACTTTGTTTAAAGATTCAATAAAACTTTTATATTGACCTGTACTTTCAGTATAAATTTTATAAAAATGAGATGGAGATGCTTACAACATGATAAAACAAACAATGAGCAAAATCTCTCTGTGTTTGATTGGCTGTCTATGAACTTGAAAGAAAAGAGCAGACAATGATTCAGACAAGAATCCACATTTGGATTTCTACTGTTGGGTCATAGAGAACTTGGGGAATGATGTTAAATATTTTTTTTTTTAGTCTGGTAAAGACTAATAAAAACCCTGAGAGCCAACACAGAAGAGAACTGGAAAACAATGAGTTAAAAAAACCCAAACTATGTGAGAGCTGAGAAACTGCTATGTAAACATACAACTGGAGATGAGTTCGTAATAAGCAATAAAGGCCATCAAAAATTCCATGCAATTTTCTGTTGAATAAACTAAAGGATCACATCCTGGGGCTTTAGTTTTTCTCTGGGGGCTATGAGAGAATTTAGAGAGGTGTAATTAAAAATCATGCTTCTACAGGGATTAGCTGAAGAGGAAAAAAGGGTACAAGGATGGAAACGAAATAACTAATAATGCTGCAATGCCAATAAGAGAAAACAAGATACTCTGTTTTATTAAAAAAAATAAGAAAAGGAAAACAGAAGGGAACAATTTTTAATAAGGTATCTACATGAAAGGGTATAAGAACAAAATTGCAAAAACTCAGGGATGTGAATAAAAATGGGGAAGAGAAGAAGTTATATGAAGCAGCAGGAAACTTAAGGATAAGCATTGTGAGAAAGTGTCCCTCAAGTAGAGCCTGTGAAAGTGAAAAACAGTCACTTCAGGAACAGCTGAACCATATGTCTGTAAAAGGCTCCAAAGAAAGTATTAAAAAGACAGTTTGATGGAGCTAACAAGCTTTCATTACAGGTAGCTAGGCTATATAATACATAACTAGAGGTCATTTCCACCACTACACTCTACTAATTTTCTATAGCACTTCACTTAATTGAACTAATGAAAAGTTGGAACTTTCATTCAAAAGCACATTGAAACAGATAGACTTAAAATTGTTCCAGGAAGCTTCTGCTTAACTATTAATTTGCTTTACTGGTTTTACTGAGCAAAAGGATTACCAAAAGATCCTACTCAAGGAGAAAAATGGGAATAATCTGTTGGATCTTGTCACAGACACCGAGGTAGAAAATAATCCAAACCTTTTTTCATTAAGGTCTGCAATTCCCTTGAACCCCAGCAGCTCTGAATAACTATGTCTGCTATGCATCAATAGCTATAATGAAGAGCAATTGATAGAAAGCAGAGATTTAGTAACAACTCAGCAATTAAATTGCACAGCTAATCTTTCTTCTACTGTTCCCTGGTGCATACAATTCTGTCCATTAATCTGAATGTTGATTGTAGCCCCTCTGTGATATTGATCCGTGTTTCACGGTCCTGTGTTTGCAAGAACACGTAGTTGTGACAGGCAGCTACGGTTCTGCATATACATTGCATTATTGCTGAAACATTTAAAGCCAGAAAAAGAAATAAAAACTAGTTGCCCTTGAACTGATTCGAGCTCCTGTACATTTGCTATGACAATATTTTCATCTTCCCTCCAGTTGCTGTTACGAAAAATTTTGAAATTTACACAAAAGAGAACAACATAAACTGATCCCTTAAAAGTCATTTGACTCAAGCAATCTCAAAAACAGCATTTTGCAATTTTTCAATCAATTTTATGCCTTTACAACGACTTATTCCTCTAGATATGTGCAAGAAGGCTATTTGCCATTTTATTCACTAGTGAAGGCATTTTTCTTCCTTTTGCATCCCAGTTCCATGTTCTGAATCTTCCCTATTTTTATTTGGATTTGCTCTAATGTAACAATTTTTTAGGGTTTTTTTTTTGTTTATTTAAAGAACATGCACTCAGAAAAAATAGTACATCTGTGGATTCATCCATGCTTGAACTGGGCAGTTATCCTATCAGCTGTCTTTTCTGGACATCTACACCACATACAAGACTAGAGGGGATAGCTCCCGGCTGGAGGAGGCCCTCACACCCCACATGGAAGATGATCCAGACAGTGATGCAGAGGGACAAAATGAAGGACAGACATTTTAAAGTGATTAAGAAGGTGTTATGGAAGATTAGCAGGAAAGGGAAAACCGAATCTTAACACCAAGGCTGCCCAGGAAAAAAAGCTGTAATGTAACAGCATATAATAGCAAAAGAAAATCAGAGCTGACATAGTCAGTGTGTGCAACTCAGGAGCCCAATTCTGTCCCTTTGAGAGATGGCTCCCTGTGTCAGTAAGTCTCCTCTGGTGAGGCAGAGGAAATACTCCTCGACCATTTTTCTTCCAGATTTCTCTTGTGATGAAAAGGGAATCACTGCAAAGAAGAAAGAAATGTTTCTGAAAGGAGAACAGAAGGAAGAAAAATGAGTGAAGAGAAGAAAACAACTGATGGGGAAAAGAAGGAAAATGTGAAATAAATAGAAGCAAAGCACAAAAAACAAACGAGGGAATGTAACAACCAGAAGAAGAAAAGGTTTTCTGCAATATGTGTCTGTAAGAATGAAAAGCATACCAGATGCACTACAAAACCAGCTTGAATATCAGTAGGATGTCTATCTACTAGTAGGATACTAGCCGAGTCCTGAAACAGTCATGCTTGCATTTATGTCCAGGGATTTTTATTTATTTTTATTATGGGATTTTTCTGTCCCTTTAAACATTTTTTTTCTGCCACAAATCAGAAGGAAACTAAGAAATCTTCTTTTATTTTAATTATTTTTTCAAATTGCTAATAATACTGGTATAGTCAATAACCAGTTACAATGCTGGTTTGGAAATTTAGCATTTGGCTTCTTGGTTTTAGTGACTTTGTGCAGAGATTTGTACAAGGCTGTCATATATTTATGTGAGTGCCCTATGAATATAGTTCACTTACTATGAGATACTTATACGAATCTCTTTCAGGATAACTATTTGCAAAGATTATTCAATATCTTCTGTTGGTGCTATTCCATTTTATATGGATTTAAATTATTTAAAATATGCACTAGGTCAAGAACCATGTGAAAGTGAAAGCGCTGTCCCACTTGCAATGAAGCTAATAGCTGAGGCAGTTTAAGATCACCTTAATCACTGCTTAACTCAACATTTCACTAGAGATTACAAATCAAGCTTGATTAAACTGAACCCATACCTTGGCCACTGGAGTTCACAGCTTGATGTCTTAATACCAGCAGCCTTTCACAGAGAGACAGAACAGGCAGCTGTGGACAGCAGCTTTCTGAACTACCAGAGCTGGATCCCCCAGAAATTTTCTCACAGAGTATTAATTTTTGACTCAATAGTAATGGTACCCACCTGAGGAGGTCAATACAATCTCTGTATCACCCCCAGAGTTAAACAGAACAGATATTTACCCCTTGCCTTGCTCAGGGAAGTGTCCTGTGTTTGACAATATCCAGTTCTGGTTTTCACTAGAACTTCCTGGGGATTATTGAAAATTTTCCAAAAAAAAAAAAAAAAAAAAAAAAAAAAAGCAGTTTGTTGAAATAGATCAAAATCCATCGTGTATTTACACTTTGGCGAAGTAATGTGTCTTGTTTTCTGCTTTCTGCCCAGCTCCCAAAACACAGAGACACCTTAAGCACAACAACAGACAGCTCTAAATGAGCTGGAGATTCTCTCTGACAATATTTTTGTTATCAAATGCCTGGCTGTACTTATTTTTCATTCACTGACTGCTTGATTCATTGCTAGTGGTTCTCTGCCAGTGGAAACATCCACTCCAGTGGATTGCTAACAGCACTTTGGCTTTAAACTCCAGCCAGATTCCACGGAGCCTGGCCAGCAGGAGTTGCCTGGATGATGCACAGGGTCTGAGGCCAGCACAGCCCTTGGGTTCAGCAAGGGTCATGGCTGGCTGCACCACTGAGCAGCACCATGCAAGGGCTCTCTGTTCCCACGAGCTTCCAGGGCATCCCCTCATCAATAATGAGCTTTTTAAATTTAAACCTAGTTTTAGCTGCCACCCACTAACTGCATTTTTCTCTTTTTCAATATATGGTAAGGTAATTCCATGCCTGAGTTTTCTGCTTCTGTTCTGCCTTTGGTTTAGCCAGTCCTTGCCTCTTGCTAATTTTCCTATGTCTTATTTTACATCTTCAGGACATTTTCTTCAGAGGTCATTTCTCCCTGATGTTTTATATTCAGGAATTCTCATATGTTGGCCTAATATTTGTTTTATGAGTCTTCACTTGATTTATGGTTTCTTTTGTATTGCCTCCATTTTTTTACTGTTATTGCCTTTTCCATCAGCCTGACCTTACTCTTTGTGCTGCTGATCTCAGCCTCTAGAACAACACTTCCTCTTAATTTTCATCCTAAATTACCTCTTTCATGTGAAGCTCCTTTAAATGCCATTTGGAATTCAGATTTCCTGAGCTTGACATGGCAAGCCCCAGAGTAGTTCTCGAGAAAAGAAAGGCCACCCAAGTTGGATTAAAGCCAAACGGGTTGGACAAGCATGCTACAAGTTGTCTATTCCTGCATGGACCAGCCTGTCTCCCCGAGCTTGGCAGAAGTGCCATGCCATTTTCATGCTGCTGGCAAGCCTCTGACCCCACTTCCAGCAGCAAACCACGGGGCAAGGCACCACCAGTGTCAGGATGGTTGGCAGAGCTGGGCGTGCTGTACTCGAGAACGTGCCATTTTCACCTTGGCTGTCTCCATGCTCCTGACAGATGCAGCTTCCACTTCCCCACATTTAATCCTTGCTGTGCTCTGTGTTTTGTATTTGCTCATGCAGCCTCTCTATGAGGATGCACATCCTTTTATTTATTATTTTAAATCTTTTTCAAAAAGCCCAGCCAGCCTTAGGCCCGCAAGGTTGACTCACCATCTGTTCAAAGTGAAAAACATCAGGGTAAATAAAATTTGGATAAGGAGGCCCATAGTAAACAGACCAAATCTTTCTAAAATGTTGGAGGTAAGAATGCATCTTAATCATCCAGTTTTCTTGTATCAAGCACAGCCATTTGCTTTGAAGTTTTAGATAGTCCTTAATTTTTGAACCCTTTCTTCCCTTTGAGCTTAGACGACAGCAGACATGAGTTAGACTGAGAGACATGAGGAGGGAGAAAGGAGAGTTAACAAGTTGAAGGCATGAGCTTTACATAAAAGCTAGTGTTACATATTTTTCCACATCAAAACACAAAGAATGGGCACTGAAGTAACCTAAATATTTTTTTTACAAATAGGTGCCTTAGGGCTAGTGGATTTTAATCTCGGTTGAGTGCTGCATATGGGCTGCCTTGTCTCAAAAATTCTGATGCTCTTAATGCTTGCACATGTGAAGGGCTAATTTTTATACATTTTTCTGGGGTACAGAACTGCCTGGAGTTTGGAAGCTAGACCTTAATTTGCAGACTAAAAAAACCAAAATTCAATTTACCCGGTATAGCTTTTCACTTGTTTCCATTTTAAGGGGTTTCAGCCCAGAATTTAGAGGATTAAGTTCATCCCTTAATTATTGCAAGTGACCAGGCATTTATCTTCCAGTCTCTAACATATTGAAAATTACACAATTTACTTGAGAATTTTAAAAAAGAAATCAATATGTTCCCAAGATAAACATACTGTCTCCTTCCTCACACTGGGGAAGCCAGTCAAGGGAAGTTAATTGCCTAGACCCGTCAGTGCGGAGAACAGCATTAATAAATGGGGTGTACTGGCTTGTATAAAGGACAGATGTGAGTTTTCTGCTCCACTGTACAATGAATTAATTCTCTCTCTTTTCTACTTTTTCTCAATTTATATATTGCAGTGACCACTGAAAAGCTGTGTTTACAATCATTTTGCCAAAGTGTTGCCAGACCCAAATCCAGGACACATCTTGCTTGTGCTGCCTGGCCCCATGCTTATTCATCAGACCTCATTCCCTGGCCAGATCAGTCTGGAAAAATGCTCAAGTATGAGACATAAGTGATATCCAATCTGAAGATGGGAATAGCTGAGCTGTCTGTAATCTACAGACATATTCTTTGTCTCTGCTTCTCTCCACTCTGTATTATTACTTTTTCCTGGGGACTACAATTTCTGAATCATGTTGCCACCCCTATCAAAAAGCTTGCTGCAGAGGAAAGGTAGGATGCAGAAAAAAATCAGAATGAGGTTTGGCAAGTCAGCTGGTGCTTCAGGCAAGAGCAACTTGGCAAAGGGACTGCACCACCGTCAGCTGTGCTCTCATCAAGCACAGAGCCATTCAGGACTCCTGGCTTTCCACTTGGCTAAGGAAGGGTAAAACAGCACTCATGGCTCCCTGCCTCCCTGGCTTCTGCCCACCAGAGCTTGTGCTGCCACTTATGTGGTTGAAAGAGTAGGGCAATTGAGCTAGCCCAGGGGGAGGAGGGTGCAGGCATGCCTAACAGGGTTGCAAGGCTACTGTGGTTGGAAGAAGAGCTGGAACGGCTAGGGTAGGAATAGCCCCAGCTTCCTAAACCCCTTCAGACAGCTCTCATCCTTGTAGATACACTACAGTAAATAAAGGCCAATAAAGCTGCACAGAACTGGGGACAGGAAAGGTGTTAACTCAGAACACACTGGTTACTGGTGAAAATTTCTTTCATGGATTTTGTTAGCCAAAGGGGAATACAGAAGAGGGCAAACATCGTATGGATAGACAGGGGAGTTCCTGAGCACCTACTGAAGGAGCTGCTATGCCATGGCTGTACTGTGCAGCACTTCTATGCCCAAAGCCAGAGTGATTATCAGATCCATTACCATTTTAGGGCCCGAACTTCTTCTTTTAGAAGTCTTTCATAATTTTAAGAGGCATGACTATGAAATATTACTCTCTCCCTGCTTGGATCACTAATCTGTGCTTCATAGCTTCCACATCAAAGCAGTCAGACACTATTTCAAAATGCGTTGTTTTAGTAAAATATATTTTATCAGAAAAAAAAATTGTCTAAAATTATAGGGACCTTTCAATCTGACATGCAGAGGATTTGTGGAAGCATGGGAGTTATGTAAGTACAAATCACATATTATTAGAGTCATGCATATATATATATGCACAGAGTCCATAGCATTTTTAAAAATTCACTTTTTAAACATATCCATTTAAAGTTTCTGTGCATTCAGGACAACGTGTACCGTTCAGCTGATAATTTCACTTTGATTTATTTGTTATTCTGCTCCAATCTACTGCTCCTCAATTGCCATGGTATGTCTATGTGATCCTGCTGTATACCTGCAGGTTAGATAAACTGTACAGTATAGGTCTTAAGGCACTCATACTACAGCACCTTTCCAAGATCATACAGGACCTAATCTAAAGGCCAGCAAAATCAGTGGGACTTTTGGCAATTACTTCAGTGAGGTCTGGAACAGACAATAAGTACAAAGACTCTTTAAAGGTATATTTGCAAAGAAATTGCTGAAGATATCCATCATACTGTTTCTAGACAAGGCAGTGAAAAGATGCAAAATCTGTATATTTGATGACACAATTAAGAATAAAAAAGCAAATAATAGGAAGGAACAGGGTATCTAGATTCCTTTTAAGGTGACAACTTTTATTCAAGAGTGCTACTCTAGCTAAAGCTCTACTGAATCCATAAAATAGAAAACTGTAGTATGCATAATATTTTCATTAAAAATTAAAGTCTATGTCAAATACATTTGGAAAGCTTTTAAAGATTACATTGGACTTTCCCATCATGTCTACCTTGTCTAATGCAACATGTATCATTTCATTAAAATTAAGCACATAGCCCTCCTCTTCCTGCTTTATCTCCTCCTCTTTGCTCCTACCAGTGTAGCACTCATGCTAAGATTTTCTGATCTGAGAGGACTCGAATTCAAACCTCCTTAGGGTATCAAATTAAAGAGCTGCGGTTGTAATTTCTCATTCTACAGAGGAAATAGGATCACATCGCAAAGGGCATTCTTCTTAGCCTCTCATTAACACGCAGAGAAATACTTACTCACACTAATACAATTACAAACACCGGCTAATCTGTATTATTGTCTTTCCCTTTCACATCTCCTTTGGGAAAGCCACTGTCTTATTCTATATATTTTTATATTCTTGGGTTTGGGTTTTTTTCTATTTAAGATGAGATTGAGTTCATCTTCTGCACAAACACTTTATTTACAGTGTTTGCTCTCTTAGGAAATAATATTCAATTTAAGCTCTGTAGCTGATTAACCCTTATACACTGCAGAGTATTGTTTGACGTACACACATGCACATGCTTATGCACATACTTATACACAAGGACATCTTGGCTTTGCTACATATTGGTAGAAAAGAAGTAAATATTGACATTCTAGTAATTTCCCAAAGTGTCCAGTGAGGACTGGCAAACCATTGGGGCTTGCACTGTACAGAAAAGAAAATTTAATTGCATCATACAGAAGAAAAACAATAGAGTTATCCCCCATCCCTTGGCAATATGTGTGCTATAACTAAGCAAATACATCACTGGGCTTTTTCATGTTTAATGGTGTAATTGCATCCCATACTCCTAGAATGCAAAAAATTATAATATTGTACTTAAAAATCGAAAACAAAACATAACAAACAAATGAACAAACAAACCCAACGCCCACAAATAACCAAAAAATTCAAACAAAAACCTAAAAAAAAACTCAAACCAAAACCACCCAAAACCTAGAAAGAACATCTTTCCAAAACCAGCAGCATTTTTTCTATATTATGTCAGCCTTTTGCAGTGTAAATGTATGGAGACTTTATAACATGATTTTGCATAATTATAATGCCGTATAAAAGACCATAACTTCTTGCTGTGCCCTCCTGCTTAAAATCAAAGCAGAAATTCATCCCGTGTACCTTACTTTGATGATATAATTTGTCATTACAGCTGTAACTCTGTTGCCCTTCTGAAGCATCCACTTCAATTGTTATCATAATTATCAGCCTTTTTGTGCATTTTTCTCCTTGCCAAAAGTTACAGACCTGTCAGATAATTTACCTCCCCAGCTCCTTCCCAGGCCCCCTGATCTTGCACAAACTGTATCTCTGTGCCTTAGGTCACTCTTTCTTCGAAGTGAAGTGGATCCAGAGCAGGAGCCAGATTGGGATATAGCCTGCAATTCATCAGCACGATCAGCCAGCTTTGGCTACCTCAACCCTCAAAAACCAGCTCAAAACATCTTGCACCCCCTCAAACTCCTCCTGCATCTCCCTGCTTTGCCCTAGGACCCATAGTACACTAATGGGGGCCTGACAGAAAGGAAAATGAGAGCAGCCTGGCAGGCTGGAACAAAATCCTCACATTATTCCAGATGTTTTCCTTGAATAGAACAAAATGAACAAAGCAAACAAGCAGTTATTTCCTGGAGCCATAAGCATGCTACCCAGAGCCCAAAGGAGACATGAACCCAGTCTATAGAAAAATGAGAATGAATATAAAAGTAGGTGGGATTTTGCCTGGAAGATAGGCACCATTCCCTGGTGCAAATGCTTTTACCAGTGTGAGCACAGCCTAGACACAGAAGATGGCTATACTCCATCATCCAAGATGTGAAGGTTTCTTGGAAACCAGGTTGAACTGTTGACTGAGTTATCTCCCACAGAGGCATTTTAAAACAACCACAGAAGATGGCACATGTGAAGAACTGTGTGGATTTTCTGCAAGGCCCTCAAACACCAGCAGCTTCAGAAACTGAGTCGTCATCCTCAGAGGAAAAAATCTTTGGAAAAATTAAGAGCAGTCATGGAAAAGTCACTTTTGACCTTGACATAATTTATTTTCTCCTGAATCCTTTATGAGAAAGCTCCAAAAGGGCTCAGGACCTCATTTCCTCTGTGCCCTCATCAAGGGAGGTATCAGTCATGGAGATTGTAGCTGGTGGTGAATGAGAGCACCTTCTGACCTCGAGAGAGTGAAGGAGCAAATCCAGAGTGAATTGTGGAGGTAATTCCTGAGTGTGTGTGTACATTACTTGAAGATTCAGAACAATCTCATTCCTAATCACATAAAAATAAAGACAAACACTACTTTTGTTACTACTTGAGAGGATCAGCAGCCAAAAAAATAGTTGTTTACATTTTTGCACCTCTCATTTCATGTGCTTAACTGAGGGAAAATGGGTCTCAGAGTTTAATTTGAAAACTGTGAACAATAAAACAATATTGCAGTAGTTTGAACATAAATGAATTTTTTCTGCCCTCTATAATATTTTCATCCTGGTTTAATACCATCTGATATCAAAAGATGTTGTATAAATAAATAGTGACATAGACATAAAAATCATAAGGTCCATTATATTTACACCAAGCAGTGCCTACATAAAACATATTTATGAACCATCAAGGTAAGATCCAATAATATTCTCAACACTTAGGATATTGTAATTGATATTCATCTCCCCTTATATACCTGTACTCATCCGTTCTGTACCTTCCTGATTATCTAGTCTTGTCACATGGGTGAAACATATAAACATATATGAGCACCTGACCTAATTTAGATATCCACGTTACAATCAGATGAACAGCAATGAATTTTTCTCATTTAACGATGAAAAGGCTGGATGATCAATTCAATTTTTTTTATTGTCCCTGTTTGCATAGCATTAAACTCTAAGTGTGCTAAGAAACTTCACAACACGCAGCCACAACAAAAAATCAAAGTTTGACATTAAACTTCCTCTCTATATAAAATCAAAATAAGTTTTAAGAGTTTTTTTATGATCAGTTTTAGGGGGGGAGGTTATGTGATTACTTATTCTATATAGATTTAGATCCTTAAATTTAAAAATAATTTTTAATTTGTGTTATTCTTGTTTTGGTAACTATGAATAAGATCAGTGACAGAATGGTTTTGTGCTCTAATTATTCTGCTAATATGTTGTGCCTTTTATGGTTTTAATTTTTCAAAACAGTTGCATATGCAAGCAGCCTATGATGAGAGCCCTTTCAAGAGAATTTCCCATCATTTACCTAAACTTTATTGCTCCTTGATTCATATGAGGGTTTCATATGGGAAAGCTTTCCCTGGATCCCTTTTGTTGGAAACTGAGCCGGAAGATGCACTTCAGCAGCTAACAGGCATTTATTCCATGGGAGCAGACCTGAGCTACTCAGAAATAAATTTCCTGCTGCATAGGTCCAGTCTCTCCATATAGAGCTGCTGCTCCTAACACACAGCCACACACCCCCACACAACTTGTCAGCCTCAGCCAGTGACTCACTGTGTCACATTTTAACACTCTATACTTCACGTGATATAATTCTGAACCAAATCATTGTTCTCCCTTGTACATGTCTCTGTGATGAACAACTCTTTGGCATTTCAACCTGACAAGACAGTACTTCAGTTTTGTTTTACCATATGTAATTTTCTATAATGTAGAATGGACAAAATAAAATTATAGCAATCCTTTTATGAGCCAAGAAGCCAGATTTCAGCCTTCATTTTCTTTTGGTTTAAGTATTTTTTCTGACTTGTATGCCAAAATAACTCATTTTGTAACATGATGATAAATATTTGCAATGCATTCACACTTCTACCTGAACTTCTGAAACACTTTGCTTCTTCTTGCTCTGTTATCCTACCAGTAGTGGAATATATTGCCACAGCTGCTGACTGCATTTTTATTCTCTCCTGTCAGGACTCAGATCACTCAAAATGTGGCACATTGCAGCACAAATTGTCTCTCCTTAAAGAAGTTGATCCCTGAAATCTAATTCTGCCAGATGACACCCTTTTTCCTATGTTATGCATTTTTAATGTGATGGAAAAAATGTGCAGCGCTGTATTGTGACAATATGGAGGTAAGTTTATCCCACAGGTGCCTTCCTTTGGCACATCAGGTTGTAATTTATCTCATTTGATTTCTTCTGCACCATGTGATGGAGAATGTGAAATTTGATTCTTGAGGTTTAGCATTTTGTTGCTGACAAGCTTGACAAAGACTGTGTTATTACTTTTAGCTTAATTAGACTACTAAAAGGATTCATGTACAGTACTTCAATCACTCATTATTTTGCCTCATTGTTTTCTCTGATTGATTAAATGTCTACTATTCAAAAATATTACATTTTAGAGCTACCACTTATTTTGACTATAATTCACTGTTAGGACTGAACATTTCATAAATATTGATTGAGCAAGCTGCTCAGAATTCACAAGTTAGATGGTAGTCGTTTTGTATAACTCTGCTTCCAGAGAATAAAGAGAAATTTACAATTAATTTTGTTGGGAAAGAAGTAGGACAAGCCTAACAACTTCTTTTGAATATCATGATGGTTTTGCCCAACAAAAGCCAAGTAGAGCACTCCCTTGGAAAACTGCTCTACTAGAGTCCCGTTATATGGACAAAGAAGGAAGAGAGAATACATTAAGAGTCCTGTGGAAAGAACTGTCTAGGATCCGCTCCTGGAGTCCCTGCAATATATAATAAAAATGTGTCCATAGGCTCTGTGAAATTGACTTGTTTAATTACACTAATAATAGGAAGTAAGAGTATAATGCTGAAGTGCTGCAAGGCTCAAGATTTCTTTTCATAAAAGTCCTTCTCTAGGGAAGAAGAATATAATTAAAACCTTAGTTTTTACAGAAAGTATGGAGACCTGAAGAAACATGGGAAATGGAAGGAAAGCCATTATTCTTGATCTAAGTTATTTGATAGAAAATTACAGCCTTCCTTTGCTAAATGTGCCTGCTTACGATGTGAGAAAAATTACTATATTAACTTTTACTTCGCCATCTTGGCTTAAAAGACAATTGCTGTCTCTGTTGCTTGTGATTAAATATTCTAAAATATTACTCCTGGAGGCAGATAATATTCTTTTGGTGAATTACTCCTGGAGGCAGATAATATTCTTTTGGTGATTGGTAATGCCAATCATTGGGAACATTTTAATGACTGCAGACATAATATCATGTTACCTGAAGAGGCAATAAGTCATCAGCTATAAAGACATCTACCATCCTTTGGGAAGTTTGGACTGCAACACATGGCCTTCACCATTGGTTTGTTCCTGTAGGCTATAAATATCCAATGGGCTCTCTTGGTCTTTCAAAAAGAAAATGTGGCCTAGGGCTTTTCTGCATTTCACAAAAAGTGAATGAACTTCTTTGAAGACTAGCCCCAAAAACATATCTTTGAATTTACCCTGAAGCAGAAATGGCATTAATTGAAATTATAATATTTGCATGTGAGTCCTCAAGGAGAGTCATTTCTAGCCATGAGTCTTCCCCAGAGGCTCTGGAACAAGAAGGATTCAATTAAGAACATGAAAACTACTATAGTATGAAGCTAGACTAGATAATTCTAGATATATGAACTAAAGATTGCAAACTTCATGTGAGAACTGCCTGTGAGCAGTCTGAAGAACCTTGGTTCTGAGGCAGCAGGCAGAAAACTATCCACTTATTTGTTCTGCTATGAAAGTGACATAGTTAGCTTAAAGCTATCTATAATAACACTTGTGTAGCTACAGTGTAAGCATACACTTTGATAGGAAGCCAGAAAGAGTTTTTAAATGAGGGAATTATCATAATTTTGATAGTGCTTTGAAGTGTTTCTCTGATGAGGCGGCACTGCTCTTCCCATGAAATCACTAACCACAGAAATTACTGCTGCTTTGTCAAGACACTCTGGCTTGAAAAAGAGAACCACAACTCTGGAAGAGGTGCTCTGCCATTGGATTTCTTTGTCTCCATCTTTCCCAAGGGAAAATGTACACAGATTTCATATGTATCTCCCAAAATTGTACTGGTTTCTCTTCTGCTGTAGGGACCAATTAACTCCTGGGAATCACCTGTGCCAAAAATTGCGTGAGTAACAGATGAAACTATCAAAAGAATACCATTAGCTAAGGTGAACCAGAAAAAAAGGTTAACTGCTATTTCCACTCCAGAAATATACCTCTGCCGCCTTTTTTATTGAGTTATTTGGCAAATTGTAGGGGTGTCCAGCCCTAAGGCTGGGAAGCCAGTGTGCAGACAGAGAGCCAGCAGCAAGCCCAACTCCCCACAGCATCCCGTGTCAATGAAAGACATCAGCTCGTCTGTCTGCACACGCAGCCAATTCTCACCAGTCACCAGCAGGAACTGATGGCAGGTACTGCTGGCAGGAGAGAGGAAGAAGAGCCTTGAGAAGGACAGTACTAAAGCAGCTGCTTTTTAATTCCACCTTCTCCCAAGCCTTGATGGCGCCCTGTGCCTCTCTGAGGGTACCGGGCAGGAGCTCCCCCCATCGCAGGCCACCTGCAGCTAAAACTTCTTTTTTCAGGCCTCTGCCAGCAGATGGAAACTGCAGTGGCAGCACTTCTCCCCTGCTTTGACTCTTCCAGAGACATTGCTCAGTGTCCTTCCCATCTTCCTTGTAAGGCACAATGAAAATCCCTCGCATTAGAAGGTATCTGGGAAGGTCAACCATCCAAGTCAATTAAGCTGTGCCGCAGTCATCACAGACACACATAGATCTTGTATGTTCCTCTTATTGCTAGAGTTACATTCTCCAAGGCTAATGTCTCTGCCAGTGATCAAGCATGTGAATTATTTTCATTTTCTCCAGTGATTTCTATTGCCCATTCTCAAAAAGTATATTACCTTTGGTTCTTCTGGATAGAGTGCAGAAGATCACAGATCTTTTACAACAATATTTTGAAACATTAATGCTAAATGCTGAACTATTACAGAACAAAATAGGCAATATAATTACAAAACAAGTCAGGATGTTATTGAGCTCACTCACCACACACCTGTCAGCCCCAACTCCATCATGAGTAAGAAATCTCCAGGGTAGCAGCTATTAATCTATCCATCAATTTTCACACCTTCTCTTAGCTTTCAAGTTAGAAACAGCAGCATTAGCATCAACTGATAAAGACATTGTGATGGTGATGGATGGAGTTCCAGAAACTTACACTGGGAATTTGACTGATCTCAGACATTTACATAAATTAAATAAAGAGGTTGTATTCAGTCTGGTGGAGCCAATATCTTGATTTCCGTCACCAAAAGAATCTCACTGAACTATGCAGCCATTTATCAGATGATATGGCAATTGAAGTAGTGTCAGCAACGCATCTTGGCAGTCTTCAATGAGTAGAGTTTGTAAATTTTTGCAGAGCTCCTGTTACTGCAGCCACAGGAATGTCCACAAAAAGGCTGTATAGAGCTGGTAGACTTTTATTTTTATTCAGCCCACTGATGGATTTGGAGAAAGTACCTAAGATTTCTGACACAAAATCCCTTCTTTAGTTTTGAAACAGAACAATTAGAGGTAAGTTTAAATTGCTGCTTAACTGTGCCAATCAGTAAGACTGGGACAATAGAGCAGTTTGTACCTGTGGGAGAGAAAGCAGTACAAGCCACTCAGTCCCTTTGAACAGTGCTGTCCTTAAGCTGACAAACCGACTACAGAGGAGCGGTAAAAAAACCAAAACGGGCAGAGTCAGGCTGTGAGCTGGACTGGAGGAACCACAGTACTGCACTGTGTCAACAAATGTGCCTTGGAAATCTGGGGATCCCATGAAATGCTTCAAGGACCAGCCATGTCCCTGTTGCACTGAGTGCACCCTTTTGGAGAACACTTTGCATCACCATAAAGAGGATGGGGAGGTGTTAACCTTCTGTTACAAGGTCAGTATCAGTGACAGCTGGATAACAACTGCATCAGTGACAGCTTTTCCAAGACACAAGGAAATCTCAGCAGATATGAGCAGGAAATGCTTATTAAGAGTGGTACATAGCAAATCATCCTGCCCATCACAGCATGTTAAAACAAGAAAATTTTGAATTCGCAAACCAGCTCCTACCAACGACTCTCTGAACTTTTTTCCACCTTTCAACACTCAGATCTCCCAATATCCCTTGGGGGTAAGGTACTGTTATGCAAAGGCTAAATGACTTGCATTCTGCTAGGGATAAATGATTTGCCTAAAGACAAAGAGCAAATCAGTGGCTTTGATTTATAGCTCTGCTCTGGCCTGACTGCAAGGGAAGACTTTTCTGGATTTGCATAGAGTCTCACTGAAGACTCCAGCCCCACTGGAGAAAGAACCAGTGTGGGATCAGAATCCAGCAGAGTCTCAGTACTCAGTTTAGGAGGAAGTGGTCACCTTTTTCCATGCCCAAAGTTCTGTTTGCAGAGTAAAGCATGCAATGTATTTGCATTATTCATTTGACAGGAAAATTAAAAGAATATAATAAGAATACTATAATGTGATAATGTATATTTATATGCATTGCCACTCTTCTTAAAATTGTGTTTGAGCAACCTAGCTCTAATATTTCTTGTTTCTATAGAACTGTTTGCTAGCTAATTTTGCAAGTGTGTCTGATCAGGCTCATTTAATTAATCATTTTTGTTTGACTCATTAATCTCTGCCTCTCCTTTGAAAGATAATCTGCATTTAATGGCTATATTATATAATATGCAGCAAGCCAGGAATATCTTGCACACTTTCAGAGGGCAATATTGTAGTGTGTCACCAGATTTATCTATGCATCACTGTCTCATTTTTAAGATGCTCAAAGTGCTAGCTACAATCCATTTCCAGCAGCAGATGTCAATCTACACACCTTTTAGCTAGCAAGTGAAGGTGGTTGATGTTTTTCAAACATCTTTTAGAGACACAAACTGACAGCAGATTGGGAAATTTAAAGATGTGACTGGGCAGTAAATCTGACCCACTATTGATTTTGATTCACCTTTTGTAATGTTTTTTAGACTGGAGAGGCAATAGTAAGTAGACCACTCACCTGGGTCTGGCATTCCTTTTTTTACCTTCGTCCCATTATTCTTCCTGGAAGATTTACCCCATTCATTCTATGAAATTTGTGACAGCTAAGATATGTCAAGCTTCTCCCTTGCCCTTCTTTTTTCCTCTAAAGGCCCATGTTATCATAGCAGATGTAAGGATCCAAATACTAAACATAAATGATCAATGGACTTCAAGATAACACTGCAAATATTCTTCTTATAGGGATTAGGATTCTTCTTGTCTTCAGATATAATCATAGAAACTTCCTCCACTTTACTGCACTCACAGGTTGTTTTAGTGATTGGTCTTTCATTTAAAATGTTCTAAATTTTCTAAAATTTTCTTATACCTACAGATAAATACATACACACATTTTATTTTCATGATCTCTTTGCCAAGGGCTGAATTTCATTAACAAGCTGAGACATGAAATTGGAGGAATTAATTACCATCTCTTTAAATCTTATTTCTCACCCTGAATTCATTCCTATTTTTTAAATTCTTTCTGAGAATGAAAAGCTATATCCAATTGTAGTCAAACTAAAATTGGTAGACAAAGATTCCTTGCTTAGTCAAGTTATGCTTTACAGTGAGATCCCATAATGGTACCTGCTCATTTTGCTACTACAACTCTTTACGAACTTGCTTTGCTCTGACAGCTCCTCTAGACTAAGTTGCTCTGATACAATTTAGGTTTCTCCATTTTCCTGAATAACTAAGTAACTGAGCTTGTGAATTACTTTTCCCAGGAGAATTAGCCTAAAATTAGAGCTGAATCCTATTTCCTGTCTATTATAAAATTCTTTACTTAGGGTCCCATAAATTTTCCCCATTCTCACAGTTGTTAACAAGTCCCTCATTTCATTAAGAGGCAGCTTTTTCCTTCCTTTCTGAGAAATCATTAACAAGATATTGAAATCTGAGGAAATCGAGATATCCTCTAGATGCGTCACCCAAGTCTTACAGATTGCCACTCCTCCTTATCTTTTGTTAACAGTTTTTCAGACAACTTCACTCTATGTGAACAAGTTTGTTTCCTGATCAATTTGAATTACTTTTGAAAGCTGCTGCCAAATGCTTTATGAAAATCTAAATAACTGATAGCCACTGGTCTGAATTAGTCCAATAATCTTGCAAAGATAAAAAAAACAACAATCATTCAGTTTATCACGCAACATCTGTACTTGGAAATTCATGCTACTTAATGTTCTTGCTTTCATTATCCTCCCCAACTCCAGAAATGCCTTTTTTCCCCAACACTTTTGATTTAAGAACCTAATGATCAATATTAAGAGTTATTAAAGGGCAACACTCTGGCTGCCTAAGTATACATAATTGTTGCATATTGCCAGCCCCGATTTTCTGAAGCCCAGTAGTAGGTAATAATTGTTCCATTTCTATTCTTTCACTTGTCTACCATGTTTCAATGGTTTGAAATATGTGTAGAGGCTGTGCAGCCTAAAGCTGCTTTTTTCTTGGTCAAAGGCAATAATTTATCTCTATACACAATCTCCACATTATTGACACTGCACTGTTCCACTTCCATACTTCTCTCTCAGTATCTTTCTTCACTAAGTAGCCAGCTGTCTGCTGCCCTTTTCCCATATCAAAGTTGCATGCTAATCCATTTAAATCCAATGCCTTTATTCACAATCATGAGTATTCATTTTATTTGTTTTATATTCCTACAATCTTTTCTTTTTTTCTTTCTTTTTTTCTTTCTTTTTTTCTTTCTTTTTTCTATAGCTACCTTGTTCATAACTTATTGCCATGTGGCTGCACTACAAAGAAATCATTGTTTGCCACTACATAGTGCTTAAATACTACCTACTTCTTTTTTTATGACACAAGACATTACAAACTGAAAAGACAACATAATATAAAGGATTTTCTGTATCAAACAACATCTTCCCTACCATGAGATCAAAGACACATGAAAAAAAATATATTATTCATGAATGAAGCAAACCAGAGCCTTGCTCAGTGACTGCATCTGCTCTCTGCCCTTGGAGCAGTCCTGGAGTTACACTAGTCTGCTCTTGAGTAATATCATCAATAAACAGGCAAATCCTAAATTGATATTAATCAAGTGAACAAAAGCCAGTATCTCACATAATAAAAAAGGGTTAAAAAAATCTGGTTTTAAATCAGATTAAAGCAAAGAATCAATTATTCTACTCCGCAGCAATTACCCACTCCAGAGGATTGTCATCTGTCAGAACAGACAGTGTCTATCTTCAAACATATTTTGATTGGGATTTATTTCTTCATATCTAACACAAGTGACAGATCTCTATGAAAAAAATCCAAAAGTCCTGCTGAGGCTCCCGTAGCTTGACGGTTTGCTTTTCTACATTCAGGTTCTGTCCAACCCCCTGAGCTGGGCTTCAATTATTAATTTAATTAACAGTAAATCTCATTAAGTTTTACCCACAAGCTCATCTTTCACTTCAGGTTATGCCTTAACATTTCCTATGTACATTATCCTACTAACAAAATTTATTTTATTCAGCATTTCTATCCACCTTACTACATTAGTTGCATATTTCATGATGAGATTGGTTGTTTTTTTCACCATGTTGGCTAAGGGATCCTCAACAACCAGCTCAGATGCAGGCTGATCTATCTAGTAGACAACTAAACTTAGCAAGTCTGACACACACTGTAGGAACCAGGCTCTTTGGAAGTAGTAGATTGCACTGCGTTGTCTCAGCTGTTCAAATCTCTCTAGCTCTGCCAGCATAGGACTGGATAGTACATTAATTGAATCATTACTTCGAGGACACATGGAAGTCCCTGCTGTGCTGTGCTTTCAGACCACTGGATACAAGTCTTCTGCCACCAACTCTGATACAAATCAGAAGTTGCTAGCGTGATGCAGAAGTGAATATACTGACTTATTAGGAAGACAAACTCAATCTTGCCCAACTGAAAGTGAGTGAGCTCTGTTTTGAGCTTATCTCCTTGTCTGTACATAACTACACTTAGTTTGCTCAAGTTTGTAGAGCAAATTAACATGATGCATTTCCTTTAATCCCTTCGTTTTAGCAAATCTCGTTGTTTGCACCAATTTCTGAAATGTAGCTTCTGTATCAGAAGATGTAAGTTTAATATATGTAGAGGGGAAGTAGCAGAATTCTATCCTTTTATAAGCCTAGACAAATTATTTAGATACTTAAAATATTTAGCACCATTTTACACCCAATTACAAAGTACAATTGCTGAACGTAAGTGAAATGCTTTTAAATGCAATTGTATTTGCACATGTAATTTTAAAAATATGACTTTCATTTTCCCACTTACTATGTGTGTAATTTTGATTACTTAGCCTCCATAGAAATTCCATGCAGCTATATCAACTAAATATTTACCCATGTTAATTTACTGTGCACACAAAAATAGCAAAATGCAAACCCCATCCATGCGTTTGAAGTTTTTATAGTAGACAAGGTCATGGAAGAATGAATTATGTACAGACAGATGCAGAGAGAGCTTTTATGAACCATGATCCTGATATTTTGTCATTAGTTTTTTATTCATTTATTTTTCCCAGGTTCAACTAGGAGTTCCTGAAAAATATGGTCTACAATATGGAGATTGAAAAAGAACAAAAAATTCCTGAGTCAACCATTTATCTCCTACTGAATTGTGTGAACTAAACTTAGTTCAAGCAAGAGCTCCCTCTGAGCAGTTCATGTATTTTAATATGGTACAAGCACTCTGGATACATGGTACAGTTTATGGCTTAATTGGGTTTAAAACTAAAGGGAAAAATCTGCAGCTGCAGAGTACACTGGGTGAAATCCTAGCCAAGGCTTCTGGGCTCACCAGCCTAAACCAGGCATAACAAGGCATTATGGAAGTCTTGACCTTTTACTGCTTCTCAAACCATTCACATTTAGCTGTAACTGTCCACCAGCATTTCTCTTAAGCAGAAATAACATCTTACAGCTGACGGTAACTGCAGGAGTAATATTTTAAAGTGCATGTTTCATTAATCTTGTCCAGTGAAAATATTCAGCTCTCTCCTATCATGGTGGTTCCACTGGAGATTATCATTAACTGGACCTGTTGATGTGAAATAACCCTCTGTACATAACTTTTAGTCTTTTCATTCAGAATTTACTTTTAAGTGCCTTCTCTGTAAGCTTTCCCCAGAGTCACAGTCCCCATTCTTGCTTTTTTGTCTTGGCTTTTTGTTTTTCCTCACTTGCTTTTTTTTTTTGTCCCAATTTTCAGTTGGGATCTTCCTCTGCTTGTCCTTTATTGCTGCACAGATCTTCAGAAAACAATCAAGAAAGAACCCCTCCTCAAACTGCCTCTGGTCTCCACACTGACATGGTTTCCTTTGGAGGAACGCATGTGTCTTTGGGGTTTCTTACCTACTAGGTTTAATCTACTTTTGATATCAACCACCTAAAACATTATAGACATTTTAAATAGACAGAACTGCTCTGATTTCCACTTATATACCTATAGGGAAATATATGCTGATTTTGTTCTAAGCCTTCTATTATTCCATCATTACTGTAACCTCTATAAAAATGTGCTTGAAACATACCAATAAGCCAAGCAGATGAGTGGGATAAGAAAAAGATGTGTTACAACCATGACTGTAGAACAGAAAAATTCTACACTTTTGGTATTAACTGTAAAGAGTTAATGGATCTAAAAGCGCATCTCTAAAAATGATAACATTTCTTAAAAACACTATTTCATCTTTTTAAGGGCCAGATTCACATTTGTACTTGTGCCTATTGCAACCTTTTGACAGTTTTATTGTTGAAAAATTCAAGGTACATCTCATAATTGTACCAGGAACATGCATTTATCATTGGCAACAGCTCTGTGCCACATGAAATGAATTACTGTAATAGACATGTCATGTAATAGCATCTTATTATCCTCTCCCTCTTTCTCCTCACCTTCTGCAATGAGCAGGTCAAAAATGACGGTAAGTAGAACAGCCAAAATGACTCCTGGAAAAGTTCTGTAAGCAAAATGATGCCTGCTAAAAGTAATGCTCTAGCAATACAATGAGTAATTAACTCTAGGTCCAATATGCTACATAATGAAAACGCTACACGGGGGCTTGAGCCCTAACGCTGCTGCTCGGCCCTAGCAGCGCAGCAGGGATTGAGGCACTTCGGTGGATCAGGGAATGAAGGCTAGCACCACGGAACACCAAGGCCCCATAGATTCTTCTGCCCTGGTCTCCTCATTGCAGCCTTCTTATTACAAAAATACAAAGGCAAAGCCTTATAAAACTCACCCGGGCTCTCCTTGCTGTTCCTACAAGTTGCTGTGGCCTGAGAAGCAGAGCAACAGGACCATGTCAGATGGGGTAGGAGGTGACACATGGAATGCGTGCCATGAGGATCCAGTCTCACCATGACCATGCTCATGCAGTTTTCATGAGCCTAGCACCATTAGTCCAGATTCTAATGGGTTAGCTTTGGACAAATCGACACAGAGAGGAGAGTATGGGCTAATTTGCTGCTTCAAAAAATAGAGAGGAGTTTGTATAGTTTGGCATCAGCCCCACAAAGCAAACAGCCACTGGTATGGTGCAGCACGTCTCCTTTTAACCTTTCAGGAAATTTTCATTTAATTCAATTTTGGCCACAGTAAATGTGGATGCTAACTCAAAGATTAAGTTTCAGCATAATGAAGCTTTAATTTCCCAAGCATACCCTCATTACTTCACGTAACTTACCTTCAATACAGTTTTATTACAAATATCTTTGTGCTCATTTTCTGATCCCATCTGTAAGACAGCCTCAGTCATGTCACTCTCAATACTGTTTCCCTAACATGAGGTTTATGTGCTCAATTCTCAGAAAAGATGGGACTGTCATAAGCTCACTGAATTGCTTCTTTCCACTTTCCTAGCGATATGCAGCAGAGTACCTCTGGTAGCACTGCGACTCTGAGTGGTGGCTTCCACGCTGAAGGTGCTGCTTAAAGGAACTAGATGTATTTTTGCTACAAATAGAAGGAAGTAGCAAATTAGCCAGCAAAAGCTGATTTTCTGTTATTAAGATAGCAAATACTCCTAAGTCAATTTACAAGCCAAAGGCTCTGGGCTTCTTTTCCTCCTACACCCTGCAGCTCAGCTGAGGAGCTTTCAAAGAAAATGGGTCCCTTTAAAGTTCTGCTTTTACTGAAGACACTGAGCTGAGAGCAAATAAACGGCTCTTCCTTTGGCCTTGTATGAAAATGTTCAACTTGAAAGCATCTCAGCCAGACTGAAGTGCTGCTGATTGCAGTGGCCACACTGGGGAGAAACAAATATGTTCTCTCTGATGTTGGATTAGGAGATGTGCTGCCAGTGGGATTTCAGAGGGAAGTGCCATTTCACTCTCCTCACATCCTTCCAGGGATGCTTCCAAGGTGGTCATGCCATTTTTCTCAGCTTATTCAACAGTCACAGAGAGAGACATGTAGCAGAAAAGGGAGGGGCAAGGACCTTTCTCCAGGCAGTACATCCTGGCCTCTCATATTTAATCTTACATTCCACTATCTCCTCTTAATGTGAAAGCTCTCTGTTGGCCCCTAAGCCAACTCCTTAGGCCTGCTGAACTCCTGATCCAGACCTTAATAGGGAAAAAAAAGGAGTATGAAAGTTACGTTTACATACTCTGCTGACATAATGCATATTGGATGTTTGAAATTCTAGCCCCAGCATAATACAGGGAAGTGTTTAAAGGTGGGGTACTATAAACATACTAATTTAGGCCTCAGCTCTGCTTACTTCAGTTCCAAGCATCAAAGCTGCCTATTGTGCTTTGTGAAATCAGAACCTTAAAAATTCCCTTCAGCTTTTCAGCAGACTAAGATGTGCAATACAGAAAAAACATCTTTATTGTTAAAGAAAAAAGGCATTCTGGCATTGAAAGCTGTATTTTGAAAAATACGGGGCTGGCTTTTACTCCCAGTGATGTCAATGTCAAATCTCCAATTGACTTCAGTGGGAACATGATTGTATCCAATGGGTAAATAATTGCACATATTTCACATCTCATTGTTACTGAAAACTGTTCTTCAAAAAAGGAAAATAATAGCCTGGATTCAAGGACTCTATTAAAAAGTCATTTGAACTGCATTCTAGTTGAAATCACTTTTACCAATGAAAAGATCTTTTTGTTTATTCAAAATTTACATAATTAGAAAAGCACAAGAGACTTTGCTCTTTTCTCCACTCTTAATCCTGTCAGTCTTGAAGTGCTTAAGAGTACCTCCAAGCCCAGTTTTTGTATTTTTCTTTGATTCTCTGCTTTCTACTAGTCCCAGAATTTTAATATGTTTTGAGAAATTCCTCATGTCAAAAAATACCTTCTCTTGCATGGTTTTCATTGTAAAACATCAGTGTATCTACTCAGTTATTAAACTGTTATCTCAATGAAATGGGAACAAAATCAAAAGGTTGGGCATTATTTATCATAGTCATGTCTCCATGTCAGAAAATTAAGACAGTGATGAATTACACATTACTATGCAAAATTTTATTATCAGAGACAAAATTCAAATTTGTTTTGCTTAAAATACAGAAGATCAAGTTCTATTAAAAAGAAATTCCATTTACTCAGTCCTAGAGAGGAATAAAAATTCACACAGCGGTCCCATATTTATGTAATCATTGTTAAAGGCATGTAACAAAAAACACTGTTCTCAGAAATTCATGTATTTTATTTGGCTAATGGTTTCAATTTCTTATTAATTCTATATTCACTAATTAGCACTGTAAGAATAATTCTGCTTTTATTCAAAAAGCCTAGAAGGTTCCAATAAATGAAAAACTTTGTTCAGTGTGGCATTTTAGATATACTGAGAATCAGTAAACATCTCCCTTCTATATGCAAAATATATACTTTTCTGTGAAAAAAAAGAAAAACAAGAGAGAGTAGTTGGCTCTATATAAAGCTGTAATTTTAAATTCAGCAAAAACATATCACCATATACTGCACCTGTGCAGAAACAGGTTTCAACCTAAATCACATTCCAGAAATACTAGTTCAGTCATATGCAGGAGCTTACAGTGAATATACATTAATTTGAAGTGCATGATTAATCCTACAGACATCAGTGGAACTGCCTACAGATTTGTATATATATGGTGGACTCTTGGTCAACACAGCCTCACATCCTGCCTTACATCCAACTGTTTTGCTGAGTTGAAACTGTTTGGGTAAGATCTAGAAATACAAATAACCAATGAATAATTTTTCAGAGCAAAATGTCCAGAATGAAAAGCCATACAGGCCTGTACACGTGGTACACAGAAAGAGAAATGCAGTATTATGCAATCATCTGTAATTTCTCTATACGAAAATGGCATTCTGATCTGGCACACAGACATTTATGTGAAAACACTGGTGAACTGTTCCTAAACCGAGTCAGTTTACATGACACCTCTTACATGACAAAAACCTTAATTCCAGAGAGTACAGATTTGAGAAAAATGGATGGAAAAATATGTTCTTCTAATTACAGTATTCAGAATTAATCTAAGGTTGAGATAGAATTAACAGAGGGACTCATCCATTTTAACTAGCATTAACAACTGCAGGATGACTTCTTTCCTCTTAAGGTGTCAAAACATCTTACATGTGGAGGGAGTCTTGGAAAAATACTGAAATTTATCATCAATCCTTTCTTTTCAATAATATGATTCATTTATGTCATTGATGTGTGTGTAGTTAGTTTTCAGAGAACTAGTTTATATTTATCTTCTGCATAAATACAGCAACTGAACATCTTTCAGTAAAACATCAGACAGGGAGATACAATCTCTGTTTTTATAAGGCTGTACGTTTCATCCACACCAAAGCCTACTGTCTCTCAAACATAACAGCAACATAGCAAAATTACATTTACACAGATAATAAAGCTGTCTTTATACAGGGTAGTTATACAGTAATTACAATGATTTTTCCATTAGAAATGGTCAGAGTTTGTTTTTTCTTTACTGAGTGTCTAAGTCCAGGAAAGTCCATCCCTGCTGAAATCTACTGTTTGCAGGAAAAAGAGAGAGTAGTAGTCACACTCTTCACAGCACAGTATTCTACAGTTTTCCAAAACTATTATAAAGCTTTATCATATTGGAACCAATCACAAACTATTATTCTAATGAAAAGCTAAAGGAAAATGAAAAACATTTGTCATCCAATATGAACTACTGAAACCTAGATACAAATATGTGAAACATCCTGCAGCAGCCGAGGTGCCACCGCCAGGGCTGTTTTGGGAGCTATGGGGAAGATCCTCAGCTGGAATTCACATCAGTCACTTCAACGGATCTACCTCACTGGGCACCAACAGAGGCTCTGCAGCCACACATGCTCCACCAGTCTGGCTGCAGATTATTTTGAAATTACAGAAACCAACATATTAAGTGGAGTGAAACATATCACAAAGAACTGATACTGCATCTTGGCTGCTGGGCTGGTCCATTCTACCACGGCTATCCTGATCAAACAAATCCAAGTGACACTGTCCAGAAAATACCGGGACACTGGCAAGAGCCTCCTGGCTCGTGACTGCCTGCTGCAGTACGGCCCCTCTGCACTCGCAAAGCTGCTCATCTGTGTTCTCTACCAGCACTGCTTTGATGCTCGTAGGAAATGATACACATGAAATAAGCAAAGCATTTTGAAATTCTGTTTGGCAAGGTCACATTTACTTCACTAGTTAAGAATCAGTCAAATATAAATGCCTTTTCTTCTGAGAAATTACATTTGGTCTGACTCACAGCACTTCTCATGTGGGTGATTATCCTGAAACACATCTCAGTGAAACTGCCTCCGTATGTCTTTTAAATTCCAGTCTCAACTGTGTTACCATATTCTGAGATCAAGCTCAGAATGCCCCTCCACTGTCAACATGGACATCATACAGAGCTAAGTTTAACCACATTCTTCAAAATATACTTGATTTCAAAATCCTGCCTAATGAGGGCATATGGCCTTACTTTGGTGAAAAATCCTTTCTTCCCTTCTTGCCCACTGAAAACAAAATTACTCATGTCAGCACAGACTACTTGCTCAAGTCAGAGTGGTTTCACTGAGTTTCAGAACTGGGATTAAGACTGGCAGAACCTTGCAGAATCATATGAGAAACAAAGTGGCCAATTTTTTTTACATTATTGTATGCAAAAGGGATGCTGCACTGTCACTGGTGCCACACAGGTTTACGCAGGCATCTGACTGGTGTTTTTTTGGTTTTTTGTTTGTTCTTTGTTTTTTGGGGGTTTTTTATGGTATGAGTACAGTTACCACTATTACTAGAATTATTACCACAAATTATTTTTAGTACATCCTTCCAACCCACCTGTTAGAAAAAAGCTCAAGAAATTCCTGTTACACTTTCAAATATTAACAAAAACATCATAAAGAAAAAGTGTCTGTGTTCCTATTCATACGAGATAACTAAATATTTGACTGTTCAAAATACTTCTGAAGAAGGGACACTGTAATATTCTAGACCTTTACAAACATTTTGGTCAGCACTTTTCAGCTGGGGTGGCCAGAGCTCAGGGCTTATGATTTTTCTGAGCAGTGCAGGTTCATTAGCTGGACCTTTGCTTTCTGCAGCACAAGGCAACGACATTCATCTCTGAAGATCACCCACAACCCATACTCAGCCAAAGGACCTTCTGCGTGTTCCATACAGCTGAAAAAAAGTTGGATGGATCCTTTCTGTATTTCAGTGGTTCCCACTTGCTTTCCTAGCCCAGGTGGTCTGGCAGCAGTGGCATGTGATACAGCCAGCAGTTTTCTGACTGCTCCATCCACAGCTGGGCAAAGAGACTTCTCTCTTCAGGCTGCTCCACAGCTGGATTGTTCTTTTACTCCTTCATGCCCATACTGACACTGTGGCTATATATCCTGCTTAGGGCAGGCAGCCTGATATGATGAGTACTCATAGCAAGAGTATAAGCTGATTATATACATTAGCAGTTTTCAAAACCACATCCATTTTCCTCAAAGAAAAAGTTGCACATTTTCCTCAAAGTCTATTTTCACTATCATTTATGATCATGTGGAAAACCAAAACCTTATTATACAAGTATCTAAATAAAGGCACCCTCCCCTGCAAATATTAGCTTTGTTTTATTCTATCCAAATTAGATTTTTATGGGAAAAGTATCTCTGTGGAGGATTTTACACACTCACTCACTCACTCACTCACTCACTCACTCACTCACTCACACACACACACACACACATACTCACATGCACTTTTCATTTTTTAATGAAGTCTTCACTACTAAAGACTTAATTGTATGCTTCAGGATCTTTGTTGTGAAAGCACCCTTCTGCATCAGGGCATATTTCCTTTGGCACTCTAAAGATCAGTCGAATATCTACAACAGACCAAAAACGACACAAAATTCACCTTCACTTTCCAATGTAATATCAGAATTCTTGTTATATTCACTGAAAAGATAATCAAAGGTCACAAATTTAGATGCACTTGAGAACCCATGAAGTTTTTTTATCATAATTAATGTCCAAGTACTCCCAGTAATAGCAGAAGTGACATATAATTTCAGAAGAATGCTTTCACAGTGTTCTGCCCTTGTCACAATCAGCAGCTACCAGCATTTTAACAGCTATTAGCAGTGGACACATGAATAATTCTACCAGCTACAAAGTAAGAGGCCAGATACTTGTAGTGGACAATTTTATAAAAATACAGTAACTATTTCATTTTGCTGGCATAGAATTATGTCCATTCATATGTTTTGCTACATGATTTAGGAAACCATATCTATTAATAACTACAAAGGATCCTGAGTCATACAAAGGCTGATCAGAGATTCTACCCTCATCAAATCTCTATAAAATGACACCCATCTCCATGTCCACACAGCATTCACATTTTGCACAATCTCCTCTCAATAGAAAGGACAAAGTCAAACAATGGATTAGAAGATGCTGAAAAGTATAGAGTATTTGGCTTCCTAATCACATTCCAAATCATAAAAATGAGGACCACCTTTAGACATGGACAAGGGAAGAAAAAGACTGATAAAAGAGAAAGAAAATCAATATGATAAATAGATTTTTCTAAGCAAGTTGTATTAGAACTTTCCATGAGGAATCAACTATTCTTTAACACAGCTGTGTGAAACTTCTTTTAAAAAGGTTTATAAAGACGTTTAATAAAATGGAGAATGTTTGAATATTGCAGAAAACAGTTATGGGATTTTTTAGATTTCATCCATTTAAATTTAATCCTGATTCAGTGTGAAACAGCAAAATACAAAACATAGAAAATAAAATAATAGAGAATTATAATAGAAAGGCCAGTTCAACCTTAGAGCAATAATACTAGTATTATTAGAATACAACAATTATAAGCAACACATCAACAGGTATGTATAATGTATACACTTAGGACTTGATATCTGTGGTAGACCAGTTGCTCAAGGCCACTAAAATATCAATTTACATCCAACACCAGCTAAATGTGCAAGAAATTCAATCCAAATGAGCAAGAGTGGGAATTTCTGTGCACTGTGTAGAACACACGGGCTGTAATGAACTTTTGACTTTGGAATACATTGTTATCAGTGGGAAGACCAGAAACTTTTATGTGCAACTTGCAAGGTATGTGGTTCAATCTGCGGTTCTGGAAAAGTCATGAAAGACAATACTGAATAAAATTGTAAAGGTACAGACCCATTTCACACTCTTCTGTTCTCTGAAATCCTCCAAGCAATTCGTATTTGAGGGCTTGGCTTTCTGTACACTCTTTGGATATCACAATTTTGGCCTTCATTACAGGGTAGAGGTTATATTGAATAGTATTTGGCTTGCATTTTTATCATAAAAAAAAGTCTGCATGTGATTTTTCTCAGTAGAAATTAAAAATGTGACGCTACATACTGGCATTAAGGTTGAGTTTGGTCGACCACATAAAATAATACTTTTAACTTTTAAATGCCTTTCATAAGAAGATATTCAAGTGCTTTGCCAACATTAGTCAAGCCTCACAACACCCCTGTGAGGTAGGTAAAATACAAAGGAGGAGGAGGATTTCACTCAGCTCAGCTCTGACATGATAATGTCTCGGCAGCAGTTTCACTAGCACTGCAACATAGCACAAAGGTTTAGGGCTTACTATAAGGCAAAGAGTTAACAGTACAAGAGCACAGGATTCCCTCTTCTTTTGGTATATGTGAGTCAAGCTAATGTGCTACACAGCACCGAACAGCTGAGCAAATGCCCACACACAGATTTTTCATGCACCCAACCCACAAACAACAGCCTCCGAAAGTAAAGGGCACACAATGACAGGGGCAATATCGCTACAACAGCTCTGTTATGGGGTGGGTCTGCTAGTTTTTGAGGAGCAGAATACCTTGGGAATGAGAGCCCAGAAAACAACACTGTCTCCACATAACTCTGAAAATATCTGAAGATGGTTGGGTTTAGTTCTTTTCACACTAATGTTTCAATTCACAACTTACTGGGGATAAAAAACTGCAAGTGTAAAGCATGCTGGTTAATTTCCATCCCTTGAGAGGGCAACAACCAGATAGAATGGCTGCTCTCTGCTTTGGTGGGCCATGTGTTTCCAATGTACACAGCCACTATGTGGTCAGACAGCTGGGATAGGCTGGGATGGGACAAAGAAACACTGCCCCACATCTACATTCTACCTCTGAAGCCGCTGCAATCTGACTCTTGAAAACTGTATTCTTGTGGTTTTTTCCTCCACAGTGTAGACATGAGAGAGTATTTGGCCCCCAGCAGTTTTGTCCTCAGCATTTAGCTTCAGAGTGCAGATAAGTCATTGTACAACTCCACTCTGTCACTGATCTTTCAGACTAAGGATTGAGAAGAAACAAACATGATTAAGAAAAATGCCATTCATGAGCAATAGTATATGTGAAGTACAAGGGAACAGAAAGAAAACCACGTTCTCAGTATTAGCCAGTACAAATAAACACATGTACACCCCTCTCACTTTCTCCATATTTCACTTTTCAATGATGGCATAAGTAGTACATTCCGTATTTGCAGAAGTATTGCCCATATAGAGAATCTGACCTGTCTACCATAATAAATCACTACAGAGACTGGTCTACCACATGAAAGACAGCCCTCTTGAGTAATTTTAAGTCTTTACATGCAAGATGTTCTCCCTTTTTCCTAATTTTCACACGAATCTTATGTTTATTTATAATACCTGTGCACTATGAGCTAAAAAACTTACTACTGCACAGGCTGGGTGACCTGGGTGATCCATTGTGAGTTTCAGTGCCTTGTAAATTAGCTGAGAAGAGGTGGTTCATGGATCTTGTGATATCAATGCAAAGCTCCTGCCCCAGCACACTTTCACAGTTGAAACTACACTGTTTCACTGATCAGCAGTGAACAAATGTATATTATTAGAATGTAATGATGATGTCCTTCTCATTTTCTCTCTCTAACCCTGCTGCTTGCCCTTTTCTCTTTCTCCTCTCTCACCTTTCTGCTTATTTAAATAAATGAATATGGAAACTGCAGATACAACTGGTAACTCAAAAACTGAGCTGGCATCTTTGCAATCATTAAGAGAAAATCTGAGTGGTAGACAAACTGGCAGCAAGTGGGAAAGTTGATTTTACATCTCATACCACCCCAAGCTGGAAGCCTTCTGCATTTCCTTTTCCTTTTCCTTTTGTCCATTGAAATAGTGATTGTCATAGAGTCTTTGTGCTTTGTATAATGCCCAACTTTGATGTAACCAGAACTCACACACAAAATGTGGCTGTTATACATAAGCATGCTAAAATACAGGCAGAGACAGTACAAGCATGCACAAAATAGTCTTTAAAGGATTTTTGTTTGGTTTTTTCCCAACATTTACATGCACCACTTAATATCATGTTTGGTTGTGTACACTGAGGACTGGGTTTCGCAAGCATTCGTGATCTTCTCTTCTGAAAATCTTCTTGACAATTTCACAAGATTTCAGTGTAAAAAGAAAAATCCACAATGAAAAAAATAATAAACCAAAAAACCTTATCCCTGCAATCTGATCTTGTCTTCATGATTTTCACATTGAACACTTTTGAAATGTCTCCTCTTCCTCTTGCAGTGAGTCATGTTAAATGATTGGCTAAAAAGACAGATTACTGTGTCAAGGATTTTCTTAGCCACTGGAACAGTTCTTCCTTATAAAGCCTTTGCCACCGTACATTGGCTTCCACTGTTTCCACAGCGCGAGAGAAAGAGACAGCAGCTCCCCCTTCGTAACTCTTTATAAAGTTCTTTAGCTGGAAATAGAAGTTAACAAGTTAAATTTGCAGCAACTAAAGAAAGCAAGTATTTCCAGTGCATACAAATAAGGCAGCCATTTAGGACAAACTTCCACAATCAATGTAGAAGTAAATGCAGTATCAGGTAGAAAGATTTAATAGGAAATATATTAAGACAGCAAACTGTCAATTAGATGTGATGCAATTGCTTCACATTGCACTGGAAGATATTGATATGTCAGTGCTGGATCACATTAATATAATTACCTCCTTCCATCTTGCAGCTCAACTGCTCAGCACTGTGTAGATGGCTGCTCTAAACTTTTATTTGTACCTAAGAAACCAAACTGGAAGCACTGGAATTGCTTCTAATTAAGGTTTATATGCAGATATCAGTAGAAGGCAGTACTGATGCCCTCTGGTTTTATCAAGCTTCAAAACACATTAATTTTATTTTGATTTGCAGATTCCTTTTGGTTATATAATACAGGTCAGTTGCTGAAAAAAGGTAGGGTTAGTTACAGTGAGAAGAGAATGGCAAAATAGTAAGTGGGCATGCATTTGATAGTCTTTGAATGCCTGAAACATACTCCTTCCCTTATACAAAAACTTAGATCTTTTCTTCTGCAGATTGAAAAGGCTCTTGCTCTCTTCTTGTGTATACTCAAAGTATAGCATCAGCACTTGGATTATTACAACCAACAGTGCTGGCAGGTTTTCAATTATTGTTCTTTTCAAGTGAGAACTGCAAGGCTGTTCTACACAATAGTTTGCAGGTTATGTTGACTTGTACAAAATTAGATGGTTTTAACAACACTTATGAATAACTAGTTATTTTTTTCCCTGGTGACATCAAATTCATCTCAGTTTCTAAGCTCTGACTTCCAGCAACATCTCTGTGCCACGGCTCAAAACTGAAAAAGTTGATTCTGCAACTGTCTCGTTCCCGTCACAGTTAAAAGCATGAAAGAGACCTGGAAACTATCAAAATCAGACTTTACTGGATCTCTGTACTTTTTATACCAAAATGTTTACATTACCAGTTTCTTTTAGGGAACTACAACCAGGCAGCTTACCAATCCTATCATGAAGATGGAAATTAAGAGTACAGAATGCTTCCTTGTGCAGGGCTGTAACTCAAATCTGAACAACAGTGTCATTCCCACCTGAGGGGAGGAAACCACCTGTGGCCTCTCCCTAAGCTACTGAGGCCACTAGACTTGAGTGCAGAAAAATGGCTGGATGCAAAACCTCAGAGCCCAATCTGAGCTCAAGTAATGGTGGTTGTGCTGCGCAAGAATCACTGTATCCATCTGGAGCAGCATTGATTGGTGCTAAACAGGGTGTAGCACAACTGCAAAACTACCTCAGTCAGAACAGGTGTTAAGTTAAAATGAGAAATCTTTCCCATCTAAATAAGAAGTACAAATTATTGTGGCGTCATTTGGCCAGCATATTCAGTTAGCAGATTTTCTCACATGAAAAATACTGTGAGAAAGAGAAAAACAGAGAACACATTGGCAGCTTCTATTTTCAACATTGATGTTTCCAAGGACTGCCCTCTACAGCATAAGTTAATGAAGATAGAAACGTCTCATCGTCAGTTTCTCAACCAATAGTCAAGAGAAAAAGACAAACCTTCATATCCAGCCAAGCACAAAGAACTGCCTGCACAGTCCCCCTCCTGACACCACCCCTACACACTTGTGTGCTTTTGTGATCTGCTCCTCACCCTTGTGCTGCCCCACAGGTCGGTGCTACACAGGCAGTTGGGCCTTCAACTGCAGCAGACAGAATGGAGTTTCTGGACAACAGTATTATTGTTCCTGCCCTGCTCCCTGCTTGCAATGAACACAGCCTCACATGACAAAAGTAATTTAAAAATTACCTCTCTTAGTTCTCCTTCAGTATTGAGGAATTCTGTGACCCCACTGACAAGCTTTGAATTCATAAATAATGCTTCTCCATACCTGCAAGGGCAAAAAGAAGATGTACAGAGAGTTACTGCAAGAGCCACATCAACTGAAAACTAGGAAGTAATTTTCTGTAATCAAGGGAGAAGGCATAGGATTGATTTTGGGTGATCAAGAGAATAGCACTGGAACTGGGTACTGGTAATTCAGGCTGAAAACCTAGACTGAGACCTTCTTCTAGGCTGAAATGTTTCTAATTATTAAGTCAGATGCTATTAAGCAGAATGGGTATAACTACAGGCACAGATGAGTGCTCCAGAGGAGGAGAGGACCAAACCACCTCCCACTAAATGGAACAGAGGGAGGACTTCATGGCAGTCTGCAACTTCCTCATGAGGGGAACAGGAGGGACAAGCACTGATCTCTTCTCTGTGCTGCCCAGTGACAGGACCCAAGGGAATGGCCTGAAGTTGTGTCAGGGGAGGTTTAGGCTGGATGTCAGGAAAAGGTTCTTCACCCAGAATGTGGTTGGGGAGCAGAAGAGGCTCCCCCTGGAAGTGTTCACAGTACCAAAACTGTTTGAGTTGAAGCAGTGTTTGGACAATGCTCTTGGGCATATGGTGGGAATGGCCCAGTGCAGGGTCAGGGGCTGGACTCAATGATCCTTGTGGATCCCTTCCAAGGGATTATTCTGTGATTCTGTGAAATAAAGCTCAAAATACAGGTGCCAATGAAGGAGCAGAGCAGCAACTATGGAGAATTATTCTGAGGAACCCTTCAAGCTGTACCATTAAATCAGACTTTTGATGTGCTGCAGCCTTCTCTGCATTTTGTATTCATCCATCTCATCTACATTACAAATAGCCTCTCAAAAACTGAACTGCATCAAATTTTCTTGTTCCAGTACCTGATAATTAAAATAAATAATGCTGATAGGAATAATACTACTAAAATAATCCCCTGGGCCATAACGCAGCATTTCAAAGAACCAACCTGGAATGAAAATTTGAAAGCCTGGGCAAGGAACATTTAAAGGATATGCAGAAGCAATCAGGAATGACATTTGGCAGGCGGTTGCTTTGAAACTGGCTGTTCAAATCCTGCTGTTCACTTGTTTTTCCACAAGTTTTTTTCAATCCTCCAAATGAAGCACTATATCACTATTGACCAGATCACTCCTTAAGTTTTACATTTCATGTTGGAATAGTTTGTGGGGTTTGTTATTTTGGGGCTTGGGGATTTTTCAGTCTCCAGCATGAAGAGTATAATTCCACTGGAAACCAGAAGTAAGTCAAGTCAGATGTCATTCAGCATAGCAAAAGGCACTTGACAAATAATTACCCTTATCTGCACCTATGTCCAAACCAGTGTCTAGCTAATCTAAACAAGACTGGTTTTAAGACAGGGAATCCAGATCTCCTGTCAGACATGTGCAAGTATTACTAATAGACTTTACTGAAATTATGTTCATTTGGGGGAACAATTCAATTCATTGTCCACTTTTACAGACTGATTTATAGAAAGAGTTCAAAATTCAAAGCGAAATGAACCAGCACAGTCACAGCTTTCTGTTCTGCTTCTGTTAATCCCAAACTGATTACCCTCAAATGCTTAGGTACTTTAAGCCACAATTCTTTCAAAGGCAAGAAAGAAAGAGAAGGAGAGCCAAAGCAATAGGTATAAAAAGATGAGGAGGGAAGAGAACTAGGATCTCTTTGAGAAGATTCTGTTTTAGGGAATGTTTACGCTATATAGCTTGTTATCTTCAGCCCTTGTGAGGAGAAACTCTGTTAGAGTTATCAAAAATCCTACTCCCTGACTACTAATAAATGAATTATTAATGGCTATTTCAGCAAGTACATATCTTTTCCCAAAATTTCAGTCACACTGGCATATACAGACATCCAGAGGCAAACTATGGGAAGTAGGGATTTCATGGTACTTTAAGTACATTTAGACTTTCTAACAAAGCCCTTTATTATTACAGTCTCAGACATAATTGACTGTTTGGAAAACTGGAAGTTCCTCTTGATGGAGTATTTTGACAAGGTTACCAATCCAATTTAGACAAGCAGCTTTATAAAAACAACTGCAGGGATTTTATTTTTCTTGCAGTCTACTGTAGCCACCTTCTTGCAAACAAGAAGTAACAGAATTCCTTCCACTAAAAGTGATACCTTCATGCACACCTGTGCTGATTACTGCCCATCATGTATACTTGGTAAGAAGTCAGTCATTTATAGCAATTTCTATAGAAGCTCTGCTGATAAAAAAAGCCAGAAAAGGCACCTTTCAAAACAGTGTTTTACAGGTGTGTGAATCCTAAGAATAAATAGGAAAAGTGTTTGGTCTCACAACTGTCAGTCTTCTCACCCTCCATAGGAAAGACAATGGCAGAAGAGAATCAGGGCCTTACATGCCTGAACTTCAGGGAAACATTCTGGAGACACAGACTCTCCGTTGCACCTTTCCTTCTCCAGAAGTAAACCCTCCAGTGCCCCACGTTTGTACAGGCTTTGCACTTGTGCAATCTCTAGAGGCAGCATAGTCCATTTACTTTGGACAGATATAAATGCCTTCCTAAATACTGTCAAGTTCCCAAATGCTGACAAATGATTCAGCACTTGAGAATGAAGGAATTCTTATAGGCATCTGATGTATTAAATTTTCACACACTGACACGTGCTCACAGCATGAAAATGCTTTAGGAGACAAGGTAGTGCATGCTCAGGTAACATGAAGTCAAGCGTAGTATTTTCAATTCTCTTCTTAAGAGTTGTAGCACAGATTAGTCCCACAGATTTCTTACTAAAGACTTGTTAGGCACCTCAATTTTTAAGTCACCTGTGTAAATTATATGAGTGACTTTGAAGACGTTATACATCATCAATGTTCTGGACAATGTGAATACAAGCATACCATAAAATGTGAACAATATTTTGTGGCAATCCTAACTCCCTGACATGCTATGTTTAAAAGTAAGAGGAAATAGAGTTGTAATTTAATCCCCCTCAGCTATTTCACTTTACTATCTGAAACATCAACACTTTTTATACTAAATTAAATGGAAAATACCACTGAGATATCACCTTATTAAATTAATGTTTCATACAAAGTATTTTAAATTTGAATCAAATTAAATAATAAATTATAATTGTAAAAAAAGGATGCCTTGGGACAAAGTCTACATGAATCATAGGATCCTAGAATGGTTGGGGTTGGAAGTAACATACAGTACCAATCCTCCTCCTATGGATAGGGACACCTTTCACCAGACCAGGTAGCCCAAAGTCCTATCCAACACCACCTCATCACCCCCACAATAAAGGAATTCTTCCTACTATCTAATCTGAACCTGCACTCCTTCAGTTTGCAGCTATTTCCCCTTGCCTTATCACCGCATGCCCTTGTAAAAAGTCCCTCTTCAGTTTTCCTGTAAGGACCCTTTAGGTACTGGAAGGTGCTATAATGTCTCCCCAGAGCCTTCTCTTCCCCAGGCTGTACATTCCCAACTCTTTCAACCTGTCTTCATAGATCAGATACTCCAGGCGTCCTATCACCTTTGTGACTGTCCTTGGCACTTGCTCCAAGACGTGCATGCTCTTCTTGAACCATAATTCCACAATAGAGCTTGTATTTTTAAAGTGCAGTAGTGTGGTAAGCTCAAGTCAGAAACCTAATCATAGAATCACAGAACATTAAGGGATTAGAATGAACCTTAAAGATCATCCAGACCCCACCCCTCCATGCACAGGGACACCTCCTGCTAGACCAGGTTGCTCAAGGCCTTATCCAACCTGGCTTTGAACCCTGCCAAGGGATGGGGCATTCCCAATCTCCCTGGACAACCAGTTCCAGTGTCTCACCATTCCTCCCTGTCCTATCACTACAGTTCCTGATGAAGACTCCCCCTCTGGCTTCATTGTAGGCCCCTTCAGATACTGGAAAGTTGCTTTTAGGTCTCCATACAACCTTCTCTTCTCTGGACTGAACAGCCCCAAGTTCCTCAGCCTGTCTTTGTAGGAGAGGTGCTCCAGTTCTCTCACCAACTTCATGGCCTTCCTTGCTGCAGCAGCTCCATGTCCTTCCTACTCTGGGGACACTTGAACAGCACACAGCACTGTAGGTGGAATCCCCTGCCCTGCCCTGCTGACCACTCTGCTTTGGATGCAGCCCAGGGCTGGCTTTCTGGGTTGTGAATGGACATGGCTGAGTCATGTTGAGGTTTTTCATCAACCATCACCCCAAGTCCTTCTCTTCAGGGCTGCTCTCGGATCACTTCTCTGCCCAGTCTGGGTGTGGCTGAGCCTGGGATTGCCGTGACCGAGGTGTAGGACCTTGCATGCTATTGTGTCACTGTTTCACTGAACAGTTAAGGGGAAAGGTATTAATTAGTCTGAGTCTACTCTATCAAAGTCTCATCTGAAAGGTTCTAATCTATGATTACAAAACAACATTACTTTTATTATATAACATGTATGTACAGCTTGCATTAACTATTTCATTTCACCACACTGAAGCTTTTGGTGATCAAAAGAAACTCAACTGGATGTCACGTTTAGAAAAAGCAACTGCTACAATATTTTTGGTGGCTCTGACTTGTGTGTGGAGATCAAACTGAATGAAGGTAACACAAAGAGAGTGTCAAGCAAAAAGACAAACTCTCTGTTATTTTCATTTAAAAAAGGACAATAACAGGTCTTTGATGAGGTCTTACTGATTGTTATGAATTCAGATTACACAGTGATGCACCCCTAGCAAGTGAAATAAGTATAATTCAAATTCTAGGTGAAGTTAAGCTATTTTAAATTATAACCCAAAAGATTTGGCATGTGGCACAGTTTGTTAAATATTTTCTATTTGTCTACACTGCTTAATACTGTCCACATCTAAAATCACAGGTGTTAGCCAGGTTGTCAGACAAATATATTTACTAAGGCAGGACACAGCTACAGCATATGTGTTTGTAGCAATACAGATTGTGATGGCTTTATGCCTAAACTCTGGATAAATCCCTGGAGGACCTGAAAAATTATTTGCTATCTGAACTGGCTTGTGCAATAGTAATACATCTGCCATCCAGTTTCTGTCTAAAAGTCCAGTTTCTGGAATAATAACACCAAAAGCAGAGAATTCTTAATTTTTAAACTCTTCAGTACTTTTGGAGCTTTTTTGGAAATGGCTTTCAAGAAGTATGCTCCTGCAATAAAAATTTCCAAAACCAAATCCAACTCAAACCTATTTTCCCAGATGAACTTCTTCTAAAATCTCACTACACCACTAAGTATTATCCAAAACAGCATGAACAATTTTCTGAATTTTTGGAAAAACTAAACTCAGGGTCTGAGTTTCTTTGAGTCTTACTTTGATGCTGTGAAACCTCTAGGAAGTTTGTACACGTATTCATCAGGCACTGGGATTTACTTAAATACAGCACCTTAAATATACCATTTCAAATATTCTGTGGTACAACAGTTGGCTCCTCGCAAGTCCAGAATGGAACAGATCTGTAATGCCTCTCCTGCCAACACCAAAGGTGTGACCTGGCATGGGATGCCTCAAAATCTTGGACATCTGCCTTTGAGAATCTGAATCTCATCCAAGTTGTGGTCCTTTTTAATATGTCAGTATCAGATGAGCTGCCGTGCAATCTTTCAGGCCCTCAGGCTGTCCCTGAAGAACTACAGAAATTTATGACTCATTGAATTAATATCAAAATCTTCATCAAAAGAGGATTTTAAAATGTTGACTGGGCTTCAGAGTAGGAGCCTGTAGCATTTGTTCAAAGAGACAGAGAAGCAGTTGTAAGGAGCAACCTTGTCTCCTGTCCATCTATTTTTAATTCAAAATGCTGCTCCTCTATTACTTGAAACTCACCTAAAATACAGAGTGGAAAGAAAGGGGATGACACTATATTAACATCCTTTTGAAAATTTAAATGTTTCAAAATGTGAATTTTTTCCATGGCTGAAATAATATTTTTGAAAAGAGTATTTTTTCTATCCAACTTTAAACCAGAAAAATTCCTCTGGGAACTGCCGTTTTTTCTCTGAGTAAAAATACGACTGCAGCACTTCATATATAGATAAAATTCATTATCATAAGCACAGACACAATACACTAATATATATACAGATGATTGCTAAGAGACAAATGTCTCTATGCGTGTGTGTGATAATCCATGAATAAATGCATTTATGACTCATATGTAGCTATTTCATATTTAGAGACATCTCTATTTATGGATTAAAAGAGAATGGACTAGATTCAGGAACTTACATAAATATACACCTCTACAATACTTACACAAATTATATCAAGATAAGAAAATGAAAATAAATTAAGAATTATTATCTTTACCTAGCATTCAGTATTTTCCATTTTTCTCTGAAAAACTTCCAAGCAAGATCCCTTCCGTGCGGATTTCGAGCTACGTGGATTATCACATCAATTGCATCCTGATCCAGGACAACTTCAGAGTTGAGAGACAAATTCAAAAGTCTAGTGGGAGAAACAACATTTAGTTTCACAAACACATTGTCTAACATCAGTCCATCAGAAAACTCTTGGAAAAAAAAGATAACTGCTGAATTGTTTTAAGTCTCCAAATGAGTTCAGTGGTTTATTTCTATGATTCCAAAGACTGGACACATTTAGGAATCAGAAAAATCCTGAGGTAAAAAGATTTCAGTAAAAGCTGAGTGCAACTTTACATGCGCACTTTTATAAAATTTGTAAGATCAGAATGGTCAAGACATGGTAAATAAAGGACATGGTACCAAAAAAACCTGACAATTATTACAAGATTTTAAACATTTCCAATGAACAAAGGAAAATCTGGAACTGAAAACATAATATGTGTCGATTTTCATATGCATTAATGCAAAAGTGTAAGATAGTTTAAACAGACAGTAAGCCTGTACTTGAAAAGCAAATTTCTGTCCTTTAGATGAAAGCTCAAGTGATGACCCAAAACTGTTGAAGCGATTACTAGTAACAGATTCAAATATAGAATATTTTTTACCTGTTGAGCAAGTTTCTGTCATCACTGCAAGTTAAGGCTTCTAATAGTATTTTCTTCTCAGACACTGCTGTGGTAGAATGAAATTTCATCCAAATGAACTCCCATACATCTTCATCCATCAGTGAAACTCCTGTACAGTAGACAATGTCTCTCACATTGAGTGGGATTCTACAAGAGAAGTCAGTATTAGCATTCTGGTAAACAAGCAGCCTCCTGATATTGGATACAAAGGAGGACCATTTCTGAGACTTCAAAATTACTGTCCAACAGTAATGGGTTTTTTTGAAAATTACATTTGCTTCTCTTTCCTGCCACCAACATCTTCCAGGCCATCCTAATGGGCTTTCTAAAGGATAGCACATGCTTGCCATTTTCTTCATAACACCGTCACGTTGTCAGAAGACTACAAAATTTGGTCACGTAGTTCATCAACTCACAATGTGCCACATAACCTACAGGTAACATAAGCTCTCCAAATTAGTACGGGATCATATCACTTTTGCTGGGCTCTGTGCCAAATCTGCTCTTCTTGTCCTTTGCACTGTTTTACAATAGGACCTGAGCAACCAGAAACTCCTCCTTCTTGGGCTGGAAAGTGCTTATCTTCATAGAATAACATACAAGTAAGAAAGGATGTGCTGTGACAATAATACTTAAACATGATATTGTCAGGAGTGAGGAAAACAGAAAGATCTGGTTGTTTGGGGTTTTTTTAGCACATAATACCAGTAAAAAACCAGCTGTGCCATAGAGAACGGTAATTACTGTTAAATTAATATCAACTCAAACTACAGTTAAATTACCAAATTCAGACCTAGTATATATATAGTATGTGCATATGTACAGTGTTCTTCTAAAAAGGTCTCAGCTGGGCTTTCAATTTCCTACCTTGCTTATGTTTCCTATACAAGCACAGAAGCTGAAACATTTGTACCACTGTCCCACTAATTCAGGTAGGAACTGTGGGCTGGTAGGATTGTCACTCTGTTTGGCTAGTACAGACACAGCAGCAGATGTACATAGAAGTGGATGTCTAACCCCAGAATAGACAGCACTCCTCACTTTCAAAATTTACAGTAAAACATATCAATTCAATGGGCTTTCCCAGCTAGCCATTTTTTCCTAAGGGCCAACACCAGCAATTTTAGCAGCACTGTAGTCAGTAAGCACAGGATTATTTGCATCTCTGGCAAGGACGGAGACCTTAAGGGATGGAGCTGATCCCATGATCATAGCCTAGATTTCACCATTTTCCTTGCTAAGAAAACTCTACTGCCAACAAATCAGTAGTAGTATACTTGCAGTGCTGCAGATCTAATCAAAATCATCCAATCAACTGCTCCAGGGGAAGTTTTAGGTCTGTACCTATAAGCTAAGTAATTAGGACAATGTGAAAAAACTCAGCCCTTACAAACCAAGACATTGGACACAAATACTGCTTTTAAAAGGCTTACCTTCAGAAACTACAAAATGTACAGCTATGAAACACTACAAACTACTCCTGTGAGAGGTTTGTAATCAGCACTATAGACAGGGAGGGTTCCTCTTGTGGAAATGAAAATTGCTTATGAAAATGCAAATATCCCCAAAGTAATTTCTCTTTAACTATTGCCCCTACAGAGACTCCTCTAATTGAATTTTGTCCATTTGTGGGGATTTTTGCTTTCTCTCTTGTCCAGTCATTTTGGGTGTGTATTTTATCATTATCTAAATATCTGAAATCTCTCCAGTCTACAGGTTTTTTAGTATTATAGGTTCCTGGAAAATTGCAGTTCCAAGGCACTAGATCAGCATGTGGATGTTTGCCCCTTGTATTAACCGAGTCAAGTGGATAAAATTACCGTTATTTTGGTACTGCTTGGGTTGTAACACTGCAGAACACATCCTGTTTCTAGTGAAACCTCATCTGTGCATTCAAGGCTGCTCTCATTTTTAAAGAGCTAATATGATTGATGGATACTTCAGAAGAATAAAAGTAAATGTTTAAGAGCATCACTTTAAATGGCTTTAATTTGAATACTGATCCAATTTATTAAACTTTATTTTTCTTGCATTAGAGATATGATGGTGAGAATGAAATATGTAGCTAGTCGAGCTCATTTAAAAATTAAACATTTTGGGAGAAAAAGTTAAAAATTAAACAGTTAGAAAAAAATAATTAAAATCGTGCTCTGCCTTCACAGGGATTTCTTTTTTTCGAGAGTGAATTATAAAGCTCTACAATGAGCTAAGAATAATGTTCTAAGTCATAATTAATTGGTACATATTTGCTCCTATTTAAAGTATGTTCTAACAATTGAAGATACACTTATAAAATTGGACCATAATTATTTATCTTCTGGGGAAATTGTGTTTTAATTTTTTAAATATAAATGCACACAATTTAGACAGCTCTTTGATTAAGTAACGAGTTTCAACACCATTTAGGGTTCTATTTGACAAAGAAAATTAATCAGGAACATTATTCTTATTTTTGTAACAATTTAACATTTAACTTAAGCCTATTTTTCTTGATGACTATATTTATAATCTTGTTTAATAGGTTAAAAGGCTTAGATAAGAAACAAGAATGAAGTATTAGTACTTTGTTGGCAGATCTGTAATACAGATTCTATTATAAAGAAGAGCACCATACAGCTTATTTTTTAAAACTTCAATCCCAAATCTTATACTCCCATTCTCTATTACAAACTCCAGGAGTCATGCTGCTGGCACCATTGTGCAGAAAGAGGAGGGGATGATCCTCTGCCATATCCAGCACATATCCAGTCTAAAGAGAGAGGGCAGAACTTCCCCTTGAAAACTGAGGTACAGAGCTGTGATGGACTCAACATTCAGGTGCCTGTCACACCTCGAATTCAGGGGACATTAACTGAGGATGTGGCTACTCAAGGTGTCTGGGGCAAAGCAATGCTCAGTCCCTGTCCTGTGCTCCCAAGTTTCAGGTATCACATGGGTCTCACAGAGGCAGGCAGAGAATACATCATCCCTCAAGTGATGGTTTCTGCTGTTGCTCCTTCCCATTCCTATTGCAGATCCCCCACAAGTGAACATGCAACCAGCATAGTCAAGCTCTTCAACACTGATTTTAGTAACTGAGTGATGAGTTAAGCACTTCCTTGCAGCACCAATCCCTCAGTAGATATGCCTTTGTCCATTCTGGACAGTTTTTGCAACAAAAATATGGTCATTTCTGATCAATTGTTTTGCAAAGTTGTGGAGAGATCATCCCTGAATGAGAAAATTAGAGGCTAATCTATCTAAATTTTAAGGATTTCAAATTAATTACTGCCAATCCATAATCGCTACATATAGGGTCACTTTAACGTGGTGGCACACAGAAGTCAGAAGACAAAAACACTGCCTGAACCAGCTGCCCCATAACGGCCCATTTCACCTTTTAGAAGATGAAGTCCTCTCTCTATTTAGACCCAGAAGGCCTTTCAGAGTGCTACGTCCTTGATTAAGTTATGCACTCAACAGTGGTTTTTTCCTCCTTAAGTTTTATTGACTCGAGTGCAAGATTCTACTCAAATGTTGTAACAACCAATTAATTAGTAAATCACTTCAGCAACACTGGCTCACATTAGCTGGCAAAGCTCCAGAAACATTTCAAAATGCATGAATAGCTATGCCTGATTTTTTTCAGTAATTAAAGCTTCTAGGGGTTGCAAACACAGAAGAAGGGATTCACTTTATTTTTTTACATTTATCAGACACCCGTGTGTGAAAAAAAATTAAAATAACTCTCATTTCTTCATGTTTGCTGCTAACAATTTCCAAAAATAGCTGCTAGGCATCAATCCCTTGAAAGAACCCAGTGCCTCTTCCAAGAAACTAACAAAAGTAATTAACCTGTTGGCCATGTTCTCACAAATACTTATGTAGGTGGTTAAACTTAAGTAAATTTCTAAGTTGTTGCAAGACAGTAGCACTGCTGTGTGCATGTGAAACACAGAAATAAAATTATCTAGCACAAGTAATTAGATAGAGAAATAAAGGAGGAAGAAAACGAAAGAAAAAAATGCTTGTTTGGAAAAACTTTTGATTTTCTATCACCTACGCCAGACTTCACTGCAATTTCTTCAATTAATGACTGGTAATTTACTACTCCCTCAGATCTATGGGGAGATCTATTTGTTTATAGACATGCAACACACTGCTATATATGCCTGCAATTGTTTTTCTGGCGGCATTTCCACTGAGTTGTTAAAGGTGCAGGCAATTAAGCACACTGCCAGCTCAGGCAGGTGGATGGATATGAATCCATTATTCCTTGTGGAGGAAGTACAAAATCTGCATGAACAAGTGTGGAGGTTCACGATGCACAAATTTGGCTTATTGGTTATCACTGTCCTTCAAATTATTGATGGAAGACATTTACTTCATTATTTACACCTTTCTTAAGAGAATAAAGAATTAACCAATGTTCCTAAACAACACAGCAGCATGACAGATGTGAAATGGCGAACAGTAGGCACTGAAAAAGCCCATATCTACATTATACTTTAAAAGATAAGATGAGATTTTTTAGTATTAGTGTGCAGAGATGTAAGATCCTGATTTCATTACTTCATAACCAAAAGTGACTCATTTGTAATGAAAACAACACACAGATGTGTTCTGACATGAAACCCACAGACAGAACAGGAAAGTTAATCTCCTCTTTTCAGGGATCTCTGGCCTGTAGCAGGGCACTTTGCTCCTCACAAGAGCTTATCTGTTGCTTGTTAACCAGTCAGATAACTGAAAGAGGAATAGCTGTCTTGTAGTGAGTTCTTTTGGCACCATAAAGTTAACAGAGGTCTGGTAATTCACAACTGCCAATAAACATCTTAATGTTGATGTGAGATTTAGAAGGTAAGTTAGATTTCTCATTGACAGACACCTCACTTTACAAACTAAAAACTACACCAAACTCTCACAAGGCAGAAATCCTCTACACGTTCCATAGAAATGTGTGTTTTTCCCATGAGTAGAGAAGCTTGCTTCCCAGTTAGTCCCACTGAGATTGAGTGAAGGAATCTGTGTACATTGTCATTATTTCAGTGGTAAGTTACATTTGACTCCTAATCAATACTATACCTTTTTCTAGCTTTAACAGAGGCACCTTGATGTCATCCACTGGCTCATGTCATGCTGTAATCTACTAGTAGTTCCTTTTATTTTTATACTGTGTAGTAAGTAACTCTGATTAAGATCTTCTGTCTTTTATCTCCTGTCTGTTTGATAAATAATTCATTTTATTAAAATAGACCTCATCTGCCATCCTTAGTACTTGCGAGCCAGAATAATTTCTTAATTGAAACTGTTGCCAATATCTGAGGCTAAAACAGGACTTGTCTGAAGCTCCATGTACTGGTCCTGTGACATGGCCCCACCTCAGCACTCCAAGATTTCTTGGAACAATTGGAATGATTAGACCAGAACAGTTTTAAAAGATCTGTATTTGCATTTGGAATGGTCCATCAGTCTCTACTTCTCATTCACAAAGACAGACAAATGCATATTTCATTAACCCATGGGTTACAGAATGGATGCTGGCTTAGCCTAATTCAGTGCAACAGCCTGCACTCCTCACTGCAAACATCATCAAAACTGATCAAAGTGATGGTGACAGAAGATTAATAGTACAAATAGCAAAAAATGCATTCAAGCTAAAATCACCCCAAAGTGATAGATATGACATCAGCATCAGTAAAATGCATTTACCCTAAGTTTTCTAGGGGTACTAAGGCAATTAATTAAGATACGTTGTTTCCATGTAAATGATGGCAATAAATAGCAACGTTTACATTTCTAAAGAAGTTTAAAATCAGAGCAAAAGAAAGTGGCTATGACTAGCTGGGGCCTTCCAACAGAACATGTGCACATAACTGTGTCTGATGCAATACTATCATCTCCCACTGTTCAGTGCTGCATGTCAGCAGAACAGCATCACCACAGCTCTACTAATAGAATCAGAACTCCTTTTTCTGCTGAAGGCAAAATCAGCTGTCTCGAATCAAAGCAGCTCTCTCACATATTCATGTTTACACCATCCTGTTTAACTTCGCCCCAAGCAAGCATACATCCACAGTCAACTTTGCCAGCAGAAATGCATATGTGGCAACCTGTAGCTGATGTATGGTAAGAGTAGCTGGAAGACAACTGTGCCTGCACCCACAGAAATGTTTGTAAAAACATGCTCATGTCTATGGGTAAGTTATGCTTTGAGCCATCATGGTGTGTATTTGAATATTACCCCCTGTTATCACCTGTCAAGAGTTTATATATTGCAGCTCTCCATGCATTCTTTCCTGAACTTCAGAAATACATGTTTACTCAACCTATCCAAGGCAAGAAGTCTGAAAATGCTAATCCTCTTAGAAACATGTTTTTCTTTCAGAATAGATGCAGTGAAGGTTAAAGGGGTTAACAAGGCTGATTATTAAGCTCAGGCAGGCATTGGATGGTAATTTTGCTAATTTTTTAGGCTGAACTACAATGCTGTTATATCTAAGGAGTGTGAATAATGTATTTCTTCACACATGAAAGCTCCACAGGGATGAGCTCAGTTAAATGAAGGTAGCAGCAAACATCTTTATTTTCAGCCAAGAGTAGCTTCTCTTGTACAACATTCTGCTCTTGACTGAATCCCAGTAACTGTACATTCTCAAACTACAAGGGAAATTTCAACATGGTTATATGTTTTCTACTCTGTATTCTTCTGAACATCAACATGAAAGTTTCAAGGGTTTCCTTTGCTCTAATACAGGACCAGCATATATCCAAATTTAAGAGAGTGAAAATTATTATCACCATCAAGTCAGAAGTAAATAGAGCCCTTCAAGCAATCAGCCATTTAAAAAATGAGTAAAATTACTTAAATTCATTGATTACAATACTGCAAGACTTACTTTGAAGTCTAACCTCAGATCTTCAGTAGAAAGAATGATTGTTTTTTAACAACTGCAAGGATTAAAATATACCAATTCCTAAACCAGCAAAACAAGATGTCTCCTTACAATCTCTTGTGCTTCTGATGCTATGTGCTTGGTTTGCTCCTTGTACAAACAAATTCCTTTCTCAGTTATGCTTCTTCTTTTTTTCCATTGCATTTTGCCCTGAAAAAGTGGTCATGAGCAATACCACCTTAAGTCCCTTGCACACTAAGTATTTCTGGTATTTCAGATACTGAAGCTCCTTTTTCCTGAGATGAATGCTCTTTCGTCTTTAGACTGGAGAGCTGTATTGTTTCTCTTGCTAATGAAATAAATTCCAGAAGCTGAGCTGAAGCTAGAAGAGGAAAGTGTGTTGCAGCATCTCAATACTGTCCCAAACACCTCACAGAGAGGTCATCAGGCTTGCTTTCTGTATTGGCAGATACAGGGCTGAGGTAATAAACCGAAGCACAGCAAGCTGCTGGAATGTCAGCACTACTGTTTGAAATGGTGTTGAAGAGCAGCTGTGCTGGAAAAGAAAAGGAGCAGTCATTTTCCTGCTTTAGTGACAATATTGAAAGGCATCTTTTGCAAGGACCCCATACTCTACGATTGCCATTTATGTATTCATTTGATATAGGTATCCTTCCTATTACCTGTAGTGCTGGACCCTAAGAGGGCCCACTCACACTTCAGAATCTCATGGTAGGAGCCTCTTCACAGCACAGTGGCTGCTGCCAGCTGCATTTTCAGAGGCCCCTAAATCCCTCTGTAGGAAGCGCAACTCTGAGTGTCTGATCCTGCTCTATGAGCCAGGCATCCAAAAACAATACAATATCTAAGTCACTTTAAAAATTCAAGTCTTCACAGCCTCTCAGCTGACTTCCACTTTCACGCATAGAGGCTAGTGTTGTAGATCACATATAAACTGGGTTTTTTCACTAATTCCAGAAGAAAATCTGCAGCACTATAGCTAGAAATCTAAGGGTTTTTTCAAACAGTACCGAAAATACAAGAGGACCTCTGGTGTTGTGCCAAGAATTATTTTACTTGGTGAACAGTGGCAAATTATTTGCACAGTAAAGAGTATATAATTACAAAATGCAAACAGTATCTGATATCACAATTACTTCACTTTGTTATTGTGAAGAGTAGAAGGTAATTCATTTCTGGACCTACCAGATTAAATGTAATTATTAAAAACCACAGCAATTGTAAGCATATGCCAGTAAAACAGAGTTAGATGTTATTGTACTACCTGACACTTTATCCAAAACTAAATATTGCAAGTAAAACAGAAAAAAACATTTCAAAAGAACATCTAAAAAGTCATCGATTAATCATGTGGCTAAGAAAGTTATGAATGTTAGCATTTCTTCAGTATTATTAATAGCACATTCTGTGTTATAGTTATTTCAACTTTAACTGCAGTAATTGCCAGGGAATCAAAAACCTCCCTTATATGATTTACTGACTGTACATTTATGTGGTATTTAATATCACATTTTAATTTAATACCAACTTAATTTTCACTTGATTAAAATCTTGAGACAAAAACCTAATTCCATTGTCTCTACTGCTTTGAAAAATTTGTGTCATCTTCCAGTGTAAACTTTCGGGGGGGGGGGAGATGGGTGATAATGCTGCAAATTAACCTTTATCTTTACTGTCACAGTGACACTAAAATTATATCTATATATAAAATAGCTCTGAGTTCTGTGGAACTCTCTTTTTGTGTCCTGGCTATGCAAACCCACCAAAACCAGGCCTTTTGCAATCATCAGTCAATTACATGGTTTGTTTCAGAAGAAGGAATGGCAAACCTAAAAACATTTACAGTAATTGCTGACAAGGAATGGACTAGGCAAGGATACATAGAGTTTCTGTATCTGTCACCAACTTTTCTCACCAGTTGTCAGAGAAGTCTGGAGAAAGAGGAGCAGCATGAGTTTCCCCTTCTTTGTGAGGAAACAAGCTCTGAGGAAATCCTACACGTTCTGAGGAAGCTGTTTGCATCAAATACACAAACAGCTGTTAAGGGCATCAAACTGAACAAAACACTTGATTGATGAGAAAGAATACAAACTGGTACCTCACATGTGTTCTCTGCATATATCTTGTACTTATCTGCTTGCCCTTTGCACTTGAGCTAGTTATTGCCTCTAAAGTGCTAAAAGAGGCAGAAGCATGACTCAAACACTATGCTGACTAAATTCTGATTGTGGAATCATTGGTTTCTTACTAAAAAAAGCAGTAAAAAGAGCCCTTGCTTTACTTTCAGGTTTCAGCCTGAGTTAGCTTAAACTGAGTAAAGGTGCTGTGGGGTAGCTCTGATTCAACAGGATCTGAACATTCCTGAGAGAACACTGACATACCCTATGAATGCTGCTGTAGTGAAACACAAGCTGATTTTGTGTTTACTGAGCTGCTATTACTAGTAGTCTTGGTAATGTTGTTTCAATATAAGTAGACAGGAGATGAGTTTTGTTCATATATTAGTTACATTCAGGATGTGAGACTGTTCTGAGAAAACTGGGAAATTCTGGAGCGCAGGACTGAACAAATCCTACAGTCTTAAAAAATAAAAAAAAGTGTGTCTCTATCTTCTTTGCCAGTTGTGCCCCTATTTATCAGCGGACTGTCAATCTCTATTCTGTAATTACATTATTTTCAAAACTGTGCAGTTCCTTTGAGAAACACATTGCTTTAACTTAGTAGCTATTCTCCTCTGCCCTGCTGTGGTGCTTTTATCATAATACTCATCATATGCTGGCAACCACAATCTTCTGCTACCAAAAACGGCCCCATTGAAAGGCTAAGATGAATCTTCTGACAGCTCCTTAAATTTATTCCTTTTCTCTCTTGCTACTGTTAGTAAAGCAATAAGCTTGTGTTTTGTTATGTTTTTCTTTTCTGATGCCTCCTTTCTTAATCCTATTAGAAAGACACAGGCAGGTAGCTTTGCAGGGTGACAGCTTTTTTAAGAGTGAATAATCTACTGCTGTGCATGCTAATAGGTAATGCTAGGTTTGATTAACTAATTTTGCAAATGAATATCTAAGTAAATTACTTTTGCAGACTGTTTCCAATGATTCTTTCTCTTTAACTGCCTCTTTAAATAGCTTCATACTGATTGTTGCTGCTTATGATAAGAATTCATATAAAACCCTGGGGTATATATTTCATGGTAAATATATCCGGTGTCACCTTACACAAGAAAACCCTCTACCTCACACACATCTTACTTAAAGGTACATAGTAACAGTTTCAAGCTATTTTTTTTCCCAGAAATTTCAAAGTCATATAGGAAAGTGATTTCCTTTCATGGCTGGTTTAAAAGACACTTGGAGATTTATGTAACTGGATATGCCCATAAAGGATTTTTAAAGATTACAAAGATAGAGATAAATTAATTGCAAACAAACACCGATAAGTCCATGAAATCTCTGAAAAATCTGGCTTGCGTGTATGGCTAGAGAGATCTGATCCTTTTGCCAAGTTAATACAAGACTGTGACTAAAAATGAGAGACTTTTTCTCTTATCTTTTTCTTTTGTATTTGAAAGTAAAATATTCTCTTTTAAACCAAAATATTATGTCATGTACAAATGTATACAGTGTAAATATTTCACACATTCAGAAAATCCACCATTCTTTCTAAAGAAGTTGTGGTCTTAACCTATATGAGATCTGCACTGATCTCATTGTCCATAGATCACTACTTACTTATATATTTGAAATTTCAGTTATCTCATATTTCTTAGATGTTTTCCTTTAAAAGATAAACTTCATATACAATCCATGGCCCATGTTCCTTTGCCTCAGCTGAATAAACCTGTGTCTTGACAGCCTAACTTACATATTTGCTGTCAAACCACTACAGTGCTGCTTATGCTCAAGGCATCAGCTCTAATATTATCTGCCCTCTGAAACCTTACATGAGCTTTTCCATGTATTCCTGAATCACATTAATTTTCAAGTCTTCACCCTTAAATACCTTGCAACATTTCCCTCCAACACATCTCCTTCCTTACTTCTCAGTCCTTCTGTCTCTAACCCCTATCACTTCTTTAAATGTTTAGCACCTTCTGCTCTATTACCTCAACACAGGTTTCATGTTTGTCTGACACCACGGTGTTCACTCATCTTTCTTCCTTTAAATCCATCCTTAAAACCTGCCTTCCCATCTTCTAGCATAGAATTATCCAATAGTAATTTACCAGGAGTGGGCAGAATCCCCTCCACCCACTCATATATGTGAAGTCAAATAATTCATTCTGAAACCCCACAGACCTTTTTAAATGACAGCCAGCAACTTCTGCCTCCCCCTGGAAAAAAAAAACGCTTTGCAAAAGAGGGCACAGCAGACAGGGCAGGCAGGAACAGAAGAGCTGTACTGCCTTTCAGTAGGAGAAATGTGAAATACACATTGCAGCTCCACTTACCGGTTTCTATTGCTAGAAATCCAGTCAGAGATTAATGTTGCAGCCTGCTGGTGACAGTGTTTGTTCCCGAAGCTGCAGGCCAACATGATGACTTCCCGACGCAACTCTCTGTCCAAATTAAAGAAAGCAATAAAGCTGCTCTAATAAATGTGTTTAAATGTTTACAAAAAACTACTTCTTGTAACAGCAACAGCAACCAGTAGTTGGGCAACATATCAAAGACAATCTGGCTTTACAAATCTCAGAGTCAGTTTAATGCCTGCAACAACTAAAGAAAGGTCATTGATCAAAACCAGCCCCCATTTACAGTCAGGCATTCTCCCCAGCCTCTGTGGACACATGAGTACAAGTTTTTAGAAATCCACAATAATCAGATATTAAGTTAGGGCTTAGGAAATCATGTTCTCTCAATTTAAGAAAGAAGAATTAATCTCACAGCATGTTTCTGCTTTCCATGCAACCCAGAATGGAAAAAATAGAAGGGTGACAGAACTAAGGAATAATGATTGATTTATGATAAACATTACTAATTTATAGGAGGGTGCATTTCTATAATTATATTTCACAAATAAACAATAAAAAGGTAAATATAACAGTACTCATGTTGGTATGATGCTTGAACAAGTGATTTGTTTAAATTGTTCGTTGGCCATCCAAGCTTCAGATACATTGATGCCACTTGTCTTAAAATATACTCCTGAGGAGAAAAAAGTATATTTAATGTTAAAAATAATTTATTTTACTTGAAATTGAAATACTGCTGACTAGTGAGTTGTGGTCTCTCTTTGTACCCTCAAATAATTTACACAATTCCAAAGACTTAGCAAAGCTACTTGTCCACTTATAATCTTCCTTCACTGCTATAGTAATAAGCAGTCTCTAGATGAGCTACTTGATTAGATGCCGACTGTAAGACAATTTATTGTTATAAAATCCATGAATTTCAGAAGTTTATTACATGCTACTTTGAACTCAAAATACACAGCTGAGAAATTACAAGAGTGTCAATAGCTTAATTTCTACTTTGTGGCCAATCTTGACTACACCGTGCATATTCACTTTTAAAAGAACACTGTTTTAATATCCATAGCCATGGTCAAAACATTATGTGGGTACAGTCAATTGACTTCAGAATACATAACAATGTGGTTGCAAATAAGCTTTGTACATTTAATGACACTATCTATGCTTTAAGTTTAGGCTCCTGATGTGCTTAAGGAACAAAACAAGCACAAGATATATTTTAGCAACTTCTACTTTTTACACAGACCACATTATTTACATATTCTGATCAGTTTTGAAGAAAACCACTGTCTGTGTATTCAGTGTAATCTTTTTGCAGTGGAATTCACCAATTCATAAAAGAGAACTGAGACACACAGAAGTGCATAGGAGAGCATCTATTTTATTATTACAGATGCATAGGCATGTATATATGTCAACACAAAAGAAGATTCATATTGCAGCTTTCTCCAGCAGATATGTTATTCTATGACTAAAATGATTTTTATTTTCTCTGCTATCACCTCGGCTTTCAAAACTCCCATCAGTAGCGCTAAAACATTACCCAGCTGTGAATTTTACTGTGAATTGTGTTTTCTTTATACAACCATGTTTAAAAGTGTAATAGCAATGGCAGACTCCTAAGAATTTTTCTTTACAGTTAACAGCAGACTAAATATGCAAACTATTTCAACTGCATTTTACATTATGGCTCTGGTTTGCATGTAGGCCTTAGTATATGTTCCACAGAAATAATTTTCCATGTCATCAGGTAATTCTGTGTATATGCATGGGGTGTGGGTGTGTTTACCTATATATCTACATATTAAAATATGTCTATATATATAAATACAGTCACTTATAACTTTTCTTCTCTCTGAGCATGGTGTCTGTGGTCACATACACACAAACAAATATACATTAAAGAAGAAAAAAGCATCCTTAGGCATTTCAGGCTTTAAAAAGCTCCTTCATTTGAAGGCTTTACAACATTACATAAAGGTACCGTATGCTGGCTGTTGAAAATATGTAGACTACATAAAATTCATAGTGAATAAAAATCCCAAGAGTTTGTAATTGTCACTGGCTGCAGTCAAACCCTGTGTACTTCATAAACCATGCTTCAGTGTAGCTACAAGCTAAATGTTACAATATTTGCCATGTCTATCTTAATTATCTACTGGGAGCTATTACTGCTGTCCCATTGGACACAATTATGAATGGGCCTTTGACTCAACGGTGATCTAATTCTTGTTAATTAAGGTAACTGCATTGAATTCAGCACGGATTTTGGGATGAAATAATGACTACAAATCTTTGCTTCAGTTGCATGTATTCTGTTCAGTTGTGCCTGTATTTGCTGTTCTTGCTGATCTTGGGCATCCACCTAAGTATCACCACGGGGCTCCTCAAAAGGGAAAATCTGGCAATAGAATACTTTGACTCTTTTAAGTGAAATATTTTGTCATAATATTTTACATAAGGGATAATTACCTTTCCTTCTTCTAGTCATATATGCCTCAAACAACAGTTATCACTGCTCAATTGCAAATGAACCGAAGCTTGATCATTGCTATGTTTAAATAAAGAGTAATTAGGAAGAAAGTTAATATTCCTAGGTCATTAACAGTATCTTGGGGAACAGTTCAAATCTTGGCAATAATATGAGAGAGAAGAGGCAAAAGGAAGAAAGGCAGGAAGGACTGACAGATGCAGAGAGTAAGTGGAAGAAAGAAAGGAAGAACCAGAGGAAGAAAGAGAGGAAGACTGTATCTCTTACATTGAAGATATTGTAGTTTTCTGTACGGTCCAGCAATTTATCTAGAGGATAAAGAGCTCGGCTGGCAGCATGCCAAGGCAGAAAATCTTTTTCCTCTGAAAGGTACCTCATAATCTCCAAAGGAATATTCTGAGGCAAATAACCAGCTCTGCACAATAGAAGAAGTTAGTATTAAATTGGTTTTCAGAAGATATTCACGATGGGGCACAAGCAACTTGGTTTTTTCCCAAATGAAATTAAAAAGCAGAAAAACATAATAAACTCGTCACACTTTAATGACATAAAAATCAACCTTATAAAAAACCAGCAACTTGCCATCTCTCCCAACACAGAGAAGCATACTGACTTGATGAAGTAAGGCATGAACACACTCGAAAGAAAACCAGACAAGCTATCCCTACTTTGAACAAATTCCTCTGGCTATGAAAGACGTGAATGAAGAAGTAATAGCCCTTAAGGGAAAAAAAAAATCCAAAAAAAAGGAAGGTGCTACATTGTTGATTTGTAAGATAGAAAGCTGTCTGCATAAAATCAACAACCAAAGGCATTTTGCTTGAGAGCACATTTCTACTGATCATCAGCAATTGAAAATAACTAGTGCTGAAGAAAAAGCTTTAGTTTTACAGTTATTCTCCTCACTCTTTTCTTTCTCCTTTAGAACTTCCTTGTCTTCTAACCACCTTAAGTCACTTTGGAAGGACTTATCCAGTGACACCACTTTGGTGCAGGATGTTCCAGCACTTTGCACACAAATTATAGATTTTTTTCAGGTGTTTATAAATCAACCAGCTAAAATTTTGTCCCATTTTTGCAATCATAAAAGACATCCTCCTGCATGGGAAAGAGTGGGGGTGGGGGTACAGGAAGGGTTCTGAAATAATAGCATTATATGTACAATGCAGTACAGACACAAGCATTTGAAAGTTACTTTAAAAAGCAAATACAGAAAATGCCCAGCTTTAGCTTTTGCTCTCACTTTCTTTTTGAGAAGAGCACTTTTTTCTTAACTATCCACACTGCAGAAACGAAGTGCAACCCTGTGGGTGTGAACTTTCCAGAAACAAATTGTCTATTCTTCTCCTAATGCAGATGTTTAAATCCAAAATGAGTTAACTATCTGCCTAGAGAGGAGATACTAATTCTCTTTTCATTAAATACTTAAAATCAGCAAGGTAGATTCCAAAAAGTTCAATTTATTAGGCTACAGTATGATATAGCTTCATAGACTAGTTTTTCTCCTTTCTTTGCACATGTTCCTGTAATTTCCCTCAATGTGGAAGAAATGCAAACATATAGCAAATAAATAAAATTACACACATTAGTACAGAAATTAACCATTGCATACATAAACATATATTTAATTAATATAAATTTTTATCTCTGCTGTAGTAACATGTAAAAACTGCCTCACTGCTTGAAACAATTTGTTTCCTTGCAATGTGCACCACATCTTGCAGGCCTTCATTTTTTATACTCTCTGTTGGAAGGATTACACTCTGTTCTCTTCATGTTCTCACGAAAGAAGTGAGTTCATGTAACAGATTCCAAAAGTATCTATCCCACCCTCCAGTCTGCTTCATGTCATTTTTGTCCACATTTTATCAGCTCTGTTTCCAACTCTGGTTCCAGCACATACTCAAGCACGAAAAACAAGATCACTTGGGGAGCCCACTGTGCCAACTGAGGAACTGAGCAGAAATGAAATGAAAATGGTAAAGCATTTAGAGTAGGCAGCAGACAAAGTCCAATGCATCTGAAGACAGAAGGCTACTCCATTTTATAGGTCTTGTTTCTGAAGCAGCAAAGTATCATTAAGATGACAATACTTAATACTTTGCAAAGATCTCTAAACATAACTAATGGAGCCAGAAGCATACTAGACTGACTGCAGTTAAAAATCTTGGAAGTAATATTAGCAAAGAGGCAAACTAGCTTAAAGTTGCATATACATCATTATTTTCTACCAGAGTTTGTGATTATTTTTACTGATAATTTGATTGACATGAAAAAGTGTGGCGTAGTAACAAGGAATAGCTCTAGGAAACATGCTGCTTAAGGAATAAACAGATTACTGTTTATTATAGCTGCAACTAATGGATATTTAAGTTCATATTTTGAAATTCAATCTACCTATACTAAGTGCAGAAAGGAAAACAACACTGTAAAACAAACAGATTATTTCTTTCTAAGCTTACCTTTTCCATAAAGACACATAAGTGAACTCAGAGATTGATCTCATTCCTGAGCTCAGAGCTGCCTGATGAGTTTCAAAACCATGATTCTTGGATGATGATAGTCACTCATCCTCTTCACAACAGCTGTTATTCTCATCACTCACTTCTTCTAACTTCCAAATTTATCAGACAATTCAATTATGCATGTCTCACCCCCCAAATCTCACCTTCCCTATTGTTTCCCTAAGAGTATTTTGCAACTTACATGAACAGATTGTGGCAAAGTTACATTTTTCCCTGTTTACCCCTGACCCTCCTTTCCTTTCTGGGTATGACCCTGGAAGAGCTTATGCCCGTTGTCATCAGAATCACACACCAACCAATTGATCCCAAGAGAAGGGATGGGGATGACGGGAGATTCTTGGGGATGAAGGGAGATTCTTGTCATTATTATATAAATGATAACAAATTCATCATTTCAGATAATGGTTTAGAGGAAAAGAGGTTATGGCTGCTACAATTAATGTCAAACTCTTCTGTCAGCACATGCTGGGCAGTCCAGATGAGAAGATGAACCTCTGAGAGAACTTTAGCAGAGACATATCTCAAATCCTCTTACAGTGGCAGTTAAGACAGCAACTTTCCTGAATAAAACATAAGTAAGTGCTTCAGGAACATTACCTTGGCAGAATAGTCTTTATATTTTACACTATTTTATTTCATGGATGCCCATGGAAAAACATGATAGCCCTATTCTTTTACCCTAGTCGCTAAGCCATGTTTGTTAACTTTTTAGTCCAAATACACTGCACTCCTAGACTATTTGGTAGTAAATAGCTTCTGTCAAGAGGTAGTAAGTACATTTATTGTTTCACCTTTTTCATAAAAAGTGGCATATAATGTGTATGTTATAAATCATTAACTATATACTACAGTTTTCATCCCTTGAGGAGTATTTTCATTCAGAAAAAAATTTAAAAAAACAAAAAGGAAAAATTTTAGTAAGGATGAGGCCAAAACACTAAGGTTTCTAAATTTTACATGCATAGTTGAGAAAATAGGATATAAGGAGAAACTTTCACCACAAATCATAAAAGAGAAAAAACTCTCAACCTAAACAATGAACCATAAAATGTATAAGAAGTCCTAAAATCCGGATCACAGATCTAGGACCTGTGTGAAGTGTCCCAGGAGGTAGCATGACTACCATGACAACCATCACAACCAGGGCAGCAGAAGCAGAAGCCTCGATAAAGCAGTGTGACTGTATGGTGACCTATGCTCTAATATTCTGCATCTTCACAAAGCACAATAACTGGTTTCTTAAAGTCTGTATTTTAGTATAGTCACACTCTTTTAATTTACACTAAAAGCCTGTCCAGTGCTAAGAGTGACTTCAAGACTCCTGTTTCCCAGGGAATACTGCATTCAGCAAGATGCACTGGGCTCACTTGAACAGTGGCAAACCAGACAAAGGGTGCTGGCATGATTCTAGGATTCTCCTTCACAAGCCTGGAACAATGAGTCTGGAAAAGATATAAAGGATCTGGTCAGCAAAAGCATTTATGGAGTAGGACAATAACCAAAATGAGGAAAGAAGGGAGAACAGAGAATGAGTCTGTTCTGAGTATTTCTGTGAACTCTGTTGGAAAAACATGGATCTGTGGAAATTTTGAACAGAAATTATTCACAATCATTATAGCAATACTGAGAAAACTAAAACTATCAACCTTCCCATCAAAAGCAAAATTGTAAAATAATTTCCTTGTCATAAAATTGCCTAGAAAAATTCACTCAAAGGTACTAGGGAGTGTAAGTTTAGTACATACTCTACACATGCAGCTTGACTTATTACTCTCAAGAATGTCACTGGAAGGTCAGTGACAGAAAACCTTATTTTTCTTGTGTCTTTTTAGCCATCAATCATATTGCTATCTTTAAGTCCAGCAAAATTACTACCAGATACTGCCTGTCAAAGTCCAAATGCATAATAGTCAGGGCTAAGAGAGAAGGTTCTTTTCTAGCCAAGCCATCTTGGAGAAAAATTGAAATATTGTCTGTCATTAGGGGAAGAACTGATTATGAGCTATACTGAAACCAGGTGACAAGCATAAACGCCACAGAAATACTGTGATGTCCAATCTTATGTCTAGTCTAAAACAGGTGCAGTTTTTTCTAGGTATGTCTCCAGTAGCCACCTGGGAATCTTAGCAAGCATGTATCTTTTCCTTAAAAAATTACACAGAGGAACTTGGGATAGTTTTGGCAAGTATTTTAACAGATAAATTAGTTAAATCAGTATTGAAAGATAAACAGTAGCTGAAAGCATACTGATATTCAGGTAAAACATTTCTCAAGGGCAAGGTTAAAAAGTTTTCAAAACTTCATCTATAGTACCTGGAATTAAAACAGCCTTAATAACTCACCTAGTGTCTCCCTACCCAAAGCAGATTCATAGCAATGTAATTCCTGACAGAATTTTTTTTGTTTATATAGGCCTCTACCAATGGATAGCCTAGGAACACTACTATTTCAGTACTGCTCTGCCAAGAGAAGATAAGAATATCATAGTTCTGATCTTTTCCCTGTAAATACTCATAGAAGAGTGCCAACAGATCTATTTCGTATTATATAAGAAATGATCTGTTATTTACATATCTTCAATATAAACTACGAAAAGCAGATATCCCACTTTATAGTATTTCAGATTAGAGAGTTTCGAGCTGACATCACGGGTCCTACAGAAAGCAGCCTAGGCTTAAAACAACCTCTACAAGCCCCTCTCTAAGCCAGCTTTCCCCACATTGAGTCATTTGAAGCACAGGACTAAAAAAGCAAAATTTAACCAAAAAGATAACATTTGAGATGCTTCATTGATTCATCAATTTCTACCTAACTCTCCTAACCCATCAGTTTACCACCATGTCAATCATTCTGTACCATCACAACACACAAGAGCATGTGTTAAAAACTCAGCACCACACGAGTTTTGTGTTACTGTCTGTGTTCCCGATTTCACAGTTGCCTGCCAAATTGATGAGGAGAACAGGAGAACAGGAACGTGGACCAGCAAAAAGATCTGGTTTAGTTATTGGACAAATTACCTCTATATAAACATCCTGGTTCAGCAGGTTTTTCATGCCAAAGGAGACTGCTGACGAACTGCATTGAAAATGTGATCTATCATTTTTATGGAAGGACAGAGGTGGGAGAAGATATTTCCAGAAATTATATATAAGTATTATGTGGTTTATGATATCATATCATATAATATCATAAGCACCAATGCTTAGCAAGGTACTATCCTGCTTACACTGGAGAATTTGCTACAGTGGCCATTGCTAAAGAGAAAAGTGGCAATGAACAGAAAAAGAAAGTACTGAACATGGTAATGCAATACCCCTCACAAATAATTCCCAATAACAACCTCATGGCAATCAAAAATAATCTTTAAATTACATGAGGATTTAATGAGTCAGATAAAAGTAGAAGACCTAGATTATATTATGAAACATCAGTGTGTATTCAACTGCATTCTGACCTTGATTTGTTCTTTACACTGAGCCACTGAACTTATGGACAGATCCCGGAACATTCATTTTCCCCTTAGGGACAAAGTACCAAATGGTAGTGTAATTGCCAAGGGAAAATTATTACTCTGTTCTGAATTATTTCTATCATAAATCCAGCAGCAGTCAAACAGACTCCGTCACAAAAACGACAGGGTTGCCATACAGTGATGAGAGTCCCACATACAAGGGCACCATAAATCCTTTAGTCCCACCACCCAACAAAGACATTATAAGCCATGTGTTTAAATCAAAATTAGAAAATCCAAGCTGGCAGCAAACTGGTCTGCATTACAGAAACAATGGAAATGAGGTGATTTACTTGCTGCTGGTTTAAAACTCACCCTCCCCTGTCTGTTTCTTAGAAATGTGTAAAACATGACTAGCTTTTTGTCTGGGTAATTTTGAAGGGGTAAAATGCAGCTCTTCAGAACACAGATGTGCAACTCAGATAAACATCAGTTCTGTTTCTGTGCATGTGCAATAATTAGACTATACCCATTAACTCCTACAAACAATTTAAAGTAAGCTGGGATTCTTAACAGTTGATTCATTCTTTTACCTTAACAGTCAAGTGTGTGGATTAGAAAAACTCACAGACAAACCTGGCACCAATGAACATCCACATATAACTGTATCTGCCTTTTTCATTTTTTCACAACATATCAAGGACTGGTGTCTCTACCAATGTATTCAGGATGTTCTTTCCCACAGTACTTTAACAGCAATTCCTTGATAGCTGAGCAAAAACATGTATGCTGAACCTTGACATGTCAAAAAAGCTTTGGGCAAGGTGACCCATAGAACTGGGAAATTAACTCTTGTAGTCACAGATTTCCCCTTCAACTCCTGCAGTGCTAGAAGTCAACGATTAAAAAAACTCAGGATGACTGGCATCCATGTTCAACCACAGAAGCTGCAGAAAGAAATGTTTTATCAAAGAAAACTAACGGACAACCTGTTAAAAAGGCCCTGTGATCTCCAGTATCAAAGAATAATCTGCCTCATCCTTCCCTCCCAGGATTGAGCTGACTTTATGTAAGGACCATGTAAGGACTATATTTTTCTAAGATGCCCAAGCGACTTGATGGAGACATTATGATCTGTACCAGCTATGGACCACCACATAAACAGCAGAGGAATGCATATCTGCTCTTTGATGAATACAACAGCAAGTTTTGGCTTACAAGATCATTTTAGAAACTACCTTTAATTAGCACTCAATGTCTCCAACATTAAAAGATTCAGAGAGTAAGACAGTTTGAAGTGAAGCCTGCTTCTTACTATGTTTTCTCACATGCAAAATATTTAAGGACTCTTCAAGTGACATCCAACTCCACACAAGTGCATTTGAAGCATCCTACAAAGAACAGTTCAAATTCAATGCAATTATTGGACTATTATGTGGCTTAAATTATCTTGCACAGTTTTAGACTTGCCACATAAGCAAAGACTAATATTAATTTGAATTACTCACCTCTGTTGAAAACAGAAGAAAACCTCAAATCTAAATCCCTCTATGTTTGTAAAAAAAAATTCCTTCAAACTGTAGTTCACAATCTCTCCTTTCCTCTTCTTCCCCACAGGAAAGAAAAATGAATTTAAAAGGAGCAATACAGGAAGAAAAGGAATAATCTTACTGCTAAATATTAAGGCTATGCAGTAAGGTATGTCATGTTTTCCATCATCATGAAATCATGATTTTTGAGAAGTATGTAATTCACAGGGTTACATTAAGTAAAGAAATTTGAATGTATTTCAGGGGCTAATAGACATCAATTTCAGATGACTCAATTATTACAAGTGTCATTTATTTTCTTTCTTGGTGATTTTTGTTGTGAAGGGCAGAACGAAACAGCTCTTCTATTCATTAAGTTGTCAACAGGTGACGATATCTATGAGAGCATGTTTGAGCAGAATCAAAGTTGAATTAGTTTATTACTATGCACAATACTTTTTCATCACTCCCTGTTTGCCTGGTCTAATGTTTATAATTTGCATATCAGTCACCCAAGTGAAAGATGTGTTTAAAAGCTAGAAACTTCATACAGACAGCACAAAATTCCAATCTTGAGAACACACACATACAATCCAAATTTTGTTTGCCAGAATATCTACAGAATTGGATATTCCTTTTCTAAAGGCAATTCCCAATAAACATATTTATAATAAAAGATTCTCTGAAATTCTCTTAAACCCTCACCTATTCTCTTATCTCCACTTTGCAGAAAGGAAGAAAACACAAACAATTTAAGTTATTTTACTAAGATCACCTAGGAAGACTACAGCAGAAACAGCATCCCAGGTTTCTTCAGTCTCTGTGCCTTCCTTAATCATAACACAGTCCTTCCTGTCATTTATTGCTTGATTTCTGGGTAGAGGAAAACACACTTCTAGACAGATAGGAAGGAGCTAATCTGTTACAACATTCCAGCAGACAGAGCATACATGGACAAAGACCAGACCCCATCTAGACAACAATCCTGGTCAACAACAATCAGATAAGCTCAAAAAGCAGGATCATTTCTGAGAAGCAATGGTGCAGTCAGGTCAAAACAGCAGGCAAAGCAGTGACTAGCCTGAGACAGCAGGCTCCTTTCTTTATGCTAGTGAGGCATCAGTCTTGTCTTTTATAACTAGAAAAGTTGGTTTATGCCTTCATTAGTATACTCTTTTCTGATGCTAGGAAAGTCAAGGTGTTTAGATCAACACCTCCAGCTTCTCAGAATGCCTTGGTTTTGCTACCTTAACCAATGTAGCAGAATGATCTTTTGCCCTCCACATTAGTCCTGTCAGACCCACAGAAAGGAAAGTAATCGGGCTCTGGGGTAAGGGGTCAAAAAAGCTGCTTGGTTTGAGAGGACAGTTGAGGGAGGTAGAGACTAGGGCTGATCAGGCAGCTGTGGGGATGAAAAAGGGCTATGTAAATGATATGAAGTCCTAGGGAATGGATGTATGTTTGCTATGAGAAGATAGGGTTCCGAAAGAATGCCACAGGTTTTGAGGCTGTACAAAAACTTACCACTGCCTCACCAACACATATTCCTCAAGCCAAGCCATATTTGCAGCTCTTAGCTCTATTTCTAGTACTTGAAGTTGCAAAGAAGCCTTCAGCAAGCTCCACTCATTAACTCCTCTTCTTGTTTAACCTCAGACTTCAGTGTTTCTTGAAGCATAATTCAGATCTGGTTCAATTAATACTCCCAAAACAAATCTCAGAGACTGTTCCCTTCCCCTCTCACTACACAGCAGCCCCTGGCAGCTGTGCTACAACAAGGATACATCCATACCAAGCTGACTCCAGAGACCAGCTTGAACTCTGAGACTAAGACTATGTGGTAAAAAGAGAATGAGTTAATATACATTAGCTAAAAATAACTCTGTCACTCCCTTGAAACCAGAGTCAAGTCTTCCTGACAGTTTATTCTGGGCTTGGCTAAGAATAGTTAATGTAGTTTACAGGATAAAACAATTACTGCTATAATTAGTCAGAAGTACCAGAAATAATTTAGGCAAATTTTGCTGGGATATGACTAGACCAAGACCTTCCCTCTGCACTAAACACTTTGCAGTCAGATCTACAGGATTAGTTTTTAGTACGTGCCGAAGAGTCTTCAACTTCTTCCCTGACTCTCAGCAGGTATTTCTATCTTTCAAGACACTCTTACAGCACCAACACTTTCCTGGAATATGATGCACAATTTTCTTTACTGCCTTTAGCTACATAATAGGATCAGATGCACAAATGACACACATACAACAAAAGCAGAATGGGCTTCTAGTGTGCTTAACTGCAGGAATTGCTTTGATTCCTCTTGTTACGAATACATGCAAATGTCAGCTGAAATATGTATGTCCACATAAAGCAGATATCAATGCTGTGATGTCACAGAACATAGGAACTGACATGCAGCATATGGAATGAATGATGGCTACCTTAAAATTATTGAAACTTTTTATTTTCCCTAAAAAGGGCACATCTACTTTGGCCCATTGAGAGAGTATTTATGTCAAAATAAACCAACCAACTTCTGTTGGAAACCATATCTAAATCAATTGCTACTGAACTATCACCAAAATTTGCCTGACAGTGAATGGGAGTTACTATGGCATCTGCTGAAATAATTCAGATGAGGCCTCATTTATTAAAACAGTAAATCTATACCACTATTAATCAAGCATGATGCAAAGTATTGATCTAATACTCCCTTAGCTGGTACTCAGAGGCACTAATTAAGGGAGCTGCACAACAGATCTTGTTTTCCTCAGAGTTGAGCTATTAGAAAATGCAATCAGGAGTAAAGACGAAGGCTAGAGTAGAACTTCAATTTACTAATTTAAATGGATCCTATATGACTGTTTCTGAATAGCCCAACAAAACTAAGTCAACAACCCTGAATGTGGCTGTTGAAATTTTGAAGCATTTTGAAGTACATTAATTGCACTGAGAATTTCTGTCTTTGTCACCTACTTATTATCCAGACCCAGAATTTCACATGGACCCTCAAATGCCTTGACTTCTCCTGACATTACACTGAACAGGACCTGAAGCAACAGAAACAAGTGCAACATGGAACCAATTAGCCCACATATGTTGGAAGACTTCAAATGCTACAAGAGATGAAATCTTAATCTCTGTGAAGGAAAACAGCAATGAAGATCATTTCAGTTCCATAGTTTAGTTTAGCAATGCATGTATTTCCACCACACATTTCTAGAACAATTCTGGATTTTATCTGGAAGTATATGAACTCTAGTCTTAGTTACGAGTTAACTGTCAGTTTCCAGAAATAAGAACAGCTAACCATTATGTGGGTTGGTGCTGCCTCAGGTAGCTGAATGGATAATTTTTTTTTTTTCCTCAGTGTCAAGACTCCACAGCCAGGAATCAATTTTTTAAGAAACAATAAAATAGGGGGTTCTAAAGACATGATTTTACAGATCCAAAAGGCTATACTTGATTAAGTAAGACATACTTTTTAAATTAATTTCCCTCTAAAAGTTGATGAGAAATTGATCTGGAGTCACCATTAGCTTACTTCAGTATTTTACTTCTGGAATCAATCTTGGAGTCAAATGCACCTGCTGTTAAAAACAACTTTATGTCAAGGGAGATAATTTGGTTTTATATTTTGAAAACTAGTTGGTACTGCCTTTTCCCTTGCCCTCAGACTTGGGTTTTACAGAGTCAGCAGAACTCACAGCTTGGAAACAAACAAGCCACAAAGAATTGTTTAACAGCAGGAAAACAATCATCATAATTCATCATTTATCTATTTGCACCAGGATCCTGGTTTTGGTCTGGTGTAGGAAATTCTGACAGAAAGGAACACTTATGAAGGCCATCTAACAGCATGGAAGTCACTTAGTTCACAGAAAATTTTGAAGGTGTATTTTTTTCTTGTTGTTCATTTCTGATACAGCTCTCTATATTTGTGAAGCCTACAGGGGGCAAGCTTCATTTGAAGAGACTATAGCTCAACCTGCCCTTAATCTGTGCGTGGAAATGGACAGCATTCCAACACAGTCGTCCATCCTTGGAGCCTAAGAACAATTACCAATGGCACCACTTCATGCTTTCTCATTCAGTGCTTACAGAACTGAAAACAACAACAGTGATTTTAGATGACAGTAAAAGAGATACTCACAGTAACATCTGATTCAACACTGATTAACATTAAACATAAACCAGACCTATTTCTTTTACATAATACTAGATCAAGTCAACCAGTTTAATGAGGGAATCTTTTACGAAGATTTAGAGCCCATCAAGGAAGAACCAGGGGTGACACAACACTCCTAAAATCAAGTGAGTCATTTATCTGATGTGGTTAAGTGGTTTTGAGAGGTCAGGTGCATGTTTCTCTCCATTAACTGTCAGTGCACTACGACGTGAGAATGTCAGATTTACAGGTCTACCTTTGGGATGCCTAAAGTAAATTGGGAGGCATCCCACCTCAGGTACTCACTAACTGACCTCTTATCCTAAGGAAAGAGAAAGATGTGAGAAGCTGACAACGTTACTCACACTCTTATGAAGCAGTGCGACCTTTGTTAATTACTGTGACGCTGCTTATTGGAGCTGCCTGATCTGCCCTCCACTCTGTTTAAGCTTAGATGAGAACCACAGTTCTGTTTGTCTTCTCACGGCTTCTGGGCTTTCTCAGTCAATGTTTACTAGTATCATTTGCTAGAATCAACATATTTTTAAATTCTACTGAAACCTTCTACAAACAAAAAGTAAAGAATCTTCAAGAAGAAGGGAAAAGGGAGGGTCAAGGTGCTATTCTTGCTGAAGAACATGGGATATGAATTGCCATAAGCTATGTTCTGCCAAGGCTTTTTATATCTTAAGGGTATGTGCATGCACTACAGCCAAGAATTACGCTTAAAAATCAAACAAGTTGTAACTTTCCTTTGTTGTTATTATTCCACTCAACTCTCCTTTATGAATGTTATATAAACCAAAATACAGCAAGAAGGAAGATAAAGGAATGCATTTCAATATAAAATGGACATCAAAAAATGCAATTAAAAGCTATAGAGCTTAAAATATTCCTTGGCAGCATCAATTCATTTATGTTGTCAATTTTCAAGAAATCACTATGCTGGTCAGTAGAAGGATAATAAACATTACAGAGGAATGAAATCAAACACACCTTTAAAAAAATAAAATGTGCCATTCCAAAACAATTTATATGAGCATTTTCTTTCATTTTTCTCTAGCTCTAAATATTAATTTTTTTTTTTAGTTTTCCTAGTAAAGAACTGTTATTCCTATTCCCATATCATTGCCTGAGAGCCTCCTAATACCAAAATTATAACAATTCAGATGGAGGGGGGTTTACATTTTCCATTTCAAGAGAGGTTCCTGCCTTCCTTAGCAAACACCTGTCTTTTCAAACCAAGACACAGATTAATAATGTAATAAAGATCAGCAAGTATATCCTACATGGCAAGTTTAGCCAGGTCCACATATCTTATTGCTACTCTGGAACTACAGACCATAAATCTACTGTTTGCAAACAGATCGTTCCTCCAAACTGGCTTGTAAGGCACACACTCAAGGAAGCACTATTGACAGGACTCTAGAAACAGAAGTCTAGCTTGATATCCCTAGTCTTCCAAATATTGGAAGACTATTTTCTTGTAAGTGATATCCATGTATGCGCATGTATCTAGACATACATTTATATCTCCACTACTTTTTTCCACAGTGTATGAAGACCAAATGCATCAGCAGTCTGCTGCAGACCATCATTAACAAAACAAAGTCAAGGGTTTTTTTAATGTGAAATCTTGTGAAAGACTTCAAAAGGCTCTACTGTAGTTACCTCTGAAAAAGATGCCGGCTCTAGTATTTCCAAGTATCCCCATAAAAGTACTTCACAAAATTAGTGAGGAATGCATTACTCATCTAATCTTTTGAGTGGTTTTTAGGTAGACGAAACTTGGCCAGACAGTTCAGGTTGGGTCTTTAATCAAGACCTCACCTTAATACTCTATGAACAAGACATCCTAGAGCACTGGCTCAATACTGACTCAGAAGAAAAACACTCACCTACAAAAACTGGCTTAAGAAACAGCTTTTTTTCAGGATCTAGACTTTCAGGGAAGTCTAGACACGTCTGACTGTATTCAGTGCATGGAAAAAGAAGGTGACATACTGGCTCTGTGTAACTGCACACTACTTCTCTGAGGCGTTAAAATCAGATAAAATTGGAACAGATTACAACTTTACTCAACATCTGGCAGTTCTGATAGTCTAGATATTTCAGAATAATCTGCAATATTCTTCTACTCAGAGAGAAGACAAATCATGACCTACTGAATAGGTCAAATAATGACCTATTTCTAGTTTTTACTGCTACCAATGGGAAGATGTCACAAAACAAGAATGAAGGGCTGTGCCAAAAGCAAATGGGTACACCTCTTCCCATGATACCTCCTTCCCCACTACATCTCAGGACTGTTAAGTAAGGGCTAATCACTACTTAATGTCAGCAGCAGGATCCGAGTGGTAGAGCGCAAAACTGTGTTTTACTGCAGTGATGCTAGAACATCACTGAGCTGAAGCCCAAACACCTCCAGTGACCGTTTGTAGTTAAATGTAAAGACACTACTATCAGGAATTCTTTTCATGCTCCCTTTGCCATGACAGTGCAAGTAAAATCACATTATCTGCAATTTTGCAATTAAATCTGTAATTATGCAATCAAAACCCTATACTGATGCTATGTTTCTCTCTCAAAAAGCTACAAATGTTCCACTATTTTCCTCTCATTTTACACTTTCACTATCAACATAATGGATTTCAAAATGGGGACCAATCCATTGCCTTCATTTGTAAAGAAGGCACTACCTAACCAGCACTGCATGTGTTAATTATTAACTCTCATCATTATAAAGCATAAAATGTTGCATAAATTCCAGAAATGCTCAATGGAAGCAATATTATTATATTCCATTATGTTTGAAAAGCACCACAGAGGAAAAAAAGAGTCTGTTCTAGCAGATTATAAGAAAAGAAAGATACTGGAAAAATTATATAACAGTACAAGTTAGGGCAAAAAAATTACTGAAGCTTGAAGGTGCCTTCCATCTCAAATTAAATACAGCACAAGGATCAGTGGTAAAAGAAAGGAAAGGTGGGACAACTGGGAGAAACAGAAGAAAAAACCCTCCATCATTAGAGAAAGAGGAAGGAGATTATTTATCTGCAAAGTGTTAAATTGAACTTGCTGCAAAATTGATCAAATCTCTTCAGACTCGGAAATACCCTACGGCAATTATTGATCAAGAGTAGTGAATGTGCTACAGACCATTTTTATGTGCTATACAAAAAAAAAAAAAAAAAGCAGGGGAGGGAAACTAAAGTGTGTTTAAAACACACTTAACTTTGAAACACACTGAACTGCTGAGTTAATGGTTGCATGAGTTATTGCAGCAATGTGTATGAGGATAGATGATCTTCAGGAAAACATACCTGGCTAGATTGAATGCATCATCAATCAAGCCTGCTCGATTACTGACAGAGATAACCTGTGAGGGGCAAGCAAAAAAATTGAACCATTTCAGGTGATGAAACAGTGAAGGTTCATCTATGAAAGCAGATTTTAGGGATGAGAAGAGGATCTTACCTCATGGTTCCTTGTTAGCTGATTAATTAGCAGCTTCCAATTTCTAATATCATAATTAACTCTGAAGTAGCCAGTCTGGTTGACGTTCCCCAGCAACCAACTTGCCTCTTCCAAAGCAGGAATTCTGTGGTGTTCTGGAAACAAAGAAGAAGAAGGGAAGGGGTCTTGGTTTCAAATTTAAACATTCTAAAGGTGCATCTGTTACATTTTCTCCTTCTTTAAATATATGTGAAGGCAGTATAATTAATTCAAGGACTAACAAAAATAATGTGTGTGATTAATAATTTCCTACATCCGTTCTGATGTAGAGAGATGCCAACTGACATTCCCACGGGGACCTTTTACCCACACAGGACTTCAAGTGTGCTTTTTCTTTCCTGGCAAGTATTATTTTTAAGAGAGGTACCCACTTTAAGTCTGGTACCCTTATTCTGGCCATCCTTAAATAGTTTTCTACAATTGTAACTCAAAAAATTCAATGAATGTGCTATAGAGAGAAGAGTAAACTGTGATTAAAAAAATTGATTCTTAAGTGTTTCTACATGTATTTGATTAAGTTTTTACACTAGATTTTAAATTAAAGTACTTCCAGTTGAACAGCTTCTACCTACAATGCAATGAGAGTTTCCTCTTTAGAGGTAGACCAATTAACCTTATATCACCTAACCTGTTCTTCATCTTTCCCCTTGTTTTAAGTAACCACTTTAGGGCTGAAAGTCTAAATTTATTACCGTTTTTGTGCAGTCAGGCACTCCACAACTATTTGTAGAAATAGGGATTTCAAAATCTCAACAACAAAAATGCCCTGAACTTACAACATGCACTTCTTTTTTATTACAGCAAAAAGTATCAGGCTTCAACACCCCTGGAAGAAGTCTTCAATCTAGTAAATTATTTTGACAAAACTAACTATGAACGAGAACTCACTAAAAATTCAGAAACATTTTTTTCAACCAATAAAATTAGTCTGTACACTGTTGAAGGAGTAATCTTGTCATTCTTTTTTTTTTTTTAATAAATACATAAAATTTGTTATAAATGTAATTCCATTAGAGAAAAATGTAATTTGTTATTTGTTATAAATGTAATTCCATTAGAGAATTTTTTGGTGTGCTTGAACTCCCTGAAGGTAACAAATGGGAAAACAGTTAGCAGTATGGTCTTTACAATTTACTCACACTATCTAGTACATAGGTTTACCAAAGAAATTGATTTGGTTTAGTCCTTCTTATAAAAAAAGTAATTTCTGAGGAAATAATAGTTAACTAGAGGTACAGATAAAAGTTGTGCTTCTCCCCTAACTAACAGCAAGCCCAAAAATAACTACTACTTTGAGGTGCCATAAGTACAAAGATCAGCAAGACCTGAATCTAAAAAACACATAATTATATGTTTAAATTAATGGACCTGCATTATGCACATGGATTCAGATAAAAAACTGCAGGATTAACAGATAGTCCTCTTTTCACGTAGGTAGTTCTGAAACCATTAAAATCTCTGAAAAACACACTTATTAAAAATATTAAGCCTAGAATAATTCAGTTGTTGCCTGTTCAATTCAATTGTTGTTGCTCTTTTATCTGTGGTAAAGCACCAAGCAGACACGTTCTTTAGGATCCAATATATCCTGCAAAAATAGAACTGAGAAAATCTGAATTGAATCGTACAACTCTGTGGACTTCCCAGGTGTTCAAAAGCACCTAAGATGCTTTTGCCACACAATCTGATTTGGAACAAGGCTGTAACACTTGTGTGTCCTTTCTTCCACAGGGGGTTGTACTGATCAGCCCTAAGCAAACTCTCTTAGACTTGCTCCTCTGTTTAAATCCTTTTTTCATCGGGTCCAAGTCAGATCCAGCCTGTTGCTCCATCCTATTTAGTGAAGACTTGAATCCTGTTCCTTTGTAGCCTTATACGACCTTGGTACAGTACAGCTTTCTGCCCATGCTCTTTGGTTGCAAACTAATCTTTAAATGCCACCAGTCCTGGTGGCATTTAAACAGCTACTTCTAACTGGTTAATCTTTGCACCTTTACAATGCTACCTAAAAGTATACCAAATAGGCTATCAGCACACATTAAACAATATCTGGGTATATGAATACATTAAATAGAAATTTTCAAAATCATATGTAATTAGAAAATACATACATGTTTTCTTCTTCAGGCATTTGTATTACATTTTCACCTCCCAAGTGAGGAAATTACTTAGGCCTCAACAGAGTATTGAATGATACTTGCCAGTCAAATATAACAAGTGCAGAATAAGCTATTTCACATTTAACAGCTGCACAACACCCCCAATATGTATCGCTATAAAGGAGGAGAGTATCCTTCCAAATCACAACTACATTATTGCTGTTCTGGTCAGTTTAAATACTACCATAACCTCCCACTGTTATTTTTCAATAAGACCACTCATGTACTGACCTTCTCCTGAAATAAAGGACAAAAATCTTTCACACCTTCCCAACTTACATAAAGAGGCGGCTATTTTACAGGACTGCCTGATACATGTGCTTCATGCAGTTCTATATAATTTAGTAGAATTTGGTATTTGTGTCTGTTAGTTCTCATGCTTTCCTATTAAAAAAAATTCTTTCTTTTGGTAATTATAGGCACTAAACATTTCTATACGTGGGTAATGTTTCCACTTACCACAAACACATTTATTAGTTTCCTGTTAAAAGTATTATAGCTAGCAAAAAGGTACTAACTCAGTGTTAAGCCCTACATTAAGGCATTCATGACTTTCTAAACAACAACAAAGATTTCATTTGAAATTAAATCCATCTTTGAAGGTTTTAGCTTGCCTCACAAAAGTCAATCTAAAATATATATCCCGTTGTATGTGAGACTAAAGGGAATTTTTTTAATCTTCTTCCATCAGAAAGTGTTTTTCCATGGTCATGATTTGTCTGGATGCCTCAGAAAATAACACTGCTCTAAAACTTCTAGTTTTGCCACATACATATAGGAAATATTTACGAGGAAACTTTTAAACTTTGACATTTGTTTTGAAGTAAAAAAAACAGTTAGGGTCTCATTTTTCTCCCCAGTTTGTCTGCTCTCAAAGTGTGAGACAGTTACTCCAGCTGGTGCATGTGGCTGGAAGTTTTGAGCTCTCCCAACACTTCAATTCCATCAAAACCAGCATGTGATATGGGTCTGGGAGAAGGGCATACTTCTGCAAGACAGTACTGCCACAAGTATGGACTAAACACAGTTTCAGTACCATTTCAAGTCTTCAGACCCACAGTTGTTATTTTAACTCTCTACTTTATACAACCCCTAACATACTAAAAAATTGGTTTAAGGTAGCAGAATCCCTACAGGGGGAACTGACTCCATTTTGCTACAAAAACAACTGCACAAGTGTAGCACAATTTCTTGACAACAACAGCAAGAGAAATGTTTCTGACAAAAAAGTGTTCCATGAGGTATTTCACAATAATTTATACTGGCTTTACTAAATTCTGCAAAACTTCTTGCAAGAACTTTTTCACATAGGGAGAAGGCAAACCAGAAAAAAAAATTCTATCAATCTCATTTGCCATGTTGACATAGCTCCATGCTGAAAGAAAACACTTTGGTATAGAGATTGGCACAATAAATGGAGCCCATCAGGAAATATTATCATCTTCCATCTTACAAAACTCTTTCTTCAAATTACCTTTCCATCCATTAATATACCTATATGATGGAACTGCTAATAACTAAGGTGATACACAATGTAAACAGAAGTCTTCTGCTAGGATCTTGAGCTGTTAGAATAAGAGGAATGATTCTGACTCATTCTGTCAAAATTACATGGGATTCCAAGTCCTGTATCCCTGGTCCTCACCACAGCTGGCTGAGGCTGAAAGCAGGACCTGTATATTCTTTTTTTTTCACAGTGCTTCCCTTCTTCCTCCTTTTGAAAGATAAAAGAGTGGAGCCTGGAAGCAACACAGGTAAAGTTCAGCAGCTGAGTTTCCAAAAAGAAAAGAAAGAGTATTTTTCTAAAGCTGCAACTAATGCTCTGCTCCCCAGTGGGCAGCCAGCAAACCCCAGCTCAGAAGCATCTGTCTTCTACAAAACGCTTCCTGGAGGAGAATCTGATTGTTGGGTGGCTTAAAGTAGAGATTATCTAGTAGGAGGTGGCAAAGTAAATTTGGACTTGCTGTTGGAAGGGACTTGCCCTGTTGAACTTTCTCGTGGCAACCCAGAGGAGATATTAGGAGCAATCTGAACAGCAGTCACTTTAACTGAGGTAGGGAGGTCTGTCTAAGGAGTATTTCCTTGGAACATAAAAATCAGTTCATAAACAAGAGGTGGGGATGGAAAGGGCAAGGATTAAAGCTGTGTCAGCCAGTTCAGCAGCACTTGCTGAGTTGCATATAGATGTTTCCTACTTGGAGGCTGAGCACCAGAAAACTGATTCCCAGGGCATCCTTCTGCAAGACAGTACTGCCAAATGTATGGACTAAACACAGTTCCAGTACCATTTCAAGTCTTTAGATCCACAGTTGTTATTTGGAAGGCAAGTACGCCTTTTTCCCTGCTCACCTATTGGAAATGGATGCTAGCTAAACCTCCTCACTTCAGGTTAAGGTCAGTTCTAGATTTGCAGAAACATGCCCAGCTAAGCCTGTGCTCCCACACCTATTACACTTCATCAGAAATCACCAGCACATTCCCACAAGCCCTGCTTAGCAGTCATAGGGATGGAATGGGTCCAAAGCTGGTTCCTGGCTTTCTACCCACTACTGATTTTGGGCTGATCCCAAAACAGTATGGATACATGTTCACAGATCATTACAGCAATCACAAAAGCGGCAACTTATATAGGAGAAACAGAAACAAGCCCTGAAATATGACAGAGCAGAAGATTGTAACACCAATGATTTCCACAGTGCCAGCAAAATTTACCATTCAGCAGACCTGCAAGATTGAGGCACAAAGAGCACTGCAGCCATCTTGGCATGATGTTTGTGACCTCAGCATGGATAGCAAGGTCTAGCACAAGATGTTTCCTTTGTGACTGGTTTACAATCACTTGAAGTAGAACAGCCTCATCTATGGCCATGGGGAGTGAACAGAGAAAAGGTGTTGGTGACCTTTGTGCAGCACTCTATGAGCAAATGAGACAGCTCCACTTCACACACCAGACAGATTGAACCCAGTAAAAGGACCATCATCTGATGGCTGGTATGTGAACTGATGAGTAGAAATACGGTTACATAAATGCTATGGTTCACTGGGTAAGGAAAAGAGAGACTGGCAGAAGCACTTGCAAAATGAAAAGCTTTCAAAACTATGCCTACATTCCTTCTGCTAACAGGTGGGAAGAGCTATATTAGATTTGAAACATCTTGGATATTAAGCACTGTGGATGTGACAGCCTGGTCAGAGAGCAAGAAAACAGTATGTTTTCCCAGAATCGGATTGTGAGACTTTAGGGAGTTGAAGATAAACAATGATAGCTAATTATTATAAACAACCTGCAGGTATTGTTTTCCTACTCTCTGTTTTCCTATTTTTCTCAAAGATTGTTTATAAGAAAAGCGTTTTGTTAATTAATCAATCAAGTGAAAGGTATTAATTAATTGACCAATCTAGTCTATCTGTATCAGAACAATGTATAAAAAAGGAGAATCCAAAGTAAAACAACTATGCAGTGCAAACCAGCCTTCTGGTAAGTCTGTGTCGTTTCTTACTCAACAGCGACAATGCACCTTGTCAAACAAGTTGCCAAGACCAGGCACTGTCCTCCCTACAGGACTTCCTGCAAAGGACAATGAACTGCAACTCAAAAAGACACTGTGTAGCAGTAATTTCCAGTGCGTTCCTTCACTTCAGTGATGTGAAGAATGGACAGATCTAGTGCTGTTGCCAGCAATTGTGGTGAGATGCAGTTATCTGAACTGATCCTGCTCAGCATATTGAACAATCAGTGATCTGCATGCTCACTACCCCTGGCATGTAGCCAGAGACAGACAAGATGAGGACAGAGCAGCAACTCAGTCATCCTAAATTCATGTCACTCTCACAGAGCTGGAGAGCATCCTCATATCCCTTGTTCATGAAAATACCAACTGGTATCCTACAACACCTTGATGAGGTCACAAACACAGTGGCAGAAAGGATGCAAAAATCAACAATTCTTTCATCTTTCTGGATGTACATGAAGGAAAAGCCTCTTACATCAGCAAATAACCATTCTTGGTGAGCTAGGGCAAGGCACGGAGTAAACTCCTGATGGATATCATTATTCAAAATACCACCCAAAAAAATGAGGAACATGTTTTGATGTATTTCTATATGTAGCTATTTCAAAACTGCTGCGGTTTCATTTCTACCAGATAACCCATAGACAAGGTTAATTTTATTGTAAGATTTAAGTGATATGTCAAGATATCACAGTAGTAGTCATCAACTTGAACCCTTTTCCCTATTGGCAGCTGAAATTAGGTGTATGATCAGTAATAACGACTATGTTGGGTTTGCATGGCCAGGTTTGGTAGCAGAGGGGAGGCTAGAGAAATGGCTTCTGTAAGAAGCTGCCAGAAGCTTTTCCCGTGTCCAGCAGAGGCAATACCAGCTGGGTCCAAGACAGACATGCTGCTGGCCAAAGCTGGGCCAACTGGAATTGGTAGTGATGCCTCTGTGACAACATATTTAAGAAGAAGAAGGAAAAAAGAAGTTATTGCTCAGATGTGATTTTGGCCAGAGAAGAGCAGGGTGAGAACATGTGAGAGGAACAACCCTGCAGACACCACGGTCAGTGGAGAAGGGCGGGCAGGAGGTGCTCCAGGCACCAGAGATGAGATTCCTCTGCAGACCCTGGTGCAGCCCATGGTGATGCAGCTGTGTCCCTGCAGCCCATGGAGATCCACAGGGATGCAGAGATCCACCTGCAGCCCGTGGTGGAGATCCACACCAGAGCAGATGGATGCCTGAGAGGAGGCTGTGACTTTGATGGAGGGACCCCATGTCAGAGCTGGGGAAAGACTCCTCGCCCTGAGCAGTGGGAGAAACAACATGTGATGAACTGGTCATAATCCCCATTCCCTTCTCCCTTCACTGCTGGGGGAGAGGAGGCAGAGCTGGGAAACAGGGAGGCAGGGGGGAGAGGGGGAAGGCATTTTACGGTCTGTTTTTACTTCTCCTTATCCTGCTCCCATTTCAAGTCTGTTTTGCTGAGAGTACTTGGTGAGGGATCTCTAACTCAGACCTTACCCAAGATCCATGAACACTTTGTTATATTCTCTCTCCCCTGTCCAGTTTCAGAGGAGAGTGATAGAGTGAGTTTGGTGGGTGCCTGGTGCTCAGCCAGGGTCAACATACCACAATAACAAACAACAGAGAGCTGTTCATTAGCTCCTATCCACACTCCCAGTCACACTGGAAGATCCTTCAGCACAACAGTTTAGTCAAGCAGAAGGAATTGCCTACTCTTTCCTAAAAAGGGCACAGAAACCATCCTCACGAACAGCATTTACTCCAAAGTTGCTTTGCGGATCTGCAAATCTTTCGCCTCCAGCTGAAACTGTCATCTGTACAACAGAAAATCTTCAAGATTCTTCCAGTCCACTCAATTTCCAATCAAACCTGGAAATTGTCCTTTGGAGTCTCAGAATTCCTCCCTCATCCTCATGAAACAAACATACCCGCTGCAGAAAAACTCCCAGGAATCATGTATACCAGCCTCAGTACATAGCAGCCTAGACCAAAATAAGCAGAAGCAAGAGGACATTTTTGCTGTAGTCATAACTTTACAGTCTCATTTTCAATGAGGCACAGCAAGTGAATGAGTGAGTGAAAGTAATGAGGAAGAACAAGGATAATGACAACAGATCACAGTGTCACTGATTTGCTACACAGAAGACTGATGATTCGGAATGGTTCTTCTTTAATTTCTATACAGTAGCCAGCCCAAAATAATTGCTCACACTGGCCATCATTAATTTGTTGATTTCTTGAAGGCATTCCAACAGAAGCAGTAGATCTTAAAAGAGTGGGTAGCCGTTTTACGGACTTGTTCCTCCACAGCACTCTGCAAGTAAAAGGCAATGAGGAAGCACCTATGTAGATAATAGTAATACACTGAACTTTGAAGGAGGGAGTGAAGGGAGGGAGGCATGCATGTGCAACCTAATGAGATGGGATGATCAGCTCGCTCTGAAGCTAGTGGGAACCTTTCTAACAACTTCAATGAGAGTTCAATCAAGTCCTAAAGGACAAAAGTAGAACAGGTCATTAAGGCACACTCTGAAAGTGCAAACAGGTCTTGAAGTATTCTGGAAGTGTTAATGTTAAAAAGTATGGCGAAAATAGTAAGTTTGTGAAAAGTAAGACAGAACCCATATGCTTTGATGAGAGTGTTTTCCAGGTATGAAAACTGCTCTGGCTGCATGCACACTTCTAGATCATTCTATCATGGGAGCAGCATAAACATGTTACTTTCTCATAGGCTGCAAACGATCTGGATAAAGAAACACATACCTTGTACCACTAGAAGGCTGGGGTACTCAGATTTCTACTGACCATACACCACTGATTTCCAGTCCTTCTGGCTGCTAAGCTCTATGTGACTAATATATTTTAGTAACTTAGAAAAGAGAAAAAACATCTCACACAGGTTTGACTCTCCTCTTTCCCATTAATTTTCTATTAGATGGAAATTTCTATACCTTTCTAATTATACAAGAAAGGGTCAGCTCTCCCTCTACAGCCCATATGTCAAGCGCATGCATGCATCCTTCTTCTCCCTTCTATATAATAATTCCATTCAAGTCCCCACATGTCCTCCCTCACTCTCTTTAATTCTAGTCCAAAACTCTCAGACAATGTAGCATGAAGTGCTCAGGAAACAGATAAACATTTCATGAAATTTCTGTGGTGGGCTTCCTTTCATAGATGATAAAAACCACCGGCATCTAGCACTCACACTCTCCTCCAGGCAGTAACTAATATTGTTATGATCATGCAGGAACTGAGGAGGAAGAAAAAACGTAGTAAACAGAACAATGCACTTTTGAGGTCCAGCACATGGTTATCTAATAGAGAGAACAAATACTTTTTATAGACCAATAAGGACATTTTTAATGACAGCAACCATTTCTTAGTCCTGCTTGAGACTATGGATTGAGTTGAAAATGCTAGAATTCTAAATGTACTAAATCATACTCATCATATCTGCTTCATTATACAATATTACATTTAACTTTCACCCATCAATAAAGTGAATTGCATTCATCAATGGTTTGATGTTTTGCCAAATATAAAATACTTAGCGCTTTACATTTGTTTGTAAAAGCTTTACATTATACTGTCTAAATTCTGCAATATTATAAATCTAGATGGTTGCTCATCTATCATTCCTCCTCCCTCCCTTCCCAGCTCTGCTTTTTTTGCAATTCATTGGAAGCAGTTAAAACTGGGTGCAGAGCAACTAAACAATTATCTAGGATCAATTCCAAAGACACATTTGAGGAAAACACAAGTATGCTTTATGAGATTCCACTGGGAGGAAAGTTTATTTTTACCTGATTTGTTAGACACCCATATAATTGCCTCTGATGAGATGTGGCTCGTATTTCCTACTGCAATTGTTAATGGAATCTGCCACAAGTAGCTGCAAGACAAAGGAGGGGGAATCTAAGAACAAAAATACTGAACTGATTCTTCTTACAGCAATCAGGGATCATGTCAAAGAAATCAAAACACAATCTCAGTAGCAGTGTAAAGATCTGTGGATTCTAACAAGTCACTTTGATTTTAAAATGCATTCGCATTAGCAATAAAACAAAGAAGACTAATGTATTTTAAAAAACCCCAACCTAAATTGTATTTCCCATTTTTTCACACACTATCATCATATGAGGACTTTTTAACAAAACTTTTCCTAGTTTAATAAAATGCTTTACAAAAGAAGAAATAATGATTATTCATAAAAAGAAGAACACTTTTTTACGTTTATTTAGAAAAAACCTCCACATAAGACATGCTTTGATTTATAGGGACTTCAAAGTTTAAAAATACCATACTCTTCTAGCAACTTCTTAAAAAGCTACAATGGGCTTTCACTGCTGCTAGTTTAAAAAAATAAAATTAATGGGACAAATCTCCACTTCTTGGCACCATTTATAACCATCTATGCATATGCAAATTGGACAAAACACACTACATGTGGGTTTGGACATACACTGGTATAATCAGACCCCATCTTCCCTATACGGTATTATGAATTGCTTCTCACTTGAAGTAAATGTTATAAATAATATCTTTATCTCAGTAAATAGAAATTGACCATATAAAGTGAATATTTTTAGGGACAGATGGAAAGGATTATTTCCTTCATGTCTTCATCATCACCTCTACTTCTTAACTCTCAAAAGCAGCATTTCACCAGTCAGTGAAAAAGTAGACATTTCCCTCACAGGACTGCCATGTCATTTTGTAAATCAGTAAAGGGGAAGCACTCAGTAATGGTACAGGTGGTCCCTTTGCCTTAGGAGCCTTACAAATGGTCCCTTGGTAGATGGTCAATGGTAATACGTGTGCAGTTAAGCAAGAGACTGGCCCCAACTCAGATATCACTGTGTAGCACCACTTTGATACCAAGAACACAATTTTAGACTGATTGCATTAAAATGGTGCAAAAATGAGTGTGGGCCAGTTCTCTCCTGCTAGTACACAGAATTGCAAAACTAGACCACTGTACTGAAGAAAAAATTAGGTTTGTTCCTTTCCACTTACCCAGAAGTTTGCTCCACATAACTACAAACACCACCCAAAAGTTCCACAGCCACAGTCAACATGGGCTGGCTTCCAAGGGTTGCCTTGCTGGCATGACTTGGAGACTGGGGGAGGGGAGGGTGCCCTGCCACCACACTTGGCTCACAGCTCCCCAGCCATTTGCAAAGAGCCCCCAGGACACACAGGAATATGCACTGCTTAGAACAGAATTGTGTGCAGGGAAACACTTGTCCATACAGCAGAGATTCAGCAAAGATAGGGAGATACTTGGACAACCATACAGCTGAAAGAGCTATGATGATACTAGAAATAAAACATGGCATTTACTGCCATATGAAAGAAGAAAAAAGTTTCCATGTGATTTTAGGTTCTCTGAATGTTAGCACCATGACACACTAGGAAAATAATTAGCTCTACTCCTGCACTGAAGATAAGCTGCACATAAGCACATACTCTGACATACACTTTTTGGATAATTAAGCTGTGTCATTTGAAGATTTTCTTGGCTTTATCAGTCTGCCCACTTCTTGTGCTGGATATTATCACACTCCACAGAACAGCCAGCAGAAAAGGATGTCCATTGGTGCACTAGTTTCTCCAGTTCCAGTCTGGGGATGTTACCTTCATTTTTGGCTTAACTAGTATTCTGGACTATGAACTGGATAATGAGACACAGTGTGTACTGCATCCTGCTGCTTTAGCTACAGCAGCAGTAACTCCTGGGTTCAACAGGTGAGGGCAGTCAGGAAATGCTGTGAAGTGATGCACTGAATTGTATTCACTACTGCCCTAAATACCTTATACCTTACTAGACACACACCAGTGTTTTAGGGACTATCCATAAAACCCTCCTAGTAAATACATCGCCTTCAGAAACATACCAAGTTCTAAATACTTGTCTCTCCAGAATAAAAAAGATCCTACCAAACTATGATTGAGAAAAATAAGGCAAAATTTAGGATGGAGTTTCTACATTATGTGAAAGAACAGGAACATTGGTATGTGAAAAAAAAATAAAACTGCATTTGCACAGAATTTTTATGACATCTCAGCTGCTACTGAAAAAGCTAAACTGCAAAATAAAAGATACTGTGAGCTGCCTATGTAGCTGATTTTAAGCACATATATACACACCCACAAATATTCATATATGAACATATCCATGGACACCTGTTATTTCAAGAAGGAACTTCACAGAATGGTATTCTGTATATTGTAATATCTATACAGAGAAGAATTTTATACTTCCTTATAATATTTTATATTGCCTCCAATTGAAGGAAATCCTATTGAAGTAAAGACAGATCCTGCTCTGAAAGGTGATCTAGCTGCAGATCAAGTGTCACAAAATCTACCCACCAGAAAACATATTGGATTTAGTTGGGAATATTAGTACTGGCAAATTTTACTTTTATCTACTAAATATAAGAGACCTCCTGACATTCTTGGTGCTTTCCAGAACCTCCAAACCTCACCCTCTTGGTTAGTGCTTTCCCACAGGAACCACAGGTGTCTTTTTAGTAGACGTCTAGGAAATAAAACATTTTTCCTACTGAACTGCTGCTTTTTCTCCGTTTTATGTTTTCTCCTTCTACTCCTCTTCATTCTCAGAGAAACTGCTGCTGCTGTTGCAGAAGAAGCTATAGCTAACTTCTGTGTATGTGAGGGAGACGCATCTGTCTCACCTTCCAGAAAGGTGTCTTCCATTCATTGTCTCTGAATTATATCCATACAGATATGGACTGTGTTCTCCAAGTGTGACTAGAAAGAAGCAAACTGTTCTTGCACTCTTCTGTCAGGAGTCTTCTAGTTTACAGAGCGAAGAGGAAAAAGGGGGCCCAGTCTCCTGCTTTCCTCCTGCTTTGTCTGAGAGTAGTGCAGACCCTTTATTTATTCTTTATATGTTGAGAGCACCACCAGCATGTTCTCAGTATGTATCTAACTGGGGAAAAAGCATCCCATTCCACCTGGCCATCTGCTGCCTGCTGTGACAAACCAGCTCCATTGACAATAAGAATCTTGAGAGCCCATTGACCAGGGCAGCAAGATACTGTCACAATTATATCTGTAGGACTCAGATGCCTGCACAGATAGCACACTCAGTCCCTGGGTGAAATGGTGCAAATGAACTATGTGCTCAGTCTGCCTGAGATGCTTCTCAGCTACAGAGGTGTCCCACATAATGTCCCTCCACAATCAAACCTGATCACTTTGACAGGGAGCTAAAGGCAAACCTCTTATTGTGGAAAAACTAAGGGCTATTTCAGGAATTTAAAAAAAAAAATCTCTGAAGCTGAGGAGGAAAGACACCTAAAACTAGAACAGATATGTTAACATGAACTATACTGAACATAACATTGTTCAATCTTCAAGAAATGTAAGGAAAGGGGAAGATTTTTGAAAGGTAGTATAAATAAACCTCTTTTTGCTGATCTACAAGTGACAAACGGCTCATGTGAAATAGTTAAACTTAGTTTGGCAGGATAATGCACAGGGGAATGCAATAGTGGATTTTTTTGTAGCACTGTATCAATGCATAATACTGAAGTATGTTCATTCAGCTTAAAGATTAATCAGAAGGACTTGTTTCACAGAGTATCAGAATCTTGCATCAGTCAAGGTACATGCAATACTAGAAGCAAACTAATTGTGCTCTGTGTGGATTATATAATTTTTTTTTGTCTTGAGCATTACATAGTGACTCAGTAGGCAGTATACTTTATCTCACTTGGAAAATTATCACAGTTGTGATGATTATTTGGTTAAAACTTGATTTTCAGCAAAAAAGAAGTGAGATCCCTTTGTGGGCAAATCCTGAGACCATAAAACACTAAACAATAATGATGCCTCACACTATTGCCTCTGATGAATAGTAATATTTTAGTAACATTGGGTTTTCAGTGGCTTCTTGGCAAAGAGCTATGCAAAGCCAGAAAAAGGACAGCACTTTATTTCCTCTGCTTACAAAATAAAGATCTCAGGTAATTAAAAACAAAAAGGTAAGGTTCCTAGCATTTCAGATTTTACCTTTTCAACTACTTTTTCATACTAATGTGAAATGTTTTTGCTGGGATGCAAATCCATACATTTTCAAGATTCATCTTCCCAGTAGCCATAATGTACCACGCCTCCACACACTGCTGGCAGTGAATACCACATTCTTCCAGTGGCATTTCTCCCTTCTCCCCTGGATTCAGAACTAAACAAAGAAGTTGATCTATTCCTAGTCATCACTCACAGAACAATGAAGGTATCTGCTCAATATTCAGAGGTTTATTATTCTGCATTACAAGGAGTATACAAGCAACGTGACTGCTTCACATAAAATGACAGAACATCTGTAACTAAAGTACCTCTGTAGAATTCAGCTTACCTACATTTGAATGGCAGAGAAAGTGAACAACCACAGTCCTCTTTTACTCTGCTTTTACAAACCTCTGGCTTTAAGATTTCTAATCTATCCTGCTGTTCTTTATACAGAAACTGTACTTAATCCTTCTTATTGTCCACCTCTGTATTTTTTTTTGCCTATTATTTCAGGTTAGAAAACCAAGCCTTGCTTCAGCGCTTTGAAGGCATATCTACCAGGGATTAAAAGTGGCATAATTCTTTTCTCTTCCACACTCTTTATACTTTTTTAAATGTTCCTTTTCTACTAATCCTTACTGTCCTATCCTTTACTTGCTTGACCATGTCTGGACAGTGAGCTGATGTTTACAGGACATTACATACCACAGGTCCAAGACCTCTTTCCTAAGAGAAAATATTTTCTTCAGAACCCACCACTGAGTATCTGAGTTAGAACTGCTTTCCCCACATGTATCACCTCATTATCAACATTAAGCTCCATCTGTCTTTTTATTACCATGTCAACTAGCACTAAGGAATACTTCTGTCATCTTGGTAAGTAATACTTGTTTTTATTACACTCACAAAGCTCCTATTACTAGAAAACTCTTGACACCTAACTCTTCCACACCCTTTATCACATAGTTGAATAAGAAAAAATTAAGTGCAGGTTTCTCAACAATTTAATGGGCTATGACCTTCCACTAAGAAATCCAACCATCTATTTTTTCACTTTCTGTTTGTATTTCTAAAAAGTTCTCTCTTATTCTGATACAGATTAATTTCTTTAGGCATATTTAAGAAGGAAGCTGGACCTCAAAAACCACATAAAAACCCAGTTAAATTACAAGAAGCTAGATACATCTAGATTTAGAAGACTATTAATCTATTAATAGTCTTTGATTATATACTTAGCTAGGAAATCAAAGGAGGAGAACTACGACAAGGCAGAAGAATAGAACAATGTACAGATTTAAGGGAAAAATTACTTTTTTTTAGTACATCTAACAACAGAAAAATGAGGGACAAAATTAAAAAGCTTTGCACAAAAGCAAATTAAGTGATTTGCCTCTTAGCAGGATATAATAAGGATAATTAATTTGAAGTGTAGTGGCAATCATAAACTTGAATCATAGAATGATTTAGGTGGGAAGAGACTTTAGGAGATAAAGCTTTCTGCTCTAATGTGATCAGAGCACAGGAAAACAAGTTTCACTGTAGGTAGAGCATGATATCAGAGAAGAATATACAGGCTGTACATCCAGTGGCATCACACAAAATCAATCAAGTCAATTGAGGCAAATGATTTGCCATCTGCTTTTTTCCCTAATCTCTCCCACTGCAAAGCTGCTACAGAATTACTTTCAGGAAAGCTTAACACCAAAAGCTGTATGTATTTTCAAATACCTCAGGAGGGTGAGAAATGAAATTTTGAGTTATCTTGGGATGGAAGAACAGCAATCATGTATCCATCAGCTGGCACTGGTGAAATCCCAACCATCACTCTTCCATGACTTAGTTTCTCTGGGATAAATTCAGTTATTCAAGGTGACAGCACATGATAGGGTAGGGTATTTGAGACCTCTGCTATGGTCTGTAAGACAATAAGGATGCTCTTGCTGGTGCAGTGGCAGCACAAGGCAAAGTAAAATACCTGATGGCACCTTGAATGGCACCAGTCACACGTGCAAGCAACTAAATGGGCCTTTCCATCCACTCAGTGTTGACAAAGAGACATTCCATAATTAAATGTGAGCTTCCCTATGAAACTTGCAATTTTCAAAACCAAGCTGCTTGTAAGAAAAAGAAGGCTTCAGCACAGATTTTCAAGCACAGTATTTTAAAAAGGCACTGCTGCAACATTTTATAACTACTGTTTTAAATAAGAACATTCAGTTTGCCGATTCAAAAAATTGCAGGGGGAAGTTGAAATGACTGAAACTGAAATGTAAGGTAGTTAAATTACAGAATCGAAATGAATGTTCTAAACCAATTTTTCCCCAAATTTTGCTTTGATTTTGTCCTGATTCAGTGCAGGGAAATGTTTTGATATGTCGAAAATTTCTGTGGGATGGGAATCCATTTCTTATTCATTGGTAACACTTACTAATCTTTGTGAAGTATTTTGAGAGCATAACAATCTAAGACCTCATATCACTGAGGGATATAATTAAAGCTATTTAACACAGAGATAAAGTGAGGCATAAAAATAGTTTTAGAGTAAAAAACATGCAAAAGAAAATCTAAGAGTAAAACTGACTGGTTAAGACACCTATCTCCTTATTTTAACCACCAGAACTTAATACCCAAAATGCCAACTCTGTTTCTTCAGTTAGAGATAACAATGTGGTACATCGAGAATGGCTGAAGATGAGCAACAGGGAGCAAGAACTCCTTGGCATTAGCTCCCTATTCTCAGCTCTCTCCGGATGGAACTCCGGAAGTGTCGTACATAAACACATATGCTCAGCTGAGCAGCACTGAGTCTGAGAAGGGAACACTTTCCCAGTATGGCCCTTGCAAACACTGGTGATTCCCTGAACAGGTCAGGATGCTGATATTAGCATTTCTTATCAAGGGAATATATTGCTATGAGTCATCTGCATGAACTCATGTGGTTGGATTTCAGTCACAAAAAAATCCACAAAAGCAAAGTAATGAGAAAATATGACCTTTTGAAAGCAAGTAAATCTTACAGAACAAAAACTACAATTTAAAGGTTTGTATTTTTACTTCAGTTAAATACCTGGCTTATCTCCAGAGTCATATACAAATAGTGGCGAGTAAAAGAAGCATTTAGATGGATGGATGCAGATGTTTCTGGCTAATTACCTTAATGCTTATTACAAATTAAAAGGCACAGAAAGTTGGTAACAAACTAAATAAAGGATTGTGTGATATTTGGATATTAAATCAGTACAGAAGGCAGACAGTAGAGATCTCTCACTTTTCTTGCCAAGACAAGTACAGTTTCTATTAGCAAGATTAGCAAGGTTGGGCTACTAGTTCATAGTAGATAGTATGGGGCCATTTTTTTGACTGTCACTGAAAACAGCTTTGATAACAAAGGGAGGTTTTAGCTATTGCTGAGTAGTACTTACACAGCACCAAGGCCTTTCCTGCCTCTCACCCTACCCTACCAGCAAGGAGGCTTGGGGTGCACAAGAAGCTGGGAGAAGGCACAGCCAGGACATCAAACCCCAAGTGACCCAAGGCATGCTCCATACATGTGACTTCATGCTCAGTATATAAAGCTGGGGGAAGAAGGAGGAAGAGGGGACACCACAGCATTTGTCTTCCAAGTACCAACCATGATGCAGCCTGGCTTTCCTGGGAATTGCTGAAAACCTCCCTGCCCATGGAAAGCAGTGACTAAAATCCTTGTTTTGCTTTGCTTGTGGACACAGCTTTTGCTTTCCCTTTTAAGCTGATTTTGTCTCAAGCAATGAGTTTTCTCACTTCTCCAATTCTCTCTGCCATCCCAACACGGGGAGTGAGCGAGTGGCTGTGTAGGGCGTAGATGCTGGCTGAGGTCAAACCAAACACAAGCCAAAAGAAAGCCTTTGTTTTCACTGTTAACATAGTGAAAGTCCAAAGATAAACCTTAAAGTGTATTCAACTAATCTATAAAATCATGAGCCTTGTTGCAGTGATATCTGGAAGCGTATAATCCTAGGCTGAGAGCACAAGCACATGTAAGATGGTCAGTGGAAAATGAGTGAAAGCTGTTGAACAGCAGAACAGCTTCAGAACTTCCTACTACAGAAAAAGATTATACAGAAGCAGAACTCAGTAGGATACAATTTTGTAAGCCACACTTTCTTGAAAGATTGTGTTGGGAAAGATAATTTAAAAGTATCATAGAGATTTTCCCAGGTTATTATATAGTATAGTATCTCATTCAGTAAGGAGTAATTCAGGTTCCAGGGGAAGCTTATGTGAGTACCACAGGAAATCACACATTTTTATTAAGTGCAATTCTACAAGAGTGTTAGTTCTGTTTAATGGATAAGGAGCTGACAATATATTCATGTTGTGAGTATCATTCTCAAAAGACTGAAAAACCCAGAGATTTCATTAGATTTAATACATGCCAGTAAAGTGATTGTAGGCTGGGCCCAGAGGCATAACACAACAGAAGAAGATGTTATTCCCTCTTTCACAATTATTACACTTCCTACATTGAGACAGGGTGTCAAGGGATTTCCTTGTACCCTGCGAGCATGGAAGATGGCAGATTGGAAGGGAAGATGTCACTAACTTTGTACCAAAGACAAATAGAAATGAAAAAATACGTAACAAAGAACAATTTGAAATAACTGAGATCCCCTGAACACAGCTTGAGATATTCACTGGTCATCTGCACATGCCCAGTGTGACCTTAATTCCTGAGTTCAAAGTGAGAACAAGTTTAATACAAAGAACAGTGAGAAACACATGAGAAACACTGGTAAAGATAACTGACTAAGCTGAATTCCCCTACAAGGGGATGAAAAAGCAGAAAACACCAGACTTTTTCATCAAGGAACAAGTTGCTAACTTGTTCCAGCTAACTTGAAACCAGAAAGGACAGTACTTTAGTTTAATGGGAGAAGGCCTCCTGATGTCTGAAATGGACAGGACTTTCAAAAATCCTGTAGACAGACAATTTCTGGCTGCAACACTTTATGCAGTGCAGAAATAAAACAGCAGTGCACAGTAAGTGTGACACACACCACATTAATTGTAGAATCCACAGTTTGCTAGGTTTAAGCAAAATGAGGGAAGGAAATGGTGCTGACATCAGGATTCTGGGGTTACAGGGGTTCTCCCTTCACCCAAGACTAACAGACTGGTCAACAATAAAAAGATCAGCTAAGGCAAAAACAAAGGAGAGAAATTAATAACACCAACTACATGAGTAACTGGAAAAAGACTGGAAGAAAAATGATGTGGAAATGCGTTTTCTAAGATTATTCTACACTATGCTGGGCAGGAGTTTCATGCTCCTTTACAAAATTTTGGTGGACTTAGATGGACTCTGAATTAAAGACAGTGCTCCAGCATTGTCTTTAAGGAGCTCTGTAATACAGACAGTAATTTTTTTCAGTCAAGAGTCCAGATATAGTGAATGTATGGTGCAATATAATACGCACACCTTATTGTGTAAGCAGGTAACAAAATTCAAGTGAGGCAGACATTAATACTCAGAAATTATTGGTCTTCTTGTTACCATCTAAGCCAAACACTGTCAAAACCTATCTGAGCTTTTTGTATCAGTTCTTCTCTTCTTTCTCCCTAATGTCCCAGCTACGGAGGTGATTAAATTTTTCAGTCAGACCAACCTACCATCCAGAACAATCCGACAGGGCCAGGTCATGATAGGTGCTGCCAGGCAGATAATGGCTTCACCACCTGGTGGCTCTGAATGGGCTTCACAACTGAGGTATCAGATTTTGAAGAGTATTTCAAGTTTTCAATAGAAGTGAACTTAGAAGATGTCTCATGGATGAACAGCAATCAATTTGTAGAGCAGCCTTGCCTCTTAACTACTAAGATTTATCTACTTTGAGGCTTTGATTGGATGGGCACTTGAATATAGCTAATATATATTTCAGAGGGAAGCAAAACTCTGGGATTTGGAAGGTATTCAGAATTGTGAACCTATTATAATTTTGAACACAAATTATACTTAGCTGCACACATGAAGGAAACTATGAATAATCTTTATAGTTTGGGGAAATATTTAAAATTGCATGAAAGTGACTAGAAAGATTATATTCTAGTCTCAAAAGAGGCTAGCTAGCATATCTAGGATGACTTGCTTCTGATTTTAAGCTTCTTTATTTGCAGGTCTGCCTCAATACAGCTGCTAATTTTATATATTTGTCTATTATATATGCTTTCATTTAGAAACATATTAAAAAAGGCAATCATATTAGTATACTCTAAAGGAGAGGTTGACAGCTGCTTCTAAGAGCAACCACTTATACAACAGATCATGGATTGTTTGGGGTTTTTTTCTGTATATGGACCTAAATACAAATATATAAAGATAAAATATGTTCAATGTCAGTACAGGATTGCTGGAATGTATTTTAGAGGGATGAATTTTAGAAGCTTGTATTTTAAAATAATAATTGACACTTTAACTCATCTGTAGTCATAACAGTGATTAACATGTTTAATAGCAATGTATTAAAGATGCAGATTTTGTGGTTTTTCCTTTACTCTGCCATAGTCCTAATTCCTTCCAGATTTTGCAAGAGCCTTTGGAATAATTTTAGGCAATAAGTAAATCCTAGAGCAAAAAAAGGGAAAAAATGTACATTTTCCAGGAGTTTTATGCAAAATATAATGCCCTTACCAATGTAAAAATAACACAAAGTTCCAGACATAAAAAAGATTCACTGCTGCAGCAGCAGCCCTAGCATGAAAGAGAGCCCGTGTGGCTCTGCACCGTGCGTCTGCCTTAAGACGACAGCCTGCATATTCTGTTAGAAAACAGCTGTACGTCTTCAGCCATCCTGTCTAAACTTCATTATCTTTTTTTTTTTTTTTAAGGGTAGACACAAGGTAATTTAAATTAGTAAATTTGAATTAAATTGCCTAATTTGAGGCGGGGAAAATAAAAAGCATGGTCTGATAATAACATAACATGGCATAACTAATATAATTATCTGGTTACTAAACCTTCTATAAATTTTTGTGTAATATTAGATAAATATTTCATCCAAAAATAAATTATAAATGAGGCGGTTATGAATAGTGTGAGGCCATCTAAAACTGACTCATTTCAGTGCCAGTGCTAACAGCGTACCTTACCAAATTTAGAAAAATTTAGTGGGCAAAGAACCAATACTACAAATTCTTTGTTAGCACACGCTGTCTCCTCCCTGCCTAACAGTACCCTTTACACTAAAAAACAAAAGGTTTCATTTTCAGAAGTGACAAGCAACTTTAGGCACTGAATCAAAGGTGGATACAATGAAGCTTTAGCAGTGTTAAGTGTCTGTCCCGACAGCTGCCTCCTTACCCTGTAATAAAGACTCTTAATCTCTCCAACATCCTCTGTTCTGCCTTCAACCAGCGCAAAAGACCCTTGCAGAATTGCACACAAGATGCTGATCATGCAAATCCCATGTCTGTGTCCTCCTTCACCCATAAGCATAACCCCTTGACTAGAGCACAGATCTGAGATTTCTCTGAGCAGAGCACAAGGACGTGTTATGGACTGAGAAGGATCCACAGGAATAAGAGACAGCACTTCAGCTATGTTTACAGTTCTCTAGTATGTTCTCAGAGACTTAGTACCAATTATTTTTCAACATAAACCAGTGCTCAGTTCTGAATACTGTCAATTTAAGCAAGATTAAAATATAATTCCTGTGATGGTTTCTCTTTCCTCAGTAAACTTTCTAAGAGTCCCCTACCAAAGTATCTCCTCCATAAAACCCAAGATTCTACTATTGAGTGTAAAAGCTCATGCAAAGGGATAAGAAAAGAAAGCCATTATCAGTAACTTTAAAAAGCAGGAGAAAGAAGACATAAAAAATTGAGCATGTTAGAAGTTTTATCCTCTGATCTACAATGGGGAACTCAAATCTCAGATTTTTCCAAAGCCAGCAAAATATGCCATTTATCCACCCTCATCCCTCCTGTAAAACTTGTCTCTGCCAAATGCTGTCTGGGCCTTTCCCATTCTGGTCTTTCCTTCACTAAAGCTCTCAATCTAAACGCCTTTTCCATTTCTTACTCCATATTTGCCTATTCCAGCTACACAACTTTAATGCTCCAACTTTGGCTCATGCCTGCACCCTGCCATGCCACATTACCTCTCCTACCCCCTGCATGTTAAGCAGCTCCCTACAAGCACTTGCTGTCCTTATTCTCCTCTTCATCTCCCAAAGACTTCACTCTATACTAAAACACAGCGCTGCCCCCAAGTACATGCTCCTTTCCTCAGCATGAAATTGATTTAATTAATGTGAGTCAATTAACTAGATTAGGTATCTAGCAATTCCTGAGAGTTAATGTTAGCAAATAAGATGAGTAAAGTGGCACATTCTGCAGTGACAATAAAATACAACAGCAGCTTTTCTCTGTCAGCCTAACTTCTATCAGGATACAAGTGCTGCCACTGCACAGGAAGCAATGACACAAGACACTAATTTTGTCTTCTTTAGCATTCTGAGAATGCTAACACCAAAAGTTGCCTATATATTTCACACCAGAGCATCCTGGAAGTTTCCCAGTGAGATGAGCTTCTTGCAAATAGAAGCTGTGAAATGGTTTTGGAAATTAAGTGTTAAATTATAATTGACATTTCTGCTGTCTTTGATAGCAGCATAATCTTGCTGGAGACACTACTACAGACATGTACTGGAAGAGATTTTAAGAGTATTTCCTATTCAGATTTTTTTTTAAAAATGCAACAATCAGAAAAGCCTCTAGAAATGAAAAAACAGGACAAAAAACCAGGATGTTCTAGTAGCTTTTACAGAAAAGAAAAAACCCTATTACAACAGGGAGCACACAGCACAAGAGCTGGGCTAGTAAACACAGCAAAGGCACTGTTCCATCATGTGCCCAAGGCAGGCAGGCTTGCTCCAGGTCACTCACAAAGGCAGCCCTGTGCCTGTTCCTATGGAGAAGCAGCACTCAGCACAGCACTGTCCTCTCTCAGGCTGCTGGGGTTAAGGACTGTCCTTATGCACATGAAAAGACAAGATCTATTGGTGTCACAGAGCTGGCCTCTACTCCACTGTGCATTTCAAGAGAGGGAACACCCCACGCTTTCCCACTCTTCTGCAAGAACAAGTATTTTCAAGTCCCTGCTTGACCAGCTAAAAAAAATGGTTAAATCAATATCTGGCAGTGCTCACACACAGTTTTGTGATCCACTGAGGACTCTTGATTTTTTCATCTCATTCTCGTTAATTCCATTTCCTCTGTGCCTAATACACTGATACACTGGTACCTTTCTTTCCTGGAGCCTGTTCCCTTCATCATTATTACAGCAGATATAGAGACATTTAGGTCTCTCCACACATGAACTAGGGGTACCCCTTCCACTCCCTAGGTAACAACACAATAGCTGTTTCTCATAGAAACACTGATACAGGCAAAATGTTTCAGGTGTAGTAAAGATGAAAGGCATAACAAGAAAACACTCAAAGGACCTGAGAAAATGGAAGATGAGAGGATATTTCTCAGAGACAGGGAGGTAAATGAGCACTTTGCTTTCTATTTATATTTTGTTAGCCCTCTTTTCTCAGTTTATGAACAATATTTGTCCATGTTATGGTCCTTTTTTATTACATAATTAATACTACATATGCTACATTAATCTGCAATTGCTCTAAAAACATAGCAAAGATACTAATCAGTATTGTGCTCCCTTGCGCTCCTAACATTTTGGCTTGTGTTTAACCAGCTCCTTAGCTGGTAAGTGGACAGAGTAAGTTCCCCTTCACTGCTCAAGTAATAATGCTATACAGCTATGTAAGAAGACACACGGCAATATTCCAACACAGCCATGCTTTTACTATGCAAATCATTATCGGTAAAGGGACAAGCACAGCCCTTTTTCTGCAAAGCCTGAATAAATAAAGAAGCTTTGTCTAGGAAATTCAGAAGAGACTTGAAGGGAAATAAATTCTGCAGTTAATCACTCATCTTGGAGTGTCTGCTGAGCAGCCCTGCAGCCCACTCTAAAGCCTTCCAGCTGTGGCAGTTACTAGAGGGTGTTAGACCCATGGGTCTGTACAGCTCTGGTTTCGCTGGTCATGTCCATGGCTTGCACTGTTCAACTGAATTTTCCCCAGTTCAGCTACACAGAGAAAGGCACCCAGGTTTACCACACTATAGCATGTATGCATATCCTGTCCACATCCCAATCTGTTCATCTTCCTGTTTTTCTCTTCCCTCTCACCTAGCTGTATTCAGTGCCCGGCAAGACATTCCCCTTTAGGATATTATCATGAACAAGTAAAGATAGCTATGGAAAATGCATGCATGATAAGAACGCTGTATAAATGAGTATTATTCCAGCAAGATTAACTTAATTATTTTGATAACATTGGAAAGGTTATTCTCCACTTTTACAGAGACAAGCTCTGTATATTTTTAGAGGGCAAAACACAGCCAAACCCAGAAAGCTTCGGTCTGCTCTTTAATATAGTATATAAAAGGTTTATGGATTTCCTCAAAACTGGTTAGTTTATTGTCTAGACCACAGATTATTTTTCATAAGATTTTTGTCATATCTGAGAGCTGTTTTGTAATGATGGATGAGACTACTGCCTTAAAATCATCATTTTCTGTAAGCAGGGAAACCCACTGAACCCTGTCAGATGGAATATCGCCTTCTCCCCTGGAGCCTTATAAAATAAGGGCATAATCTATTCTCACAGAGGTATACAGGTACAGGAGTCCAGGACCAAACTACACTTAACTAAAGGGTTGTTATACAGGGATAGAATATGAATTATACAGTTGTAATAGGAGTTTTAAAGTTTTGCTTGCATAAGCTGAAATTGCTACTGGAACATTACACCAACCACAGGCTTTGGCACTCAGATAAAAGGTGGTGATTTTGGCCCTTCCAAGGAATGATGTTTCTAGAAACAGTGTCTGCCATTGTTAGTTTTATTTTCTCATAAAATAAGAACTATGGGTCATGTGAAGGCATAAGTGCCAAGTAAAAATCTATGTTCAGTTTACAAAGAAGTGAAATTCTGTCCCTTCTATAATTTCAGTCCAAATGTTAGAGCTTTGCAAGCCATACAGTTGATTGTATGCACAGAAATAAATCACAGTTTGTATATGTACGGCTTTTGAAACACATTTTTCTTCAGGTATAATGACAAAGAGCACAAATATACGGGAGATTGGAAAATGTGTAATCATTCTCTTCTGTAGAAGAATTAAAAACACTTACAGTAATGTACTAGGCATCAACCACTGCCAAAGGTATCAACAATTTTCACTTTTATCATTTATCATTTAGAAAAATCTGCTTGCTGCTTCTGTGTTCCTCTACATGATTTCAGAGTTAAAAATTAAATATGCAGCTTCACACTTCATTTTTAACAGTTAATTGCTGCATAAATAAGCAGCATAAAGCAAAGCACAGACATTTTATAAAACCAGAATGGTTCCAAAGTATTCAGTTGCCTCTTTATTTACATTTCTTATGCAATAGATACGTTTGAAAGACCTACTCTGAAGTGACTCTTTCTACAGTAAGGCAAAGCTAAACTTGCCTGGACAGCATCTGAACCAAAAATTTAAACTCCTCATCATTTTCAAAGCAATAGAATTGACATTTATTGCTGTGCCATACCAAACTACAGCCCCACCTCTGGATAACAAAAGACTACAGGGTAGATGGATGCTTTAAGAGCCTTCCCTAGAGCCTTCCAGTGTGTACTGTGTTGTCTGTTTAGATGATAAACTCCTGGAAATGCCTGGACCAGAACATTTTTCTGTGTTTTGTGCAGATCTACTTCTTATGGTGTTTAGAATGATCATCACGATTAATCCATAGATAAACTACCCTAAGGAAGCCAATGTTGCCTGCCCTGCAAGAGCACGGCCTCAGATGTGGCATAAATAGCATTTGCTCTCCGTTATTTACAGTGCCCATTATGGCTCCCCAGGGAGACATGAGTCCAACGCCTAAATTCATGGGTCATGCAGGGGAGGAAGCACCAACTTTATTAGAATGTGAATTAGGCCACTGATCTGTAACACCCACAAAACCTGCATGCTGATCATATATATATATATATATATATAATCAGCAGACATCAGTAAAACTTTGCCAACTTCCTGACCAAAGCCACCCACAGAATGAGCCAAAACACTGCACTGTGCAACAGAGCTAACACTCCCCTTGGTGAATCTGCAGAAAAACTGTATCATGTCATACAAAGTTCAGCTCTTTCAATATTAAAAACCAAGGCAGAGTAATGCATCTCAAATTATGAAATGACCACACACTAATGTGATTTTCCCTGTCTACTGCTTCCACAATAACTGAAGCAATAGTCACGTCAGCAGTGGGAAAAAAAAGAAATGAAAAAGCCAAACAACTGAAAAATATCTAGGTCACTACTAACTAAAAGATTAACTTGATTCTCAGTATCTGAAGCTTGTTTTTTAGTTAATTTGATGGCATGAAAGGGTATTATTGACACATGGCCATTGTGCAGACCCAGCCACATGTGCCTGTGGGCAGTGCATGAACGAATTGCATGGTCAGTGTTAGAACACTCAGACACCAGTTTATAACTAAGCCATAGGACTAATGTAAGTTGATGGACAATTTTTGAAAGGTGAATGGCATAGGTAAGTTTCCCCTTTAGGTAAATATATATGGTTCCTGTTCTTTGGTATTTATACTTATGTAACATGACTCTCAAATAATTTCACCAGGGAAGTGGCAAATTATCTCTGTCTGCTAACTGGCTGGAGTAAATAACCCATCTGTAAAGCCTTCCTTGAGCAAAGGGTTTCTTTTCTGTTTGTGCTTAAAAGGAAATGGAAGAATAGAAAACAAACAATCCAAAGGGGGAAGAGACCTGTACATATATGTACTGCACTGCCTGTTAGAATACTAAATTCCTGGCAGGGCTCACATGTACCCTCTCTAGCACTAAATCTTATTTCCAATGTTTAGAAACAAGAATTGTAATAAAATCTGTGAACAAAATCTCCTAAGAAACCCAGAAGAATTTGCCCTGGTGGTATTGCCCTGGCCATTCCACACATGACAACATACAGTTTGAATTACAAATTCATGTCATGTATGAAAATAAAACTAAGTCTAATTCTCACCTGTATTGGGTTTGATGGCAAGGTTTTGGTGCGTTACAGGGGTGGCTTCTGTGAGAAGCTAACAGAAGCTTCCCTCATGTTCAGCAAAGCTAGTGCCAGCTCCAGGAGAGACCCACTGCTGGCCAAGCCCCATCAGTCACTTCTGAGGTAACATGGGGAAAAAAACTGCTGGAAAGAGCAGTTGGAGAAAGGAGAAACAGTCCTGCAGACACCAAGGTCAGTGCAGAAGGAGGAGCAGGAGGTGCTCCAGGCACTGGAGCAGAAATTTCCCTGCAGCCCCCGGTGCAGCCCATGCTAAGACATGATGTGACCCTCCAGTCCATGGAGGTCCACGGACGAACAGAGATCCACCTGCAGCCTGTGCAGGACCCTACAGTAGAGCAACCTGTTCCTGAAGGATTGCACCCTGAAGAAGGGACCCACACTGGAGCAGTTCGTGAAGAACTGCAGCCAGTAGGAAAGACTCATGATGGAGCAGTTTGTGAAGGACTGTCTCCTTTTGGAGGGACACCATGCTGTAGCAAAAGCCCTCCACCTGAGGAGGAAGGAAGGGCAGAGACGTGTGATGAACTGACCACAGGCTCCATTTTTCTTCCCCTGCACTGTTGGAGGGAACAAGGTAGAGAAAATCAGGAGTGAAATTAAGCCTGGAAAGAGGGAGAGGTATGGGGAAATTAAGATTTTTGTTTATTTATGCAGTACCTTTCTCTGATTTGATTGGTAATAATTTCTCCCCCTCCAGCCCTCCAACTTGAGTCTGTTTTTTCTATGATGGTACCTGGTGAGTGGTCTCTCCTTGTCCTTAGCTCATGAGTCTTTCATCATATTTTCTCTCCCCAGCTCAGCTGAGGCAGGCAGCGATAGAGCAGGTTTGGTGGGCACCTGTCATCCAGCCAGGGTCAACTCACCATATCACCCTGGTATTATTTACACACCCAGTAGTCTTTACTCATACATTAAATAACAGTTACTTTAATTTATATTGAATACCTAGAAAATCTATTTTTAAAAGTCTCAACAATACTTAGAAGGCTTAACATATCTGTTTTAGTAAATCAAAAAAATAATAACTGCTGTTCTGAGTAGTAAAGTCCACTCACTTTCCATTACACATATATAAACCTGCACAAAAAAAATTTCAAGACAGGAAGGGAGAATTTCTCTCCTACTGTACTGAGCTGTGAGTCATGAACACTTCCAATAGTCCACATTCAGTTGTTTAATCTCTTTTTCACACAGGAACTAATTTCAGCCCAGAATTTAGACAGATGCTTAATACCCTGTTAGTTTGTTCCAATACAGCCAGAAAAACAACTGTTTACTCTGTGTCATGTTTGAGTTCCATACTGTTCATGTTCTAAAAAAGATAATGAACTTCTAAACACTTTCCAGTAAATTTTATTATCATTTTAGGCCTTCCTCAACAGGAATATTCTACAAGCTCCAGATATGTCAATCAAAATTTTGTATTAAATTTCACTTTTAAACAATTTAAATCTACTGGACAAACACAGAATATTCCAGGTTAATAGTGTGCCCTCTTTCACACTGAGCATGAACAGGTCAACACAGAAACTTCAAAAGCCATCTTGAAATCCTCTAGCATCAGCTAGCAATAGCTACTCTTGGCCTTAAATTATAATGTCAAAACTGCTTGAAACAATGAGGATTCCCAGGATCAGACAGGAATGTCAGTTTGTCTTTGGGATGAAGGAAGTGTATAGAGTCAGCTGGAAGCAGGAACAAAACAATCTAATAAATGGAAAAGGGGTAGAGACAGAGATGCTGATTTCAGCCAGTGTAACAGCTCCTATAGGACCCGTTCAGCTGCCTCCAAAAATGAAAGAACTGGAACCCCCTGCCTTCTACAGAGGTCCAGTTCAGCTCCTGACTCCTTCCCAAGTCACGCAAGGTCTGTAGTTAACATAAATTTACATCTGCCTACTCAATGTATGAGCATTGAGAGGTCCGCTCCAAAGAATTTCTTAAGAACTATCAGACCTTCCAATCACATTCCAAATTACTTCATGGAGTGTGACAAAATCAAAAGAAAAGGGGAGGAAACAGATGAGTGATGCAAGACACTGACACAGAGAATTGTCAGGATGCAATTGGTTTGGTTTTTTTTTCCAATTCTTTTAATTATCCTCAACTTTATGTGAGTTCAAATTAAAGTATCACCACACGCTATGTATCCCAAGAAAAGCTCAGATTTCTAAAAAAACTATTTGCATAAAAATACACATATAAAGCACTTACTTAAACAACTACAGCATCTTGAAAGACAGTAATTGAGAAATACAAGTACCTGCTGTCCCCACGGGCAGGATCCTTGGGTTTAGTATCACTGTCATAAACAAAACGCTCTTGGGAGATGACTATGATGTTGTCTGTAGTTTCATTTCCCAAGATAGTGATAACAGGATAACCCATCTGTAGTGTCCACTGATCCATTACCTCTTGGATATTTACAGATTTTCCAACCCTTTTTAAAGCCTTGGAAAAAAAAAAAAAAAAGTTTCAATACACTGAAGCAGTATCAATACGCAAAACCTTGGGTTTTTTTTTTTGCCCCCAGGATCAAAACTGGTTTTGGAGGGTAAAATAACCTGTATACACACATGTATACAGATACACACACACACTTACACCCAACACACACACACTACATAATCGAACTTAAGGCTCTGTGTATCTTAAAAATAAATACTGAGTAGTCTAAACAGAGAGGAGAGTGACAGTCAGAAAGTCATATTTTCCACATTATTCAAGTACTTCTGCTGAAACAGAAGAAATAACCTGCTTTACCAGATATTAACAAGACCCACAGAAATACTGGGTAGCTATTCTTAACCAGCTAAGGTTAAAAAAGACACAGTGCTAGCTGATCTAGGCACCTACAAAAGGCATATTTGAAAGGCCTTAATTTCTAAAAATACAGGGCTTCTCTGTTCTGAAAAACAAAATGACCAGTTATTTGAAAATACTGTCCCTTATGTCCAAAATGAGGCTATGTATACCAATATATCCACTGCTGCTTCATAAACTGCACCTGTTAGAACACATGGAGGATTAATGTTTTCATATTTGATTCCATATGTCAATAAAAATGCTGTTTTACAAGTGGATTTTCATCTGAAACACAAAGAGATACTATAGCATCATGGGAGATGAGACTGCATATGAGGAGAAAGAGGCATCATTTGTTCTTCAGCGCCAGACATGCTCCTTGCTGTCGAACAGTCCAAGATCACAGACTGAGTAACCTCTGATGAATTCAAGCAGAAGATGTCTTCAGAACTGAAGCTGCAGTTGCACTGCCTTAGGAACAAAGGGGCTGGCAACAAATGCATTTACAACTGAGGCAAACAGAATTATCAGCTCCAACAGTAGATAGAGCATACAGTACAGCTACAGTGGTTATGGACCAGAATACAGTCTAATTCTTGTTCCACTTCATTAGCTGCAGATTCTGTTGCTCTTTCATGACAACATTCATTCCTCCGACCTCCCATCGCCCAGAACTGTCCCAGAGGTTTTAACAGAGGAAGGAAAGAAAGATTTCTTATTTGTTGAATGCAGTGACATTCAGCTACAGATTAAGACACAGATTTTAAAGCCTGACTGTATGTTACTTGTCTCAACTCTCATTAGCAGTCAGTACAGACATAGGACTTGGTTCAGTTGCCCACATGTAGGCAAATAATGACATTTGACCTTTATCTGCCACTCCAGAAGAGCAGAGATTTCCCCATGTATCTTATGCTAAATTGGTTAGACACACCTGAATGTCTTAAACATCATACTGTACCTAATCTGGCACTAGTTGCCTATATTTGAACAATTATCTCAAGTCTCTAGTCAACAGTCAGTGGTTCAGGCTTATTATGAAATAATCATGTAGTGGCTAGCCAACTGAATTACTCTCTAAGCTCTGCTGACTATATTGACTAGATTTCTGGGATTCCAGTTGTTCCTGTTCACTAGTGTCAAATGACACATCCTAAAATATTCAACACATTCTTTCAGAATTATTGTATCTACAACAGACATGCTTCTCATGTGGCAGCTGGAAGCCAGGTAGGATAAATTAAGGTAAAAGTTGTTAGAAGTCTGTGAATCAGCAACTGAAGACCCAGTGAGAAGAACAGGATCTAGGACACTTAGTTTACATATATATACCTGCTTGTCTATTTGTCTTGATCTTCAGCTAAATCCTAGCTTTGGTGTCAATAGTTAAAACTAGATTGTCATGTTTTGTATGGCTTGAACTGGTACCTGTGCCAAAACTCTGACTGTACTCCACATTGCCCTCCACTCAGTCTATTTCTGGGGAAGACTCAGATTAGCTCAGACTAATCCCATAGGAGAGAAATTCAGGGACACCTTGCTCATCTTAAAAATGATGAACCGTTGTGGAGCCCTAGACCAGGTTCTAGAACTCAAGCCAAGCCTGGATATATAAGTCTCTACAGCATGCCAAATATTGCAGTAAATAGTTCTCTGTTTACATCATACTTTGAAGCTTTAATATTTTTGTCCTTTACAAAAATCTTAACTCCATACAAAATCACAAACACATGTGATGGAAATGCCAAAGCTCAACACTTTCATGTGCTTTTCAGCTTACGGGTCTCAGTGTGCTGCCACTGAAGTCACTGAGAGATTCTTTCACTGCACATCAGCGACATAGCACATGCAGGGAAATATATTCTAACATAACAAAGTACAGAAATGCTGCAGAACTCCTATTTTTAATGTTGCCACTAGGTTAACTCAAATGGAATTTCTTTGCATCAGTTTTGATATTTGCTCTGTGGTTTGAAGATCTCAATATGCACTATTCACTCCTGAACTCACCGAGAAAACCGCCATAGCATATTCCTATTTCTCCCTCAGTGCAATGGATTAAAGTATTTTACCTTTGACAATGTGTTCCAAAGATCATTTCTGGCTGCATTGCCATACTTGTGAATGGTTAAATAGTCCTACAGAAATAAAATAAAAACAAAAATCAGTATTACAATACATAGGCCAAACAACTAGAGGTGTGCATCACTGTTATAAGGAGTTAAATCACATCTATGTTTGCATTTATTAGAAATATACAAATACGCAATATGTTCATCCTAAGGAATAAATAAACAGTTTCTTAAGCTACTTTGCAATGCAAAAATAGTTGCTAAAAATTTCATTTACAACTTTAAATGCTCTTCCTTTTCTGTGTAAGTCATTCTATAAGCTAAATACCATATATATATATATATATATATATATATATTTAGACACAAATGTGTGTGTGTTGTACAGGGAAGAACAAGAAAAAAGCAGGGATGTAAAGGCCAGAGATAGCTATTTCTCCCTAATTAAGTTTTCAATCAACAAGGCAATCAGTACAGAGCTGCCATCAGTGCTGCTCTGAGACCAATATATATTTAGACTGTACATCTAATCTTGGGAAAGGTTCCTAGGTAATTCTTGGCAATGAAAGGAGAAGCTGCTGAAACACAGATCCAGCTGCTATTTTAGCAGGCCATTCTGTTTTGTCTAGTGTCAAAAATTTGTGCACTTGGATGACAGTTGGATTCATTACAGAAGATTTAACTGAGCAATAGTCCATCTGAACTCCAAACTCTTATCTAGGGAGATCCTGGCCCTTCAGTGTCAAAATACATCATCCTGGCAACTAGGGTTGCAACAGGTTATCACAAAGGCTCTCCACAACAGGGAACAGTGGAGGACACGTGACAGGAATCCAACTCCATGCTTGTGCACAGGAATCTGCATGTGTGTTTTCAAGCCATCTGTGACTCAATCTGAGGAGACTGGAGGTTGTAAAATGAATACTTTCACTTATTCCACCAGTTTCAATAACTGAAGGTCCATTCTTCTCCCATAATAACCAGAAAGATAATTCCCAAAAAGCTTCCATCATATTACAATAACTTCCAAAATTAATAGTTTAAGCATATTACCAGCTTGGGTCTAGGTCTTTCAAGCATAAAATACTTGCTTTTTAAAATGACTTCTGGAGAGACAACACTGCTCTTTCCCATTATCCCATGTCCCTTGACAACATTCATTCAGTTACAAAAGTGAAATTCAGCAGTGATTATTTGAATAACATACATTTCAAGCATTTGATTGGGAGAATTAAGTGAAAAACACAGATCAGAGGTTGTACATCAACTGGTTCTCCTACAATTGGATTTCTACCATCTTCACTTTACACAATGGTAGAAGAAAAACCCTAATTTACTGCACAATGATGAAACTAGGACAAATTTGCTGACTGTGTTATCTGTGCTTTGTGTGAAGTAAGATACTTTGGGAATAATTAGTATTTGGAAAGCAAATTTTCTGATACAAAATTGTAGCACCTGTGACAGATTTAGCTTTTGTCAGCCAACTTATAGTGAAACAAACAACAACTCCCATTTAATCACAGACTAAGAAAGCTAAATGAGAACACTGACTCTTTAAATGCAGTGCTGAGTCTTAACAATGTCATGAGACTAACTCAGAAAAAAGACACTATTATACAGGCTGCCCCTATAGCACACTGTGCTTCCATTTTGTCTAAAAATACAGAATCATTTAAGGCACAGTGAAATATTCAATAGCTTCCAAGGCTAAAGAAGCTGAATTGCAAATTAGAAAGCTAAAATAGGAATAAACAAAAGTGGGGCAAGGTAAATAAATAACAACAGATATACAATCCACATTTTAAGCAATACTAGAAAATGCTGCATATATTGGTCCTTCTGAGAGATGCTGTTAGAATCATTACAGAGCAAAATAAAATGGGGGGAATACTTGAGGACTTCATCCAGGCAATAATCCTGTTTACCAATCTACCATTAGACATTATATTTGACTTTTACATTTTGTGTTCAGAAAGACTGCAAAGAGATGAAATGGTTTCTGTCTTTTCTTTTGGGTTTGGTTTTGTTCAGGTTTTTTCCTCCCAATACACAGATTGGGAGGTTTAAATGTGGCTTGTCACTCTGTTAAACATTTATAATGCTCCAATCTAACATGTTAGCTCACAAAGGAAAACAAAAGCAATCCTAACCTTTACCATGAAATAAGAACATAAAATAAGAAACACGTCTTGCTACGATCCTTGTGCCATACAGCCTAATCATCAATTTTGTCATTATGTCATGAAAGTTGCATCAAGAGCATAAACATAAAACTGGGAGTGTTATCAAACGCATGCACAAAAAGCAGTCCTAAGTGACAGCGTGTATCACATCAGCTTTCAGTAGTAAACTGACATTGCAACCTCAAATCTGAGTGTGCTTTCCAGAGGCACAAGAGCAAAAGGCTTCTGAACCAGGTCCCATCAAATATCCTCTTATTCCTATCCTCATATATCTTTTTTCAACACTAACCAGTAGCAAACACCTGGAAACAGTATAAAACTAGAAAAGCATACCGTGGTACCTCCCACAACTGCTCTTCCATCATCCAGCACTTCACGGCACCAGAAATCCTAAGCAGATTAGCATCCTTGCATTTAATAGTTACCCTCTGTGAATTCGGCTGGTTGCTTTCTGAAGAAATCAACATTTGCAACACCTTATGAAAAAGCATTTCTCACTTCAGTGATCTGGTGTGTGATACCTGTTCCAAATACCTGCCTGTCCGCTGGTTTTATCTGCTGCTTCCTACTTCTAGCTTTAGAAGACACAGTGCATTTTTGTTCCCTATTTCACTCTCCCCAAGCCACTCATGTTTTCACAGATCTTTATGGAACATGTACAACTTTTATATTGAGAGCTCTGCCTGACCCAACCACTCCCAGCTCCGCTGCAAAGTTGTACTGCCACCCCAGCTGCTGACTACAAAGGTAGTTTGGATAGTTTCTGACCCTGTCTGAGCTTTCATTACCAGATGAGCCTCACTTCCACTTCCATTGACAGGCATTCAGCCTAAAAATGAAAAGACATATCAGCATCCAATACATACCAGGAAATAGTAAAAGAGGAGTCAAAGATCTATACATACCCTGTTTGTCTATTCTAAAGATGGAACAAGCAGGGATATAATCCTTTTTTCCTCCTGGGGACTCATATCTAAGTCTTAAGCAGCTTGCAGAGCGGCAAAACACATGCTCTCATTCACTGTAATTCTCCAGGGCTGGAGTATTAGCCATTCTTTTGCGTGTACATTCAGTAGAAAAACCAAAGCAAACAGAACAGAGATGCAAGCCACAGAACAGGAAAGGAGGATGACACTGAAAACACAGCTGTCTGAATCTAAGCTGTGCTCAGCACAGCTCCAAAGGAGGCAAAGTGACTTAAAGCCACTTATTCATAAACACATATGCCCAAGACCATCTGGCTGCAAGGCTGCTTTCCCATCATAAACTTGCAAGTCTATCACTGACAAAAGCTGTTCCATTGACTGGAGCATGGTGGAGCATGAAGTTATACATTAGCCACCTTCCTGTCAGCTATAGCCCTGCAGTGTATGTGAGCACAAAAGATGGCATGCAAATGTCTTTAACAGCTCAAGACTCAAGAGTGCTCTTCTACAACTCTTCCATTCTCCTTCAATGTAATGGTGCCTCTAAAGTTTTTCATTGTCATGGAGAAAGCAGGAAAACTTCGCGGACCTTAAGGCACTGTCACACAACATGAAAATCAATCAAAAACACACACCCAAAAGTAATCATTTGGGTTTACATTTTCAGCACGCATCCTCTTGTAATATTCTTCCTAATATTTTCACATTAAAACATGAACCACTCTTTGCCAAAAAGAATAATGGAATGTGATCCATTCACTTCCATCAATAAAAATTAAATCAGACAATGCAGTTCTAACATGTTTTAGCAAGTCTTAACATTAAGTAAATAAATAAATAAACAACCAAATATCCTGACTCCATGATACCATGAAAACAAAGTCCATTCATTGCAGTACCATAACATAAGATCCTTCTAAAAATCCCAACAGATTTAGACTACAGTATAATGTGTTATCAAACAGTAATCTTAATCCCCCCCAAAAAAATAATTAGAAGGCTCAATGCTTTTGAAATTATTTCTTGCAAACTGGAGAAGATATCTTGAACGGTAGTAGGAACAGTGAAAAACATTAAAAGATTTTGAAAGATGGTTTCAGTAATGCTGTACTGATTAAGCTTTCAGAGCTTTTATTATACTAGATATTTTTAAGAAAAGGAGATTATTTAAAAGGGGCAAGTATTTAATTTCTTTGAAATATTTCCTATTAACTAAGCCTCTTGGTTACAAAATAAATGAACTACTCCTCTATCCAAACATGATAATGCGCACAACTAACAAAAGGTAGTGACTGATAAAATGCCAAAAAGTTAATATGAAAAAGTTAAGCAAGTGTAAAGGAGGAGTAAGCCTCCAAACATGTGTCTTACTTTCAGGGGAGATTTTACAACTATAAACAGAAACTGAAATATCAAATCTAGGACTAAACTCCTTTCTCAGTTAATCTGTATGAAGCTGATTGCTCAGTTGAAGGAACAGCTCCAGACTTACATGAGTGATGCTGAGATCTGAAACAGATTGAGATTCAGTAACTTCATTTTACTCTTAAAGATAACTGGAAAATTCCACTATATGAAGGACAAAAATGTAACACACTATTTTCATCTCCAGTTCTTGTGGTTATGTTTCTCCTTTCTCAACGCTCAGGTAAAGCAGACCTGCTTCTATCTCCCCTTTTTGTATTTCATTTCTACTCTTCAGTGCTCATCCTCGTCCCTTTGGCCTACAATATGTTCTTGTTCAGTAGTTTTATACATGACTGCTGTATATCACTGAAGATTTAACGCTGCAAATAAAAACATTTACTTCAGGTAGAAATCAGTCTCTAAGGCTCCAGGTATCAAATCCAGTGTGTTTGTTTTCCTAGAAATTTATATACCTAATCTTAAGCTAACAGACACCATCTGACAGATGCTGACTCTAACATGCTCCTTTTTCCTCCCTTCCTTCACACTGCTAAAATCAAATCTGCTATCACATATGATGTTAACATTGTCTAAGATTCAAGCAAAAAAGCTTGGGCAAAGGTCAGAAAGTAGTGCACATGGTCACAAAGGTGAGCGACAAACAAGACGGACTGAGAACCAGTGGCAAAGGACTACCAGCAAGCTACAAAACTCTGATGATTCTCATAAAGAGAGGAAGACTACCAGGAGCTTCTTAGCTAGCTTCTAGCTCAAACTCACAAGTAGGTAACAAGAAGTTTTAAAAAAACCCAAAAGGTGTGCAATCTAATTCAAAGCTATCATACAAAAATTCACTTCAGCTGTGTTTTGCCTTCTCTTTGGGTTACTATTTCAGTGAACACACAAAATCCTAGAGAAGAAACTCAGTGGAATTTTATCACTGTACACCAGCTGAAATTCCAGCCCTTAAATTCCAAAAGGTGCATTTAGACTTTTTTCATGTAGAACAATGATATAATTCTGACAAACCAGCAGCAACTAGAAAATACCCAGTAAACATGTAATACCTACAATTAAATCATTATGTCTAAACAGTAAGCTGTAACTACTAATCAGAAAGAGTGAAACTGGAACGACACATGGAAATAAATCTTAATTTTCTCTGGAGCCAATGATGCTGAATGGGCCACATAATTATAGCACTTTACTTTGTCCTTTTTCCTTTGTAATTTATGATACTCCCATTGATGCTAACAACAATAAGACCAGCAGAACTGACATTTTTGGCATTGTAAGGGGCAATGGGAGTTTTAGCATTGATTTTATGGGAGAAAATTAGGGCAATGTTGAGAGTATCTCATCCATGGTATTAGAAGTATAACATTCATTTAGAGGATCCAGACAGGACCTGTGCCCTGTTATATGCAGGCTGAGATACAGGAGAAAGCAGCATAAGAAAGCAGTCAAGAGCCATTATTAAGTCAGTGGGATTGCTTTCTTTGCTTTACCCACTACTTGTTGATAAGAAACCAGTACTGTAAGATAGAAAAAAGCCAAGTAAAATCAACATGGCCCTTCATTTTCATTCCAACACAAAAAAAAAAAAGAAAAACTTCAAGTGACTGCAAGGAACTCAATTTTTTAATTAATAATCTTCTGCAGTGCAATTCTGTGAACTCAATGTAAATGGGGCACCTAAAACTGATTAAAAGTCTGTATTCCGGCAAATTTCCAGATACTTTAAAATATATCCTGCTTTGCTGAGAATCCTTGTCAAAATAAACAGAAATATTAAACTGAGTGGTTTATTTCCCTTGTAAAATTCAACTTCACCTTTTAGCTATGAATATGAAGAGGAGGGCAGTTCCATTTTGAACCGCAGCAACAGCAGTTGCAGTGTGGTGGCAAAGCAGTTTGCAATCAAAGTCTAAAGGGAACAGTTAGAAGGATTGCAAAGTTAGTGCATGGCAGAGTCTGATGGTATCTGCTCTGCAGTGAGAAACCTGCTAGTATGTGAAGCTTGGCTTTAAACAAAAATGTATTTGATGCATTATTTGGTAGAAGTACTAAAATACCGAGCTAAGGACAAATCCTACAGAAATAAAGCACTCTCTGAAATGGAACTGCATGTATTTGACTGAATTTGTACATTCATTTAATTCTATCTTGTCGGGTTGTATAATACACTTTAACCTAAAACCACACATTGCTCAAAAAATATATTCTTAGTGCACACACAAAAAAAAAGATGGAAAGTTTTCCAGAGATATTTAGATGGCACCTGCTAATTGTGACATGTTGGCTGCTCATTCCACTGCATTAACTTGAACTATGCCCAAGAATTGCTAACCAGGCAAAAAAATCTCTGCTGTACTCTTCTGTAACAATTTCCTCTGTATAAACACCAGACTTGGAAAGAAGTTATTACTACTTATTATGAAAAGCTGTCCATAAACCAATCAAGAAAACTTACTGCAAGCATGTCACCATGTCTAGACCATAAGGACCTGTAACATTTGTACATTAACAGTGAATAACAGATAGAGAAGCAATGAACAAATGTTTCTCATTGTGCAAAACACTTTTACACAATTCAGTCCCTAGAGCTGCACCTTTTTTTTTCCAAAATGAAGACACCTCAAAAATCATTAGCCCTTACATCTGGCAATATGTGTGTCAACCTAGCCACAGTAACTTAGCTTTAAATGCATGTAGGGAAAGGAAAAGGAAGAGGAAGGGGAAGAGAAAAACAGAGGAGAAGAAAGAGATGATAAAGGAGAGGAGAAAGTTTTCACAACAGCGTATTTTGTTCAGCATGGATTCAGGATATTTTTTTCTGAATGTCCTCCACTAAACTGAAGTAGATTGATTTATTTCATTTCCAATATACATAATGGGTTAACTAGGAGTTCAATCCTGCAGTATTTGTTTTGAAAATATCCCCACTGACTTCTAAAAAGCTAATGGAAATTCTGATTGCATAAGAGCAGCAAAATCATGCACAAAATGCTTCCCTTCCAGTGCCCTGTAAAATCCACTGAGCTGCCTTGTAGCAACAGAGGTAAGGTTGGCACTGAACTGCTATCAGGAAACAGTGTAATTATATTCCAAAAGAAAACATTTTTGTAAATAGCTGCTGAGCCTGCTGACATTATCTGGAAATTCATACCTATCACTCTTTCTCTTAATAATTCCTATAATAAAAATGAAGGAGAAAACAGTCATAACTGAATTTCATATGCAACAAAAAGAAGCTCACTGAAGGCATGCCAAGTGAATAGCTATACAGTATGTGTAACATGCCTGACTCTAACACTGCCATAAAGGGCAATGCTGTTCCAAGAAAACAAACTTCGTTTATACACAGTGTGTACACTAATTGTTTTTCTTTTTGTAAAAGCTTTACCAGCAGAGCAAAATAACATTTTATGCTAGCTGAAGAACATCATGACTTCCTCCTAATGAAGGCAATACCATCCATAACCTTGCTCTGAACCCAGGCACTGGGGACACCTCTGGCTTTTGAGGTCCAGCAGCAGCTACCCTCACGACATTTTATGTTCCTTTCTGCAACCTCCAATGTGGGCAAAGTGTAACCATGTGAACTGAAATCCTGTCTTCAAAGAGTCCATCTTAGATTGAATTCTTCTCCAAAATTTTAGTCAACACCAGAAAGCACTGAGAAATACCACATTTTACTTTTTTTTTTTTTATCAGTATGTCCTTTCCTTTGCTGTCACCATGCACTGGAGCACAGCTCTAAAGGTCAGAAGGAAAATGATCTTGTTTCAGGAAAATGCTTTTTCCTAGCACTGACCACTTTTAGATATCCCAGCAGCAATAGAGACCCTCTCTCTCCCTGCACCAACAGCTCACAGCTGCTTATGCTCAGAAGGAGACTCAGGCCCTGAAGCAGAAAGCAAAGAGCCCATGTCTCCCTTCTCCTGGCACCCCCTAACAACTGGGAAAGAAAACTGTCTGATCCAAATGCTCCAGGAACACAAAGCAGAGCAGAAAAATGGAAAGGAGATAATATAACCAAACAGGAATATTCTGCTAATGCACCATTTCAGGAAGAAGCTCCCTTTGCAGAGCACCGATGTTATATGGGGCAAAACCACCAGCACACATGATGTGCAGCTGCAAAACTGTGGGTGCATTACATTCAGCCTTCCCAATGTTCTGCCTTCAAAAAGGTAATAGTTAAACTGTAGAACTGTACATAAACCAAATACCCTCATTCTGTCTGTGGATCAGCTTGTTGCACACCAGGACAGCACTGTGGTCTCATTTGTAGCAGAACTGGACTCGGTGACTGACCCTGATGTGACATCTGTTCTGAATATCTGAAGTGGTTTCTAATGCTAAACATTTTAACAGAATATCTTCTTGGGTTTCAAAACAGACATCCAAATCTCACAGATCTTTTTCATCTTACTCATATTGGTCCAATTTCCCTTCAGATGTACAGGCACTCCATCATCCTCATTAATCTTTTTAAAGAAATACTAGTTGAATGATCAACATTTTCTGGAGGCCCATCTTGGTGTCTTCACAGGCAGAGCAGCAGCCACACAGCTGACAATGATGCCAGTGGAACACATAAACTCTTCTGATCCCTAAGTGCTAAGACTTGGGAGTTTTGCATACTTCACACCTGTGTAAATGTTAACTTCAGTTTCTCTGTGCCTAGATCTCCAGCACCATGCCTTTCTTCCCTATGAGGTTTCTATCCCCTGCATTAACTGTTGCTGATGCACTCTGATACCACACTGGATGACATTTAAGAAAACTGAATGTAGCAATTAGGAACTAGGCTACAAAGCAAATGAAAATTATATGAAACTATTGAACAGAAGAACAATTCAGTTAGCATGGTCCACCTTGTGAACTGAATCAGACATTGTCCTAAGCAGAAAACACTGGGTACTTGCATAACTGAAAAACCTGGTAAAGGTGCACACACAGAAAAAAGAAAAAAAAAATTAACTTCAGCATTTCTCTAAAACTTTACATTTAAATTATGCAACTTCAAACACAATTTACCTTTAAGCATTAGCATTTTGCTACACACAGTATACTCAAAATACTCTTGGAGTTAGAGGAAGTATTTCCATTTTTGGAGTGATACCCAAATCTGGCCTTTACTATCCTATAAGTCTTTAATATTTTCAAAGGAAAAAAATATTGTGACACGACAACTTATAGAAGTTTCTTATGCAAGAAACAGACCTACTGTCTTTTACTGACCTATGTAAGTCAAAGTGGAAAAAGCTATAGGAATTCAGTCCATAATGCGGAATTCCTTTAACAAATGTAAACTAAAATCCAGACTGATGTAAATTAGAAGCAAAAGAAATGCTGAGGGGGCAAAAAAGGTGAAAGATGCTAACAATCTCATAGATACGCACTGTAGAAAACAGAGATGTCTGCTCCTATGAGATGTCCTATGATTTCTGAAGTCCTCCCTTTAACATGTTCAAGACCTCCAGTTACCAATTCTCAGATAAAGGGATTGGTAGCAACTGCCTCAGACAGTTAATTGTCAGAATGTAGATCCATGGTGATACTTTGATGTTCACCAAGGTCATACACTCTGATTTTCTAAACCAGAGGAGGTGGGTGCAGAATCAGCTGAAATGTAGTTCACTCAACATCTAGCAAATGCACCATCTGCAATACCAGAGGTACTGTAGATGTAAAGATGCTCCTCCTGGGTGGCAAAAGTTACATCCTTTAACTGAGCAAAAGAGGACTCCAGGTAGTTCCATGTTCATTGTTGATCTGAAGGCAGCATCGCAGTTTACTGCTTCAGTGACTTTGATTTTTTTTTTTTTTTTTTTTTGTCTTTGCGGATTTTTTATGATTTACAGAAAACTCCTGAAAAGAAGTCTCTAATGATGTCTCATTAAAGACAGCAAACAACTAACTGTTATGAATTGGTAATAAAGATATAATAAACAGGTATTAAATGGTACACTGTTTAATACACTATGTAAAAAATAGATTATCATATAATACCATGGAAATAGATGAAAATATTTCATGCATTACTATTTCATGCACATTGTAGGTGTCTAAAAAGCAAGAAAAAGCAGTGCAGATGAAAGGAAGTCTAAATAGCCAGCAATATGATACTAGGAAGTGACTGAAATCTGAACCTTGCTGTATTTAATAGCCTGAACACCACACTTCCCCAAACAGCTCCTGTGAAAGGCTGACTAATTTGTTTCAATACAGTGGCCATTTTACAGCGCCAAAACACACAGCATCTATCCAAAGCATTGTATGAAAATTCTTCCAAATGTACAATGTGAAACCTAAAAAGTAGTTAATTTATCACAGAAGCAGAGATTCCTACAGTAACTAATTCAAACTGCTGATGATGCACTAAATCAGAGTGAGTGATGAACACATACACAGCAGCAAGTGAAGTTCAAAAGGATACAGATCTATGTGATCAATGAGCTGTCACACAGCAAATGAAATGCAGCGTTGACAAACGTACAGTAATAGAGATGAAGCTCCAAAATAATCAAACCAAATATAAGAAAATAAACCAGTGCAGAAATATCTCATTACAGCACTGGAGGTGCCTTTTAAAACACATCTACCAGACATTCAAATCACTGGTACTTCTCTATTTAATTTGAAAAAAATAAAAACCAAGCCCTGGTTACTTGAAGAGATGCATTGTCGTAACGCAGTAAAGTCTTCCAAAAAATGCAATCCAGTGACACCAGACATGTAAGAAACCGTCTATTTCAAGCACAGAGTTGGAACAACAGCCTACAGAAGAAAATCTCACACAGACCGAGTATCGTATTGCACATTACCATCCTGAGTGATGACTGAATGATAAGGCCAACCTCTATCAATCTTTGCAGTTCAGAAACATAATCAGAGCAAGTGGTGCTGACCAAGCCTTTTCATATTCTAACAACCTTCTTACCTGATTAATAGCTTTTTGACTGAAGAGCAACCCCATTTTGTAAGAAGAGTTCTGGCATTCAGTGATGTGCACTTCTTGAATTTTCCCCGAGCATAAGAAACTGCACATCATGACAGATGCCAGAATTTTCAAAAAGACAGAAATCAGCTGTTGTGAGAAGGAAGAATTTATTAGACATTTTCTACAAAAATAATAGCTGTAACTTTCTCATATGCAAGTGTTACCAGCTGTGGCTACTACTGTCATTATTCAATTATTCATGACAGCCAATACATTCTCTTTTGCTTTTGTCTACAGAGTGCTACAGTGAGAATGTTCTGTATGTAACTAAATCTCCTGTTTGAAACACCATATGATTCAAGACATCATATCTTTGAAAGGCTTTTCAAAAATCCTACCTTCACTAGTCTCTTGGATGCAGCTTTATTGTGGAACTGCCACACTATAATCAAATGCCCTTTCAAGTATATTCACCATCATAGGAACAGTCCAGTTATTCTTGACAGATATGAATCTCTACAAAGACATCTACACTGTAAAGAAGAGCACTTCTACCAGAATTTTACTTCCTTGCAGACTCCTTAACAGAACAGTTTGCTGAACTGTTACAGATCACATGGACATTTGTACATTTCCTTCAGATCATATTTATTGGTAAAAAATATCCACCAAAGAACCTCATTCTCCTCCATCAACTTTTCTCTTCTTTTTAATACAGTTGACTGTTTTCTTTGACAAATAAGGGATTTTTCACCCCCCATCTGTCTCCACCTGCTCTTCAAATAGTCACATCTCAAGCAATTAACAAATAAGGTAGCAATCCTATTTGCTTCTTGTTCTAAACCTCATTTTTCCTCTCCTTAACCCAAAGTTAAGTTACACCTTATCTGTTGTAGTGTCTCCTATATTAAAGCTCTAATTTTTTAGCTCTTAATAAGATGATGAATCATGCCTTGATTTGCACAAACAATGCAAACACAAATAAAGAACTATTCATTTTTGTTTATGCTACTTTAATAAGACTTCAGAATTACTCTTTTTATCATCTGTTAAAAACTTAAGGACATAGCTAATACACTAAAAAGAATTGAAATAATACTGGAAATATAACAGAGTGGAGAGGTAACAATATAGAAGGTTCTTGGAGTGTGTGGAAGTTAACTTCTAGACACAGTTGGTGACCAAGACAACTAAAAAAGCTGCCCTGTAGGAGCTCTTGTTTGTGAACAAAGATTGGCGGGTGATGTGATGATTGGATGGCATCTTGGGCGCAGCCATTATGAAATTATAGAGTTTTCTTGGAGAAGTCGGGTCAGCAGAACTGCTGCCTCAGCCTGTTTATGACACTTGTTGAGAGAGCCCCTTTGCCTGAAGAGCAAAGGAGTCCAGGATGGCAGAACATTTTAAGAAATCCTAAGGATGCTGGAGCTGGCCATCCCCACGTGCTGAAAGACAAGCCAGTGGGGAAGACCACCGGCCTGGCTGCACAGAGAGCTTTGTCTGGAGCTCAGATAACAAAAACAAGTTTATGACCTTTGGAAGAAGGGGCAAGCAGCTCAGGAGGACTACAAGGGCATTGTGAGGTTATGCAGGCAGAAAACTTGAAGAGTCAAAGCTGAAGTAGAACTTTATCTAGACACTGCTGTAAAACACATTAAAAAATGTTTCTATAATATATTAGCAACAGAAGGAGGGCTGAGAATCTCCATTCTTGGCAGAATATGGGGAATAACATGGTGACAAAGAATGAGTAAAAGGCTGAGGTACTTAATGCCTTCTTAGTCTCAGTCTCTCATAGTAAGACCAATTTTTCTTTGGGTACCTAGCCCCCTGAGCTGGACAACAGAGAGCAGAACTGAAGCATCAACCATCTGAGGGAAAATGGTCAGCAGTCTTTTACACCAGTTAGATACACAGAAGTCTATTGGAAAGAACAGGATACATCCAAGGGTCCTGAGGGAGCTGGCAGCAGTGCTCACCAAACCACTTTCCATCACTTATCAGTAGTTCTGGCTCACTGGGTAAGTCCTAGACAACCAGAGGTTAGCAGTGTGACACCCATTTACAAGAAGGGCTGGAAGGATGATCTGAAGAGTGACAGGCCTGTCAGCCTGACCTCAGTGCCAGGGAAGGTCATGGAGCAGATTGTCTTGAGTTCCATCACACAGCAGATATGCAAGACAACCAGGGCATCAGGCCCAGCCAGCATGCTGTAAGGAAGGTCCTGTCTGACCAACCTGACCCCCTTCTGTGACCTACTTTGTGGATGAGGGAAAGGCCATGGATTTTGTCTACTTACTAAAGCCTTTGACACCACTTCCCACAGCATTCACCTGGAAAAACTGGCTGTGGAGGTCTTTTAGAACTCAGTTACTCAGCAAGCCATTAGAATGACACAGGAGGAATGAACCATCAAGTGCATTTTCAGAATATTTGTTATTTGAAGAGATTTATAAATAGTAGCAGTATTCAATTTTGCTGTTCTACAGAAAGGACATTTAGTTGAATATTAGAATTACACATTAAAACAGGATTCAAGGCATCACAATTCAAAAATCCTAGTGATGGTACCAAGCTGAAGAGCTAAAATGCCTATACCAGTGCATGACAGAAAGGGTAAATTAGTCGTCCAGTTTCCTTTATCATTAGCAAAGCTATAGCCCAGCAAATGTACAGTGCAAGAACAGTATTATGTTAGATTTGCAAAATACAAAAAAATAAATGATTGACAGATATTTCCAACTGTATAATTTGTCGCTTATGAAAAACTTATGAACTTTATGTTTTATTTTGTTCAGCTTGAAAACATACACATGGAAAATCTCTATCTGGATTTCAAACTGGTTTTAGTTAAAATCATCATCTTCCTACTGAACTGACGCCAAGACTTGTACTAGTCAGATTTTCACAGTTAGATTTTTCATAGACTTTCATTAGCAAACAGAATGGTTTCTATTTAGAGCCAAACCAGTGAAAAGCAGAAATAATAGGAAACCATTCAAATCAAAAACCAAAGCTCCATTACAACTTTACGGTAATTATGATTAATCCCTGCATAGCTATTCTTTGATATGAGCTTATTTTTCAGTCTGTTTCAAGACAACTTGCACACTGTTATTTCTCAGGCAAACGTAGAAGAAAACAGAAAAACAGGGTTTCAGATGTACACACTAAAACTTTTCCTTTCTAAAACCCTAAGTGACATACTCCACTGGGAAACAGTGCTACTGAAATCCTCTATGGATTGATCTGTCCAAACAGAAGTTTCTGGCTGGAATATGGAGTTTGCTGGACTAAGGACAGAAGTCTTACTGTCTTAAATTACATGATGGTTTTTCCCTTGACATGATAAGATTTTATGAAGGAAACTTCTGATTTAAGGAGTTCTCATCTGGACAAGAAATTTATCTAATTGATCTGACCTGATGTTACAACTCAGCAAATTATCAAGCTGGTCCCATGAGTAAATTATGCTACAAACCCTGATTGTACTGTAAATTCTCCAAAAAGCTGCATTTCCTCAGCAAATTTCCTTTCATTGCCTTTGCACGGAAAATACCTCTCTGACATGACCAATGTATTCATTTAATTTTTGGTTTATATTTTATCTTCCAATTTATTTTGGTTAGAGCTAGAATTATTCTGTTAAAAAATGACCTGATCCTAGACATAGTTTATTTAAATTTCAAAATGAAAAGCTTACTAAGAACAGATAAGATTGATTACTCCTTCCAACTTAGCATAATTGTATTTCAGGTGAACATCAATTTACTTTAAAGGACACTTCTAAGTAGCAGGCTGTATCATACATAATTCATCAATCACAGCTGCCTGTAACATGATTTACTCAAGCAGATTTCAATGGAATAGAGGGAATTGCATTGTTTTTTATGCTTTGGCTTGTTTGTTTTTAAATAGTTTACGAAACACTCATTTGTCCTGAATTATTGCTGAAAGGAGTTCATCCTTGGTAATCAGAACGTTGAGTTTCTTTCTCTTTGTATAGAAATGTTACCTCTTTAAATTTCTTTTAAAAGACAGAGTGAGTTTTCAAAACATCGTTAAGGCAGAGAGCACTCCATGCTTATTAAAGGTAAAAATAAAGCTCAAGGATTTTGCTGTGGAGGAAGCGATGGCAAGGGATTTATCTGAAAAGCATTATTCATTTTAGGGCTATTTATTTTCCAGCTGGCTTATATTGTTATTATTTGTTAGACCAGCAGTCAAACACAGGTGAAGAGAAGTAGCTGCTTCCTCAGCTAGTCCTTCTCATAGTTGTCACATGTATAAAGTGGCTTTTATGTGGCACTCTACACAAAACTGTATGCCAGTTGAAGTACAATCACTTCATACATCAAGAAATATAGGTGAAACTGCATCTTCAATCAAATTCAGCTTCAGGGACATGGTGGTACCTCAGATGGTCCTAAAGTAAAGAAACATTTCCAGAAATTGATGCAAATATAGCTTCAAAAGAAAAAAGAGCAAGAGAAACTGCTAGAAATACACATCTACACAAAGATAGAAAAGGCTTTACTTACTTGTAAACCCATTTGAAACACAGAGTGACCCATAAAGCTAGCCAACATTCGAATCAGAGCTGCACCCTATGGGAAATAATAGAGAAACAAAGTTACCGGTTTTGAATTCCAAGATAACACAATAAATACTCTCAGAAGCAGGCATTTCCACCCAACACTAACATGCCTGAAACCTGTAACTTATACAATCTTTATGTGTAGTAGAATGAAAAAGAGAGAGAAGATAATGCAAATGCTTACTAGCAAAAGTGAGAAAGCAAAGTGATAACAAGTGTTAATAAGTGATAATAAGTGTTAATAACCTGCCCCATATATTGAATAAGGTGCAGGTCAAACAACACACTCCCCCCACTGCTGGAGCATGCATGTGTCTGTTCCACAGGTGACTGACCTCAACCTTTCTACGCACTCAACAGAAAGGCCTGGTTTTAAATGAGAGCAAAGAAATAGTGCCAACTGCAAAATCTACCTCAGTGATTATTCATAACACTTCTATCTCCATTACAATATTGTACATCGGGATTCAGTGATACCACTTCCCTTTGTAACAGACTTCAAGATCTGGTGACCAAAAGTGAGTAATTTCCATTAGAATTTTATGAGATGTGGATATATATATTTGACGTATTAATAGTCAGGTTATTTTCCAGACTATCATGCAAAGAGGTAAGTACTTGTATAGCACTCTTATATATACTTATATATATATACTAAGAACTGCTATAAGTATATATATACTTATAGCAGTTCTTAGCCTCTTCCTCTTCAGACAAAGCATAGAGATCTAAGAGACAAGTCATTCTAAATCCCAGTACTTACTGCAAGAAACAGACAGATTCATGCAAGAGCAGCTTTTTTTAAGCATCCTTTTTGTGTTTTCTTACACACTCTCAGAAACACAATTGCTGTGTATTTTCCTTTTTCACAAGTGCTCTACTTCAAGCAAAAATAACTTTGCCGATCTGATGTGACCATTTAGCTATAATATACCACTTTACAACATAATTTCAATACAACCAGTCTTCCAATCCCAATATTTACTTGTTATACTTGTACTAATCACCATACAAGAGGGAAGACAATTGTGATTGCAAATCCATTAATTAAAGGCTTTAAGAACATGATGCTAGAATTCAATCACCTCATCTAGAGATGAAGGTCCAGGAATTAGGTTAACACTCAATCAGACAATAATAAAAAAAAAGGGAACATTACATAGGTTTCTCTATGGTTTCTCTTTCTATTTCAGAAAATTCAAGATCAGAATAATGTTTCAGAGCACTATATAATGTATCACAACTAATATTTACTCTCACAGTGAGAGCAAATAATTGGAAGATATCTAGTTTACTAATTGGAAGATACCTAGTTTCACTTACTTGAATGTATCTAGCTTCAGCTTTCAAAACAGGATTTTATGTCTTTTCCTGCTAAATGAAAGTTCAGGATAGTTTGGAAATTTAACTGTTGTCCAATTTTTAGATCATTTTACACATGTTCCACTGAATTTTTTATACAGTGGCTATTTTTAAGTACTGAATGGATCTGTAATAAACAACACTTGAATTAATGACATAAATCAAAAAATATTTGTAAATTATTAGTAAGTTATAAGAAAATACAAGTCCTTCATATAGGCAGCAAAACCAAACATTATATAGGTTGCAGAGTAACTGAGCTGCTTTTAGGAATTGAATAGTGAATAAACCAAAACATGATTTTGCATTATTAACACTAGGATATGTTGTTATGGTGGTATATAATCTTACTGGAAGACAAATTATGTCTAGAACACATTGCAGAATAGGAAGTAACACCTTTCAAAACAGATTATTAGCTAAGCAGATAATACCATAGGTCAGGAAACATTATTGCCCTTATGTTACCAGAGAAATAGATTGAGTGAAATTCTCAGAGACATTTAAGCAGATAAACAGCAGATAAATCTTTTTAAGCAGATAAACAGAAGATTTTTTTTTTTTAATCTTATAAATAGGTAAATCCTACTTATTCTGTAAGTAACTTGGTCAAGGCAATCCAAAGCATCCGTAGCAGAAACAAGAAATCCATAAAACATACCAAACAAAATCCTCAACAAGAAGACATTTTTCCATTCATCACACATCCCTTTTCCTACTCACTATTTAGTATTCCAGGATGCCCTGGTTTCTTTCTCACAGTTTAAATTTCACATAGTAACAAAAGACATGTATTTATATAAGCACCTTGACTCTACTCGACTCCACTGACTTCTTTAAAAAGTAAGCAAGCTAATAGTTCATATTATCTTGCCCACAGAGTCTTTTTCTCTATCCAGAGACCAAGAATTATCATATACATGTAAAGAAATTATATAATTCCCCTCACAGGTAACATTTAGACACATGTTGGATGGCTGGCTATATTATACAGCAAACAAAATAAAACAGCAAGTAAAAACTGAATGGAAAGTCAAGGCACAAACGCAGGACTAGATAGATCTCTTTTCACAGCTACTTTAGAAGTACTTTCTACCAACTAATTGCCTTCAGGAAACTCAGAAACTCTACTTAAAGCTTGCAGAACAATAGGCTTGTCACAGTTCTGCCATCTTCCCCATCCAGGGAAAGCAAATGCTTTCTTGATGTGTTTCAGGAAGGGAATGGATTCAAAAAAACAAGAGAACCTTAAGAGAGGAAAAAGTGTCCTCGAGAGATGGGAGAAGAAACAAGAGCAAATGAAGCCCTTGTTGTGGAGGAAAAGGAAATCGGAGGAAACCATTCATTTCACCTTTCCTGAACTTTTTAGAGTAGGCGGAACAGAGAACAATGATACATTCATAAGAAGCTCAGAAGTTCTCCACACATTCACAGCCCTGGAAAGCAGAGCAGGATAAGGCAGCAAACACTGTCACTCTGACTAGGGAGGAAGCAGAACAGGTTTCCAGGCAGAAGGATGAAAAGCAAGAGCTATAGAGAGTACTGCCATAAAGAAGAGTGGCTTACTAAAAGAAGATGACCCTAAGCAGAGGGTTGTGGGAGGTGCAGAAAGTATGCAGAGTAAGTTCAGTTATAGGAAAAACAGAATATATAGCTTTTGGAGTCATCTGAATGGCCCAATGCACTGACATTCCCACTGCCTATCTGCCTAGCAAGCAGCAAACTAGATGGAGTCCAGAGGACTTTTGCTGCCATACCTTCCAAAAGCTTCTTGACATAGACCTAAACCTACAGAAAAATCCCAACAAATCTGTCCTGCTGCTGGAGATGCCCTTTGGAACCTATCAGCATCACTCTCTGAATACCCTGACATGCAAGGAGCCTGCTCCCCACTTCACTCTCAGAGCCACTTCTGTTTCACCAACCTTTGTCCAACAGAGGAACAACACAGGATGTCTTGAGAAGTGAGCTTGCCTCTCCTACTGGGCAGAATGACTGTTTATTGATGATTTAAGTGCTTTTCTCCAGGCACTGGATGACTCAGTACCTTGTCAAGAGGTAAAGCACATTGGTTTAAGAGGTCTAGTGGAAAGCAATTCTTTCCTATTCAAAAAACGTACCTAGTTCCTGTCAGTGTAAAATCTGACTTGCCTTAAGCCATTGTACGCTATCTTAATTTGTCTACCTAGACAAATACACTAGTTATTCATCCAATGATTAATGGCACTACCTGCGTCTGGTGAAGCACTGCTCATTAGCAGATCTCAAAAGTGCTCACTAAGATTAATGTCAATATTCTGCAAATTAAAAGGAAACTGTGGCACATCCTAGTGAAATCACTTCCCAAAGATCACCCAGATCCTCGTATAACCTATACTCTCCTCGTATAACCTATGATACAGCTGAAGCTTTCTCAGCCTCATCACTGATAGCATTTCACTGCTATAGGAAAGGAAAGTAGAATTTGTTGGCTACTTCATGGAAGTTAGGTGCATACAGCTCTTTTTTGCGAAGTGCTCTTGGGAAAAGGCTCACACGCATGGACAGTTAGCCAACACTGCCTGAAGGGATGGAAGTTTATGGGATTTCTTCCCCTGAAGAAACTTGTATACTCACAACACGGTAAAGACAATCCATAACCAAACTTAGGAGTAGAATTTCTTTGTAGATGTCTTTGAAATCTACAAAATGCAGAGCCGAGCAAAGGTATTCAGTCTAATTCTCTCCATGTAGTCTAATTCTCTCCATGCCAACATAAAATAATGTGATTGCATCCTTGCATTCCATATTAGTTTTAACCAATTTTTAAAGATCCACTCCTACATCTTGATCCTCTTACATCATTACAGATCACAATTACTGTAAGTCAATTTAATTCTACGACTTGACTATCTCAATTTTATTATAATTCCTTAAATTCCTTAATTAATTGTTTCACTAGCAACTTGCATCTTGTAATATTTTTTAATACATAAGATAGTACCAAATAGGATTTTATTTAACAGAAAACAAACTAAGTCTTATATATGAACCCACAAAAACATGACTACTACTACAACACAGTACTGCGACAGAGCCACACAGGAAGTGATACACTTGATTCAATGCAGGTATTTGTAGCACCTGTGACTATAATCACTTTAGTTGTTTAGACTTTCCTTACAATCATTGGTTTTATGATTCACCTCTGGATGCACTTTATCTTAATGTAAACCTCACATCGGGGGTAATTGTAGTCTAAAAGCACCCATCTCTTGTAATTCACTCCAAAAGCAGGCTTGAGCGACTAGCTCATACGTACACATCTGCCGCAGACATCTAAAGTGCAATGAAATTCATTCACTGCACTGTCCAAAAAGACCATACAGAGATTGATTCCCCGTTCTGGGGGAACTCCTGAATTGTGGAGGTACAAAACCAGTGTGATCCTTTCATATATATAGTCAAATAACAAAAATCATATCTCGCTTTCTTCTACACACCATACTTTTACATGACAAGACTAGCAAGGGTAGGTATTCAACAGAAGGCCCTGGAGAGAGGGCAGAGTGCTTGCTATCTGAAGGTAGATGCTCTATACAAAACAGAAAGCAAAGAAGAGCACTTGAAATAAAGAACTGGTGAAGCAGTTGCAGGGAAGGGAACAATATAAAAATCAGCAAACCAGCAAAAAGGGTTATGCAGAAGGCAAGAGGCAGGGACAAGAGGCCATATGTGAAGAGATAAAAATAAGCTAGGAACTCCTTCAGCATTATTCTTTGAAGAACCAAAAATTATGTCATTATTCTAAAAAGTTCTTATAAGAGAAAAATGTCAGCAACACAAAACAGAAACCATGAACTACAGCTGATTTACTCTGTAAGGGCAAAATAATTGATTGCTTTGTAAATGCATTAGAGTGAGGGAAGGAAAAGATATCATAATAGGATGACCTGGAAAACACACAGCTCTTCCATCCTCCTTCCCACATAACTTTTCATTTTTTCCTTTAATATCAAATTCTTTTTCTTTTTAGTTGTGCTTTTGTGCGCTTCATTGTTTTTATTTTAACCATATGATTGAGATTCATCTGACTGAGAGCAAATGCCTACATTGTAGCTAAGTGATTCTTAGTCGTACACAGCTGAGATAGCTGCCTAGACCTCCTTTAAAGGCAAAGGAGAGAGAGAAGTAAGCACTTCAATTCATCCTGATTCATCCAAAGACATGCATCTAAAATAGGACAGATGAATTTCATCCTAAAGATGCTTGTTTATCTTCACTGATGAAACAGGGAGATGGGGTGCTCATTTGCAGGTGTCTACATGGTGACCATCTCAAGTGAGATGACATCAATCTCTCTGAAGATATTTTACCCTGTAAATTACAAAACAACACTAAAAACTGTGAAAAAGTTAACAATGGGAAAACACCTCCTTGAGTTTGCAAAGGCCAATACAGCATCTTGCAGGCTTACTCATCAATTTATCTCACGTAACACCAAGTATCAATCACAGTAATTACACAGACCTCAATGCATCTCTTCTTCACTGAATGTCCACCTTGCCACCCTTCGTTAGGAATTAAAGCTGTTTGATTTAGTTCATAAAAATACTTTTGTGACACAAAAACTAAAATCAGGAAGGATCCTGGTAAGAAATACACCCCCATGGTATCCAAGGTGTAAGGAGGGATGAGATGCTGAGGAGGGGGCTACCAAAAAAATTACATAACTGAGGTTCTAAAACAAAAATTTAATACATCAATTTTCCACAAGATCTCCACCCATCCATTCTGCTTCTTCTTCTCATTATATAAACAAAACCAAAAACAACACTAAATACAGGTGGTTTATTAACTTTCTTCTATTGTGCAGTAGTCAATTCAAAACCAGTCTTGATTAATATGTAATAACACCACCTGTTTTTCAAATTCAGTGGGACACAAACAGAAGACTTACAGTTATTTTTCTGTGAGCTGACAAACCTGCAATTCAGGATTAAGGTTACATTCCCTCTAGCTAAGAGAAGTAACTATAAATAACTGTAACTAATTCTCTATAACTGTGGAGAATTTCTCTATCCTCTGCCTCAATTACACTCAATTTTATTCATACTTTTGCTATTGTTTTCAACAGTAAGTTCTTATAATCAGCTTCCTTTTCACTGACTAATACAAGACTCAGACCCCACACAGGCACACACAAAGGCATCATTCTTTCATAAAGGCCTTCTGATTTAAGATACGAATCAATATACAAAATTTCATGGCCACTAGTATATACCTAATGTATACTAGTATTGGTGGTTTTCAATTAATCATCCACAGTACACACATTTTAAATGGTTCTCTCCTTAAATTATTTACCCTGAGCTATAGATGGCATGCCTTGCCTTAAACTTTTTTAAAATCCATTGTCTTCTCACTCTCCCCTCAAGAACTCCAGCTGGATAGTAAGAACAAATTCCCCATTGCAGCAGTGATCACTAGTCAAGAACAACATATGAATCCATGTGCTCAGTTATCTTACCCTTTATACCCTGTAGAGTCCCCATCTCACTGGAGAAGGAAGACAAACTCACCAGTCTATAGTTAACAAGCAATTCTCTGGCACGGAAAGTATTTGTTAGGATGGTCTCCATCCCACTGTCAGAAGTTCTGCAGCTCCATATGTGGTTACCCTCAGAAGGTTCAAGTGGATACCATTCAGACCTGCAGATTTTCTAGCAACTAACAGTTCTTTCAGCTAGTGTTTCCCACACACCTACCTCAAATTGAAGGTTTCTGCAACCTGTTACAAAGAATAAACTGAGAATGGGAATTAACCCATTCTTCAGCAGGAATGTCCAACACAAAAAATTCATTGCACTCCCCTGGTAGATCCTTAAAAATCTCAGTCCCATTTTACACTTTGACCATGATATGTTCCCTCACCACATAAGCCAGAGCCATACCTGTCGCATACAGTCAAGTCAGGCCTACACTAGCTCACCAGAATCATCTCAGAATACAGAAGAACTTCCAGTTTTTGGCTAATGTGTTTTAAGTACAGGTTGAAACATATCTTTTCTTCATGAAACATACAAAGAAGGATTTTCTTTTAGAACTGTGGATGTAATAAAAGCAGCATACAGGTTTTGTTTTTTTCTTTTAAATGTTGAACATACATTTACAGTTCTCTGTCAAATAGAAGACAAAAGATATCCACAATCAAATGGGCTTTTAAGTGAGTGAGTACCACTTCATTTCAGCTTAATTTCTTGAATTCATATATTATTCTTTAGTTCTCAAAATCTTGGGTAATTCTGTGAGTCTAAGTTCATTTAAAATATTAGAAGAGCACGTTACCAAGCACTTCCATAAAGAATGCATATTTGCACTTTAATTTTGTAATGTGAACACTAGCCAATAAGTAATATCCAAGTCACATTTTTCAAAACAATCATTCTTTGCTGGTACTAAGCAACCACAGCTGGATACCCCATGAAATTTAGCTTATTGGGAAAAAAACACAGCATGAATTAAAGCAAAAGAGTAATATACATCAAACACGTAGTAAAAATGTGACATTCAAAAAAGAATTATACATTTTTTTAAAAAAATGCAAAATTAAATATGCTACATCTTGGAGATATGTAACAGAAAAGAAGTATGTTTTGACTAAGTCACATTTGTGGAATTTGCTCAAACGTAGACAGAGGTATACACAGGTAAATGAATTATTTAAAAACTTGGTTAACTGATGTAAATAGTGTAACATGTGTTACTATATGCACCGCACTGAATTTACTGAACTCCCCTGTATGAACAACAGAACACTGGGTAACCACTTCCAAACACAGGTATTGCACTTCAGCTTTGTTTCCTTAAGCAAACATATTCATGTATGCTCTCCTTGTTTTTCATTTTCCCACAAAGGGAGAAGTTCAGCCATTCCTCAGCTCCCCCTGAGAAGGTTATGCTGAAATGTATTTTACTTTCCTGCCTTTATCATCGGAACAGTCTTTTATCTTATGTGGCCTTCTCTGACAATTATGGAACAAGAGTGTCCTATTCATGACATCAGTTACAACAAGATCCTGTTGCAGGCTCCAGAGAGACCTCTGTTAAAGCACTTCTATCAAGCTGTAACAGCAGAGATAATTGCAAAGGCTTCTCTGGAATTCTTCAGCTGTCTCTATCAAAACTATCTCATCTCTGAGAACTGCATAAGTATCCAGTGAGAAATTCTTTTCAGGGAATTAATTAGATTGTATCATGAGTCACCAACACTAAATTCCTCTTTCATTTTCAGAAACTGAGCACTGCAATACAACAGTGTAGCTATTTTCTGTATTCTCCAATGGCACCTCCAAATATTACAAGAAAAAATGAAGCTTAATGCAAGTGAATTTGATAAGTGCAAATGCTTCCTTATTTGATTAGGGTAACAGAACATACTTGTTTAAATGAGTAAACATGTGCCTATGATTTCCTCCCTGTGACAGAAATGTAAAATGTTTAATTTAATTCCTAGAGGCTTTGTCTCTGGATAACCCACATAAAAGCCAAGGGAAGAAGTACGTAAGGAGACAGGTATATGCAGATCATCCAGCATACTGGTACCAAATGTCACAATATGAGACTATCCTGAGGGTCTTCGCCCAGGCAATCATTCAGTGATGCACTGAAGTACCTTAAGCACACAAGCAACCCAAATAAATTCCACAGCCCTGCACACATAAAGTTGAACTTCTATGTACGTGGCTGATTGTGGCTCTCACTGGTTTCCCTGTACTTGGCAACAATTGTTAAACATTAAGGAACTATATTCACTAAAAGGAGCCCAAACAAAACCATTGCTACTTTATTTTAATGATACAGACTAGGGAAAAAAAATCAGGCATTTAATTAATCTTCTTCACTTTTTAAAGCAACAGAATTTCCAATTGATATTTGCTTATCAGGCACTGCACACTCACAAATTAACATGCTGTTAATATTCAGCAATAAAAACGGGATATGTTTTAATAAAAAAAATAAACTTACATGGTTTTTAAAACATTATTATTAGCATGGGTAAACCAGTATTTTTCAAATCAGCAAATACACCTACAAACCTGTAATGTATTTATTAAATCCTCAAAGATGCATAAAGGCACCTTATGTTGTTTTTACAGAATGAAAGGCCATTTATCTGATGCCAAAACATCACTGAAAAAGCAACATTACATTCAAGGAGAGCTTTTCACTTGGAAATCATAATCATTTTCTATTCTGACAAACACAGCTGTTCTAGGGCTGGATAATACCAAAATGGTCAGACAGTAAGATGGCTTTGGCAAAATACTTGTCTTAGTCATAAATTCCATTGCAAATTTTAGGAACATGACACAAAGAAAAAAATTCAGGGGTATATGACCATAACTAATCATATTCTTCAGCTGGATATTGTCACATCATTTTCCTTGAATAATAAAATATTATCCATTGCCCAGATAAAATACTATCATGACTCAACTTACAACAGGAGTTTTACTTGGCCTCACCACCAAAATCCCTCTTACACGTTCTGACACCAGTGACAAGGACAAAGGAACATTACACTTTTTTATTAACTGCCTTTATATGAAAATCTTCAAGAAAAATTTATATTATTTATATTCTTTTTTAGTTCACTAAATACCACATAAGAATCTCAACCCATTTGCCTAAGACTGATTTGCAACTACCTATAACTAAACCTGTCATTCTAATTTCTCTTTTTTAATACCTCCTTTAAGCTCCATAAGTGATCCGGTACTTAAACATATATTTAAAAAGAACAGCAACACCAAACAGTGTGCCAGAGGTTTTTCTAAAGAGTCCCCTTTTGAATAGAAATCTTACAGGATCATATTTTGATCAAAATATTTACCATATCCTTATGTCAAGTTTTTTGTTCCTTTTGCTCTATTTCACTAACTCAAATTTATTTTCTATTTTTAACTCTTACAATTTCTTCCACGTTACTTTAACACTTGCAACTGTTGCTCTTCTGGTTATTGATCTAAACCAGGATGTGTATCAGCAAAATCAGCCCTTGCCTGTACACTGGCATTCTTTTTTTCTGACTCCTTCAGGGAGAAAAAAAGAAAAAAACTGTAACTTTCTGCTTTGCCCTTTGCTGAAAACTATCATTACAAAGCAGAAGCAGAGGAAAAGCAAAAAAAGGCAAGTGCATGTCAAGTGCATGTGCAAGTACCTCCATGTACACCCGTCTTTATGAACCCTATATTTTTTAAGCCATGCAAATATCTGAGACACAGATGCACTATTTTGTTCCTTCTAACGGCTTGTTTTTAAGGAAGGAAGGATGGTGTCTAGACCCACTGTTGCCATTTCTGCTTCGATCATCTCCTCCAGCCATTGGGAGCTGCCATTTGCCACAGCCATTTGCCATTGCCTTTCCAGAAACAGGCAGAAGGCTTGTACCACAACAGGTCGTGTCTTCCCAACAACTGTACCTTGATGGAGCGGTCTAGTCTAATGAGCTCTTCTTTACAATAAAATGCTTTTATTAAATTTGTGCTCCATCTTTATTATTTCCAGTCAAACACATATGCAATTGTCCCTGCAATGGGGAACACATAACACTCCTGAAGCACTGTCCATGCATAGCTGCTTATATACCACACACTGTAGTTTCCATGTTTCTTCTTCAGAAATAATAACTAGCATAGACTAACTAGTGTAAAGGGTTAAAGTCCATTTGCTCCTGCTTGAGTCAGGATGGTAGGAAGATGAGTTAAGAGAAGTATTTTAAGTATCTTGAAGCACCTGTCTAGCTTTAGGCATTGGCATCCACCTGCTAAACTGGGAAAGCCTCCATACTTTAGGATGAACTCTCTTGGAGCTGCTCTGTTGGTATCACTGACTGCATTTCAACGACTTTCATACAGGAAGCAGTAACAACCTACAGCCTTTTTATCTAAACAGAAAGACATTATTTTCATTACATGATACCTCCTCTGTTACAATGCATTAGGAATAAATGGCTCCTGAAAGCACCTTCTGCAATCTGGGCACTGACCTGTTGCACTCACAAGTCATGGAAGAAAAATCAGCATCACACAAATGTGCACCCTTTGGACATAATGGCTCCCATAGACAACAGCACGGCTAATTTAGGGAAAACAAAAAGCTCTCTCTTTATACCATGCTGATACCACGTTACGTTACCAATTCAACTAAAAGAAAAATTAAAAAAAAAACCTATTGTACCATTTTTAAGGATTTATCTACCATTTCTTTCACTGTTAATGAGCTACTCTCACTCTTTTTCGTCACTTCACAGAAGCACACCATCACAATTTCATTGCACTCATGAATTGGCTTTCTTATAAACTACGATTCCTGAACAGAATATGGGGTGGTGGATTGGGGTTTTTGTTTTGGTTTGGTTTCATTTTGTTATTTCAGTGTGAATGTGTTTCCCAGTGCCTGAGAAACAGAAGTAAAAAGAATGAAGTTTTTAGAGAGCCTTTCCAGTAACTGCATTAGCCCTCCTGTACTTCCACATTCTTGCAGAACATGCTACATTGTAAATTTTCAAAGAGAATTACACTCAAAAGGGTGAGCGAGCCACTGCTTTGAATTTCTTAAATTCTCCTTTGCCAGAATGCAGGGAAGCTGTGCATTTTTCTTTGTGTAATATTTTAGCTGAACAGATCTCCTAATGCAGAATGCTGCTTTGGAGGGGAAGCAGGAAGCATGGCTTCCCTTTATTACTATCAGAAATAAATCTTTCTTCCATCACTTGACACTGAAAGAAGAAAAAGGAAATTTTAAAGATGTGGTATAGAGTTAAAAAGGAAAAGGAAGTTATACAAACAAGGGTTTATGAAATAATGAATTGCTTGCATTACAAAGTCAGGGTCAGTTACTAATCCCATGGCTGAGGTTAATTTAGCTTACATGGATGGAAAAAATTAATATTCTTCCCTATTCCAGTCATCCTCTTCCTTGTTTTGATCATTGTTTGTCACTTGCCAAGGCATATTCTTTTGAGGGTACTTTTATAGCTACACTCCATCATAATGGTCTTGCCTGCACTGATTGCTGCCAGAATCTCCAACCAGCACACTTCAAAGCATGCAGCAGGCTGACTGAACCGACTTTAGATATCTGGCTGTCTAGATGTCCTTTCATCCCTTCTCTTATCTGGCTGTGGCTGCTCATCTAGGGCTATGACTCCTTTGGTTCTGTCTGAGATGGCTTTCCCTCAGGTTGCTCTGGGTCTGGCTGTTGCCTTTGAGATGCAGCTGCCTTGTTTCTCCATTTTATTAGAGTCGGTTGTTCCATGCTGATTGTTGCTCCTCATGTTATCCTTGCTGCACTCTCTCCTCCTCTGATGCTGCAGCTCTCCAGGGCCATGATTCTTGCTGTCAGTTATTTCTGGTGTGGAAAGGCTGTCACGCTTTTTGCTTTGATTTAACAATTCTCAGTTCTACTCTTGTGTTCAACAGGCTATATTTTCTACTGCACTTGGGATATAACCACTTTTCCCGTCATCGTGGGAGGACACTATCTCACTTCCAGCTGCACTAGCAAGACACATGCACTCTCTGATGCAACTTGAGAGCCTTGAATCATCTACCAGTACTGTTTATTAATGAACTATCACGACTTCTCATTTTTCTCTACTTATTTGTGGCCCTAGTGGAGGATGACATGCTTCTATCAGAAGAATGACTAGCATGATGCTTTTCAAAGAGGCAAACTTTACCCTCAACCGTTTAAGTGGAAAAATATTGTGTGCTGCCAGGCTGCAGTGTCTGTTTCACTCTGCTTGTGGGATTACCTGAATGCCATGGGGTTTATGTCATGGATTTCTTCACACGTGCAATCACCAAGGATGAGAAAGTGGAAAAGAAAAATATATTCAACTCTGAGGCAATTAAATAGCACATTTTCAATGGCCATTTCTGAAGTGTGTAGAAAAAGCGTGTCTTTAGAATGACAGCTGAGTGTCTAGCAGAGATGGGTACTTTAATGGTGCCTGATTTATACCATATTGATGACAGCAAAGATAATGAAATAACAAGGACATTCTATAACTGTCATTTCACTGAACAAAACTTATATTGGAGAAAATTTCATCATTTCACTATCATGTAGAAAATTGTGAAGAGAGAATAGAGATCACATGGGCAATCCAAGCACTCAGGGAGCACAAGATGGACATTTAAAAAAAAAAAGTTAAAAGACAATGAAAAAAAAATCCAAAATGTAGGGAACAGATGCTGCACATAGTGGTAAACTGTTTAAAAATATTTTATTTAAGACAGTAGAAAAGTCCTCACTGATGGTCCTGACCCAAAGTTTAGTAGAGTCAAGAAAAAAAAAAATGTTTTACAGCAATTTAAAAAGTCACTCAACCAAAGACAACCAAAAGTCATCCCAGAAACACCACTAGTAATTTCCCTCCAGCAGGGCTCATTGTGTGTCAAGGGCTTTGTGACACCTGAAAATATTTGAGTCCACACCTGACCAGGTGAAAGCCTTCAGTGTAATTTTACAGTTTGGATTTTACCAACATACTATTCACCACAGTATTTATATTATTAGGAGAATTGGCCACCAGAGCAGCTAAATGGAGAGATGCTGCTGTATCCCCTGGGCATGACCACTGTTACACTGAAAAAGGAACATTTACATAGATACAAGACAGAGTTTGTACTGTAATCTCTACAAAAAAACAGACTGATCCTATTAGTCTGCATAAAATAGCTATCAGTATACAGATGTGTCCTATTGTCCTATTTGTCCTTTCAATGTAAATGAAAATTACTTGATGGTTGCAGTGTTCATAAATTTGTCATGTACAACAGTTAACTATAAAATAGTACTATTACTGTATAAATTAGAAAAAATAATTAGATTGAAATATGAAGATAGTCATGTGAGATAAGCCTCTGAACCTACCAAGGTCTAGCTATCACCAGAAAGCATATGATTGAAAGATTTACACAATGGGAATATTCAGTATGCTAAAAGCTGCTGGCTGTTATAGCTTAATTCACCTAGAGCAATATTTTCCAAGACAGCTAAAGGATTTTCGAAAATGTGACTTGGGCTCTTAAGCAACTGCAGCATTTTAAAATCTTGTCCTAAGTATTTTGGGTTTTTATATTCTATCATAGGTACCTATTACATGGTCACATATACCCCCCCACAAACACATACACATCTCATTTGCCCATCCTTACAGGCATATGATCATTTCATGGAAGAGGACCAAGGTGAAATTATTGCAGTCTAGGAATAGCTTATGAGTACAAGAGAGGATAACACCTCTTTTTCATCCCAGAATGAGCAATGGATAAACAAGAGGTTCAGTCACCAAGTCAGTTCTATGCTGCCTTGCTGCAGTCTGATGTTAGGCAGAAAACGATGCAGAAGAAAAGATTACTAGACACAAAGGCCACAGTCAAAAGACTCTTGCAACTGAATCATCATCAGAGAGCTCCTGTACAGGAAGGCTGCAGGCAGCAGCCACTGTGTCACACAGCAAACACATTTGGCCATGATACACAGTTTTTTATGTCATAGCATCTGTAGCAGAGAATAAGCAATATGGTATGGTGGGAAACACCAGCTTTCAGGCCATGTGCTAACAGCAAGCCCAGTCATGTTATGGAGGAAGGGAAATCCTCTCACTCCTGCACAGAAGCTGTTGAAACCAGAAACTGGCCAAAAGACTTTTGAATCATTGAAATGAATTTAAAATTTATTGAATTTAATACATATTCCTTCACCACACCAGAAGGCAGTATCTCCACTCCCAGTGTTCAGCAATGACTTCAGAGTTTTCACTAGTTGACAGTAACAGTCTCATGCAGGGAAAAAGCTTTACATTTAAATTTAACCCTTGGTAAGTTTTCTAGAGAGTTTCAATAGGACAAAAACTACAAATCCTTTTGCTTTTTAAAGCATCTAACACAATTCAGACCCTGTCACAAAATAAATAGTAATAAAAAGCCCTAAATCATCTTAGTGAATTTTGACAGCCTCCCAAGTTTATTTGTAACATTTACTAATGGTTGATATGTTGAATGTAATTGGCTATAATCACTGTAGAATGTTCCAAATGCATTCCACACAGATTAGTTTCCCATACATAGTTTGACAATGGTATTTCTTTTACAGATGGAACACGATCTTATAGCTACTGACATATCTGTACCATATAGATAAGCTTAGTTACTCTCACCTTTTTATAGGCAATCCAGTCAAACACCCTGTCAATGTCTGAGGCTTGCTGCACTTCCTGGGATACTGGATGTGAACTGGCCAGCCCATCCAGCAGCATCACTTCATGTAGGACATCTGTCAGAAATCTCTGCTTTTCCTGAAATACAGCATATGCAGTAGTATAACAGACAAATACATTTTAACAGAAATACAGAAATGATGCACAGTTACCAGATGCAATTGGCTATTATTACAGCTGACTAAAATCAGACCTTCTGCTTTGAATGTAAACCACCTTGGTGACCTCCTACAATCTTAACAGGTATTTGGAATAGACTCAGACTTCAGATCCTTTGCTGCAATGAAACTTAACTGTAATTAAAGAGCATTAAATGAATCAAAATGCATCCCTATGTGCAGACTGGAATTCTGATTATGACTATTCATACACACTTACAAGGGGTGGGGAGAAAGGCAAACTGGCAAAATCTTCAATCACAAAAATAGATGTCCTCGAGCTAATAACATATGCAGGTACACAACTTTTTGACAAAGATGGGTAAATACAATTAGTACTTTTTATTTAGTGAAGTTTAAGTTACTTGGCTCTTAGTGACAAGTTCACTTAGCAGATTAGTGTGGGACAGGACGATGAAGATAGCTCACATCAGTGTCGCAGCAGATGCTTGCACTGTCTTTCATAACTCCAGCATAGAAATCCTTCATTCTCAAGAGCTTGAGCCACCTACAGACTTTGCAACTTCCATCTGAAGAAAACAATTACCATCTCTCTTCAAAAGTGGGAAAAGAGCTGCATGTAGTTAAATGACGTGGTCAAAGTCACAGCTATATCAGAGGCAGATACAAACCCAAACAACATCCAACATAAGCATTTTTTTGAATACCTTCTATAAATATGGATAGCAGAGGTATTTCAAAACGGCTGCCTATTTACTCTGGCAGCAACACTAATGAAATGTTCATGTATACTCAGTGCATTGTGCTGCAGTCATTTGTACAGTACAACTAGATGGAGCTTTTTCAGCTGAGAAATGACATGCCCTTAATATTGCATTCATGTAGATGTGTTATCCAAAACACTGTCAGGAAAGAAGAGGTTTATTTACTTCCTTTTTCAAGTCACAAATAAATGCAAAGAGTGAATTAAAAAATTACATAAGGATTAAATAAGCTTTTTCATCTGAAATGACATATCTCAAACTTTATCTAACTTATAACAATTGCTGAATCAATGTCAACTTACTGCTGTGATATAAAGAAGCTCTGGGAAATGCTGCATTTTTTTCAAAAGCCACCTTGATGTCATTAGGTAAAATACACACACAATTACATAATAAATTCTATGTTTAATTTCTTGGGTGGCAAGGTTTTGGTATGAATGTGTTACTTTAAATTATTTTTATAAGACAGCTGAAAAGCTCTTCCAATGCTGATCTACCTAGAAATAGACCTTTATGTTAAAATTCATTAGAGCACAAGAAATGTATCTTGAGCTGACTGCATATCCCTGCAATTAAAAACACAGGGTGCAGGAAAGCCAATTACCTACACACTCTTAGTGTTCTCATCTGGCTGCATGAGGTAAGGTTTGTAAAACAAAAAGTAATGTCTTTTTCATATAACTGTTAATTTTCTCAGGCATAAGCAGTTAGTAACTGTCCTTTTTTATTGGGAAAAAAGTGTAGAGAAACAATTAGAATGACAGTCCTACTCAGGGGGAAACTGCTGAGGTGTAAAAATTGTAGATATTTTGGTGACACTTCACTTATGTTCATCAGCCAGTAACAAAGCCCCAGTTTAATCAAATGTATGATATGTAACACGTACAGGCGTGAACACACAGACCTGTCTCCAAATTCAGGTTTGGATCCCAAAAGACAAACAGTTGTGTGAGTGGATTGTTACCGTTTGAAATTAACTCATTAAAAGGACCTTAGATAATCACAAATTAGTACCTTAAATACAGAACCAGAATCAAGAAAATCACATGGCAAACAAAGTGAAGATGCAAGAAGAAAACTAAGAAACATATGAAAAGAATAGGCTACATTTTGGTTTTCTGTTTGTTTCTTTGGTTATGTCCTGAAGGACTGAAAAGGAGAACTTCAGATTCATGATCATTCATTCAAGTTACCATAGCTGAAAAAAATTCCTTGAAATTTACAGCGGACTGTCACACTGGGATACAAATGGAATAGCTGGTATGCCTCCAAAAATGCAAACTTAAAGTTTAGTCAGAATTAAGAAGGCTTTTGACCTAAAAAGCTAAATTTCTTGAACTAAAAGGATTTCCGTAACATTCCCAGTCCTTCCCTTTAGTATAAAGCCCCTGAGAGCAGACTGGAGAAGGAGACTCAAAGATAACTCATAGGAGGCACAGACAGACTACTGATTGACAAGGGCCTACACCTTGAAGAGGCAACAACAAGCAGATGTGCAAAAAGGAACTAAAACTGCCTTAATTATGTTGATGAAACACTACCTCAGCTCTTGAAGTCCTAAAATCCCATTAAGGGGAAAAGGTCAATATGTGTGACCAAACTCCTTATACGGATGGAAGAAGGGCTTTCTATTCCCTAGTTATTTTACCCTGTGCATACAGTGGAATTGATCTGTTTTAACTGACACCTACAGGAGTAAAGAAACACTCATGACAGAAATTGTAAAGGAAATCAATCTTGGAATGTGTTTAATGAGACCAGCAAGCCAGTAACATGATAGGTGTCAGGTTTGCAGCTACACATTGAAATAATGACAAAATGCTCTTAAAGATGGCCCTTCCCTGAGGGAATTCAACTGCAAGAAAAAAGGCAAAGACTGTGATCCACCTGCAAGGAAAAGAGGGCTTCAGGTGAGTCTTGCAGCCTTGCTTGGAAAGTGTCAGCAGGCACATGCAAGTGCAATGCTAACACAGGGACAGGGCTCTGAGCAGGAAGGGTATCGCAGCAGTACAAGGTGAGTCTGAAATAAGGACACAGCTGCTTCCACATAAATTTGTGCCTCACTTAAGGACAAAGAGGAAGCTCCTCTACTCCCTGTCTTCCTACTGCACACTTGGAATCCCAACTCTCCATCTCTTCTCCTCAGAGCTTTCCTTGAACTGCGTGTAGTCAAAGCCTCAGACACCAGACCTGTGTTGAAAATAAAACCTATGACAATCATGAAAATAAAACATATGACAATCATATCTCGCGGCTCTCATTCTTTAGAATGCTTCCAGGTGCAGGGAATGAAGTGCTATTATCAGATGAACACGTCTTTAAAATATCTACATTTTCTGATTATTCCCAAATATCTGTGGTCACTAGATTCTAGTAGTTGCCTCTTCATAGGAATGATTTCTTTCAATTTTCACCAGTAAGACCTTCTCTGCTTTGCACAAGATTTTCCTGAAAGACTTGTCCTTTTTCTGTGCTGACTCTTCCCTAACCAACGTTCAAATTCACCTCATTCTTGGGATAAAGAGAGATAGTGGACAAGCTTCATGTAAAATCTCTTGTACCTTCAAGAAGCATTTACCTTCAAGAAAAATGTATTGTGTATAACAGGATAACAATGATATAATGGAGAGAGGTTGCTGCTGGTGATTTTACAATATCATAATGAGATATGCAGTAAGAGTAAAAGCATGACAATAATGCAATACTTAAAGACAGTCACATAAAAATAATTTCTAAAAATTAATATTAAATACCAAGGAAAGGAACTAAAATGAAAGAAAAAAAAGGAATTAAAGAAACACCATAATGAAAGCCCAAACTGATAATTAGTATGCAAAAGAGATCAAAGGCCTCAATATTAAAGGCATTGCCTTTGTTCTGGGACAGCCATTTGAACACTTTATGGACTGCGAAATCTACATGAATAAAGCTTAACATTGGTGTGCAAATCTGCAAATTACTTTCCTGGCAAATTTTCTGAAAATATCATCTCCACAAGAGATTTAGTAGGATTTAGTAGCCATCAAGAATACAAAGAAGATAAGTGATCCTTCATGCCTAAGAGACAAGCATTTGCATGACACAGTATTTGGGTTTACAGGGAAAGTGCACCCTAGGGAAAAACAGGGATAAATTTTTAAAGCAACCAAAGAACACCAGCATATTCACTACTAGCAGCTGATTTCTAAGAAAATATATTACAGCATGAAGCTTAAAAAAACAGAGGAATATAATCTATGAGGAAATCTAAGGTTTGGTAAAGTACATTAAGGACAGATAAGATCCACTGAGAGCCAAAATCAAGTTCTTTCTGTCTACATGCTTACAAATCCTAAATTGTCATAGCACAGGAAGTCTCCTGAGTACTTGCAAATGACAGCAATGTTTCTTTCGTGCTTTCCAACAGCAATCTTTTGTAAATACCTTGAGCAATTTAAAAACGGCTTTTTTTTTTTTTTTTAGTTTGCATCTCTGATGTGTGCTTCAATTATGTGTATAATTTGCTGAAGGAGGCCTGCAACACGTTCTACATTGATCAGCTGTGAACATGTTCCATAACTACCTTCATAACCCTCTTTTCTGGATTTTTTGTCAAAGATCTTGCAAAATGTATTGAGAAATTTTCACACTGACTGACAACAAGGCTGATTTCATACCCCAAGATCATCATGTTTTGCCTCCATATATGTAGTTGCCTTCACTGAAATACAGTCATTAAGCAAACAGATGAACAGAGAGTTTTCCTCATGCATTTGTCTTCAGAGCATTTTAAAATATTAGGCAACAAAATATGAAGCTTATCCTCTAATTCAAACATCATAGAGGAAATCTGTAAAGGAAAATCACCTCAACTCAAGAAACAGTAAATAATACTTAAATGAAAAGTGGCTTTATGATGTGGTTGGCATACTGAGTCTACTTCCAGCAACTACTGTCAGAGGCTACCATTCATGAAAATACTTTTTAGGTATTGCACACCTAGACTGTGCTTCAACCCGAAAGTGATGAGATTCAGCAAGTCCTGAAGGAAGCAAAGATGTTTCACAGATCCACCAAAAATTACTTACCAGTTTGTGCTCCAAGTAACTGCACACTGCCACAACTTTAAAATAAAGTGGTAGCACATTCAGGATTGCTGAAAATTTGAGAAGCAGTCTTTCAGTTAAGAATGCCCTCAAAAATACAACTAAACTTTTCTACTGAATTTCCCTTATCAACCATACTTCCTGATGAAATACATATTCATGTTTCAGCATGGAAGCCCTGTAATGAGTCCTTGCTTCGAGGCAAAAGTTGCTGTAAAGTTTCTATCTCATCCTTACTGAAGATGAAGTGTCTACTGATTCAAAATTATGTGAAATTCAGACAGCTGAGTGAAGTTTTTTTTCTGAAACTAAAGCTTCATCTCATCTAAACCCTGAACTCAGAAGGTTTGAACTCACGTTACTCCAAAGCTCCCATCATAATGTCATTTAAACTGCTGTCTCAAGATGAGCAGAAAATGACATGAAGCTAGAAGAGAAACTGACGTTCTCCAAATCCATACTTAATCTTTTGACTAAATGTTTCATCTAAATGTTGATATTCACTTACATCTGATCTCTAACTGTTAAGAGTTAACTACTTAAAGTAAAGAATTCCCTATATTAATCTACTTTGCCAGAGCATTAAAAAAATGCAAACTTGTCTTTAGGAAGAAAACATGGAAATGGAAATTCTTTTCTTAGTTATAAGCAAAATTTATTATAAGGATTTCTTACCTGATATACTTAAAAAGGGCTAGTAATTAGGAATAAGAAGATCTTGCACCTTACCTTTACAATCTCTTTTTTCCTGCCAAAGTCAATTATACATGAGATTCTAGTTAATTTTACACTGAAAGCTTCCCCCATAGTCAAGTAAAAACAAAAAAATCATACAAGGATTGACTTCACCGAGCAGTTACTGGAGGAAAAACACTCCATGTGGTATTAATTAAAGGCTTACTTTACACCAGCATGGGGAGCCTTTAACCAAAAAAAGAAAAGATGAAAGTAGTTTCAAAAAATGAGAGGCTGAATCTCTCTCCCTTAATGCTGAGCCAGCATGATATTTATGTTGGGTTAGGAGGATCAAGCAGACTATAGCTCAGGTCTGAAATGCCAAAATAATAATGAAATAAATCAAAAAGGTCCATATCTTAAGTCTGCTTCAAAACGTGTAATGATTTTTTGGGTTTTCTATGAGTCAAACAATGCCTTAGAAATTTTTACTGATGGAGGCAAACCCGTTAGGAGGCACGTAAGACAAAGCACATTAAAGATATGCATGTGTCTAGTGGCTGAATTCACTCATTATTCCAACCAAGTCAATGAGAAAGATGGGCAACTAAGATCATTTATCTATTTCCTACTTATTACGATACAGACACGTTGATATGCAGCCTATTACTTTCAACTGTCTGTAGTAATAGCAGGATTGTCCAGACTGTGGAACCTAATACTATAAAGGAAGCACGGCTCACTTAAGGAAGGAGGAAAGATACCCTTCTATACAGGTACAAAGTTTTCAATTTAATAAGAAAAATTAATTTAAAAATTCATTTTTAAGAAAAATTCTGGCAGACATGACCATCCTTAATTATAAAAGTAGTAAGCAAATAATAAAGTAGGAAATCCTCTACCAAGGCATTAATGGATCAAGAAGACATAGGATTCAAAGCTATTGCTGGTGTGCTACACCTTGACTCAGCCAGTGAAGTTGTCAGCAAAGCTAACTTTTTATAATAAAGAAAAGGGAGAAGGCAGCTGGGCTCTGTGAAATGCTTTCTCAGCACCAAGCCAGGTACTGACTGCTAAAGTATTTGATGCTCATTTGATGGATGTAAGGGCAAATTACATGCCAGTAATTCCTGCTGTCATAGTCGTCAAAATCTACCCCGTACCAGAGACATTCAAGGACAAACATGATGGTTCCTTCTACCAGAAAATATGGAGGGAAACGATCAGCCAATAAATTCCTGGATCTGCAAGCCTCAGCTGAATTCCTTCCTTTACAAAGCCACATGCAAAGGAATTCAGGGTATGAGAGAAACAAGCCAAGAGGAAGATGGAATATACGGCTGCAAACAGGCCTCTGAAAGCAGGAAGGTGAGCATGGTAGAGGGGAAAAGAGAGAGCGCTGAAGTGGAAATTACCAGCATGGAGTTTTCCACTGTAATTTCCTCTGATTCTAAAACCAGCACAGGCCCCTTCCACAGAGATGAGATTACCTTGTATTGGACATAAGACCTTACAGCTCAAGAACATACATCCAGCTGCTGTTGCTTTTTGATGGCATGGAGAGACAATCATATGGAAAGCCTCTAATACAGAAATCTCATCTTTTTCTAAGCCAGGGAATTCACATGCAGATGACTATTCTGAGCACACATGATCAAGCAAAATTCTCTGATCTCAGAAGAACACTTTGCAAAGACAGCTTTCTTTTTAAAATCATTCTGACAATACAAAAACAACTGTTTAAACTTCCCAGACCCTTAAGAATGAGATCTAGCAGTAAGAATTTGAGGCATTTCAGAATAAGAATTTCAAAAATCTCTTGATTTGGGGAACAGGCAAGGCAAGAGGGTGAAATGGGAAGAATGGTGAATTCCCTTCCATGGCAAATGTCTAATCTCTGTACAGCAGAGAGAGCTTTCCTGCAAATTAAACACAAGCTTCTCCTTCACAAAGTAAAAATCTAACGTGGAAGGACTTCTTTTTTTTAGCTAAAAGAAGGGAATGAGAAATTCTAGCTTTAATCTGAAGCAACTTAGCTTTGAAAAAGGATATTCAGACAGTGGATAACCATTAAGAATCTCAGCACATAAAGAGGATCTTCCTGTTTTAAAACTGGCAAAATTCCATTCCTTTCCTTGGGAAAGTTCTGATGTATTTTGCAATTAATTGCAATGAATAACGAACACCTCCATCAGAATGCCTCTTCATTCTCTTATTCACCCGAAATTTTAATCACAGAATAATCTGAGTTGGAAGGGATCCACAAGGATCATTGAGTCCAACTCCTGGCTCTGGACAGGACCATCACTAAGAGTCACACTGTGTGTCCAAGAGCACTGTCCAAACACTTCTTCAACTCAGGCTTTGTGCTGTGAGCACTTCCCTCGGAGCCTGTTCCAGTGCCCAACCACCCTCTGTATGAAGGACCTTTTCCTAATAGCTAACCTCAACCTCCCCTAACACAACTTCAGGCCAGTCCCTCAGGTCACTGGGCATCACAGATCAGTGCCTGCCCCTCTTCTTCCCCTCATGAGGAAGTTGCAGATTGCCATGGAATCCTCCATCATTCTGCTCTCCTCCAGGCTGAACAGAGCACGTGACCTCAGCTAGAGGATCCAGGACATAAGGATAGCAAGGGTTTAATACGGACTGGATTTCCTTTCTCGTTAAGATTATGCAAGCATGATGAAGTATGGCAGTAAACACCTTCTAGACAACACAAGAAATTCCAGACATGTTGGAATGCTCAATAAAGTGTTGCAGCTCCATGGTAGTTGGCACAGTTACCCATTCATCTTTCCTACCATAAAAGAGTCTATGAGACAATTAAAGAAAAACTGATAAAATTAAAAATGGCAGGGGGAAGAAATATTTAAGAAAGCTAAAGAACCTAGAGAAGAAGGAAAAGCCAAGAAACGTGTTTCAGTTTTGTGCAGAACTTGGTGCTTTTGTTTTAAGTAATATTGGTGTGAACAGCTCTTCTCAAGAGTCTCAGGTTCAGCCATACCAAGGCTATGAATGCCAGATAAGATGGACACTGAAAAATGCTCAGCTCTGCTAAAAGAGAAGCATCTTCAGACTAGTAGTATCAAAACTTTAGTGGTTTATAAGCCTTAATGGTGAAAGCTTATGTGCCTGTATCCTATAAATATCAAAAACTTAGAAAGGAAGCTGTGGATAGATCCCATTTTTTTCAGACGTATCCATTGCCCAAGTCGCATTTCCAGATAAAAGTCCTTTTTCTGGAATGGACTACCAGTCTTCTGCTTCTACATTTATCCAAAAAAGAATGTGACAGAAAGTCTTTAGTACGCTAAAAATAAGCTGATTTTAACATTTTAATCCATGGGTGTCTTGAGCAAACCTTCAAGGTTTCATTTCAGAACTATGAGGGAAAGAAGTTAGCTATCTAACCTTCCCAATTCTTTAGCAATCAAGAGGATTTTAGTTTATCACTATTTTCCTGACACAAAGAGATGTGGTAACATACATAATTCTTTTTTTTTTTAATTTATAATTCACAGGTATTAATTACTACTGACAAAACACCAAACAGAATGCAGGAATATTGCACTGTTTGGCCATCATGACAGAAAATAAGGTTTGTAGTTCTTGTTTTTGCAACTTGTACTTCATCCTTCTCTTCTGAAAAACAGTAAGTTGCTTGGAACAGTTTCTCTTTTTCTACATGATCACTTTAAGTTTTTCAAGTTTACAAATATCAGTCAATATGTTTAAACAGCAAATGCACTTTTTAACAATAACAAAATTTTCAGCAAGCCAAATTTCAGTAACTGTAACTTTTGCTTCCTCTTCCTACAATCTATGTAATCAACATGCCGAAACAAGACAGTATTGATTCCTACTCTAGTAGTCTGCAAAAGAATGAAGTATGTTTAAGCCATTATGAGTTTCATCTCATTTTGTCATCATTTAAATATGTCAATATGATCATTTTTATATCAAAGGCCACAGATATCCAAAGTCTTATGAACAATATATGTCTCTTTTTTTTAATTTAAGAAAAACTTGACAGATTAATACTTTGTCAGGCACATCAATATTACTGTAGTTAATTCTAACCTATGCAGCACATTTCTGATTTCCCAGTTTAACTGCCATCCCCTGCTCAATCCACTCTTCTTGCTTGTATTCTGCTAAAATTCCAAGATTTCACATGGTGGGCATGCTATTTGCATAACAGTGAACATTATATTCATTCCACAGAAATTTGAAGCAAATATACCATATTCCAAATGACTTCTTAAGCATAGTTATTCTGAATTTGTTAGACTGATTATGTGAAGAACAAATGACTGATGATTTGAAGATAAAATTCAGTGTATAAATGTTGTCATCTATGACACTTCACTATGCTAAAATCACAAAGGCCTGCCAGATTTCATTGCATTCATAATTAGAATCATTACATTGTAATTCAGGTTGTATTCTTTATAAAGATGAATAGAATGAGTTGTAATATAGTCAAACCCAGGGAAACCCAACAAGCCTACCTATGCAAGACAGTTGTTAGTTCAAATAAAGGTTTGTTTTCCTTTTCATAATGCAATTATAAACCAAAATTGACACCTGAAATAAAAAATTAAAATACTACAAAGAATTCAAATTTCACAAGAAGCATAACTAACTCAAGAGTAACCTGTATACAATTATTTTTTAAAAATTATCTTTAACTCATAATTATAGCATCTTCATTTTACAGTGCCAAAAGTTAATGGGATAAGTATACTCAAGAAAGCTCATAGAAATGGAAAAAAAAATTCAGACGTTAGTTTTTAAGAGCTTAAGCAAAACATCCAAGCCCCAACAAATCTCTGTCACACAATCATGATCTATAATAAATATTTTGCCACATAATCAAACATATATAAGCACAAACCGTTAGCAAACATAAGCATGCCTCCAAAGGACAATAAAATCTCTATAGGAACTTTCAACATGGTCTCATACATGATTTTCTTGTACTGAGGTCTCATCTCTCTTATTTTTCTTATAAATATAATATAGCTAGACTACAGCAATTCATATAAATTGGGATCTGTCTAGGTACAATATATATATATATAACAGAAGGACTCCAAAATAATGTCCCAGCATGGAATTCCCAGTTTTCTCAGAGAGCTCCAGTATTTGAACACTGGTTGAAAAAGCATGTTCCACTGTGTATGGCTAGAAACCATACCAAAACATAAATTCTCAAATTATGTAGCCCATGTTAATTTAGCATTTACTCTATATATCCAAACAATAACAGGAAGATAAAAAGAATATATTTAGGGAGAGGAGAACTGTAAGAAAAAGATATGCTTAGTTTTATAGAATGTTTGAGCCAAACATTTCTTTCCAATTTATCTTGTGCATAAAATTCAACATTCTCAATGTTTTAAAAAATAGTCCATGTTAAATCTTAAGTGCTTTAATCAAACATATTTCTAAGCAGAGAGACAGTAGCTATTTTAATGCTGGGTTACGATAGACATGACATTATTTCTTTTGCAATAAATTGCAGATTACACTTTTGCACTGCTGTCAAATTATTTCACACCTAGTGATTTTGCTTCATTCGATGTCTGATACTTGCATGCATCATTTGGTATTTTTCAGCAGTCTCTGTCTATAACAGAAGCAAGATTCTAGCAGCAGAGCAACTTTTCTGTGGAGTCTCCACATTAACCAAATAGAACTGACTTACCATGTTCCACCCTGGGTAAAGGTAGTCTGTCCCAATAAACTCAAAATAGTGAGCAAAACCTTCTTTCAACCACACATCCTCCCACCAAACTGGAGTCACAAGGTCACCAAACCACTGGAAAAACAAAAAGTTCATATCAACAACTTTAACAACCTTTAGGAAACTATGTTTGTGTACATTTCACCTAGACAAACACATTCTCCACTTGTATTAATAACAACAGTAGTATTTACCATGCACTGAAATTCACTAACTGTATTTTTCCTAATTTTTGCTAATTAATTCAACATTACAGAATGCACAAGTTAATGAAATAAAACATTAGAAAATAAGAAGCAGAGCAAAACAAGCATTGAGGACAGCATTCACATCGTCAACTTCAGTTCTCTGAAGGTGATGCTCACCTAGGTTTAACAGACTAACAAACATACTGGACAGAAAAAGGCTTCTAATTCAAGTAATCTGATCCATTACATGGAAATTTCATGATGCATAGTGTGAATAACGAAAAACATATCTATGAGAATGGGAACACATTCTCCACCCCAGATCTAAATTTTAGCATTTCTTTCTCCCCACTCTCTGCCCACTAAGATCTACAATACTACTAATGCTCCTCTCCTTGGCAGGTTTCTTAAAGAAAGCAGCTTTACACAACAATGCCAGCTCTCTACGGGTAGGACTCAGAAGGTTAAAAGCAGGAAATTGGTGCCATTTAGAGAAGATATTAGGGTATGTGAGACCCCCACAAAGGCCCAGGAAATTTCATCCATGGACAGATGCAGCAACCAAAAGCAGAGGTATCTGAAACGGCACAAGCCCACCTGTGTATAGTCAAAGGAACCCTACTTGAGCTGCCTGCCTTTCCCATTTCCTCCAGATGATTCTTCAACATCCCCACTGACTTCAATCTAATTTATTAAGGACAGAAATCTCAAGGACAACTAAACTCCATAAACTCCACAAGTAAATAAAGATCATCATCTGAAAAGAGGAGAAGGGTCTGAGCTGAGGGCAAGGCAAGAACACAACCATTACATACTCCGCTCACAGAGTATACCTCAACAGACACAAATCTCGTAGTAAGGACATGCAGGTGTCAGAGGGATTTTACACAGAGCTGGGATGATCATTGGAAGACAGATGAGGACTGGAATTCATAGGAAACCAGATGTCATATATTCATCTGCTGATGGATGACCCCGTTTAAATGATTATTTAAATGATTTAAATGCTTGTAATGTGTAACCTGAATAATGTTATACCAGTGGTAAGAACAGAAACATCGACAGTATTATGAAAACCTATTTCATACTCTCTGTAGCATCTTTTCTGCCAAAAAAATACCAAAACTTTGCTTAAGTAACATTATCTTCCAGTTTTCTCTTCATATTTATAAAAAATAGTTATAATCAACAGAGATAATTTGGAGCTTTCATGTGTAAGCAAGCTCTAAAAATACAGAGAGGGAGCAGCAAGTATTCTAGACGGAAAGACACAGGTCAGAGCAGAGGAACTGATGCTGAACTGTAATGAGTGAGGAATGAGTGAAAGCAGAGATGGCCCATAAGCAGTTTGATTTCATGACAGCTGGCTTGTTTGAAGGCTTTGTCTAGGACCTGAATGAAAGATGTCACTTCTGTGCATGTCTTTGTGGAGTGAGAATGACACCACAGAAGGATCAATGCTTCAATGGGGATACGTAGTGATGTGAACACCAGAGCTTCAAAGAACAGACTAGCAAGCAACGACCAGACTAGCTGGAAGATTACCAGACAGCCACATAAGGTTCAGCAAACAGAATTCAAATTAAAACAATGAAGAAAAACATGGCGATGAATGTCACTGAAGAGCACCTTAAGAATTTAGAGAGAAAAGATGAGGTTGCTAGAAGTCATATTCATATACTATGTGAAGCTAAACTTAATGCACATTCAGTATGCATAATATACTATATATACATAAATTAATAATATAAATTAACTCTCTACAATAAATTAACTCTCTACAAGGCCACTAAACAGAGATCCTGATCTTAAGAACATTTAACTGAAAAGACAAAGAAATGCTAGAAATATATTCATATAGCTTATGCATTTTCAGAATTTAAATCAATAAAATGAATATAACTTTCATACCAAGAAGTATGGAAGTTAAATTCATACTAGAGTAGGTTGCTTAAATGATTTCTAATGAGTAAACATAACAGCATAGAGTTTATGTCCTGAATTACAGGAGTACTACTGAACAAATACGAAACCAGCGGTACAACATTTTGAACTATGACTAGCCAGAGAGATTTTTAAAAAATAAAGGTTGTAATGTTCGTAATACCTCATCTTATAATTTGAATTAATAACACTAATTTATGGTGCTACAAAAGAGAATTTGTTCTACTCCTTTGTAAGTTTTCTGGGTTCATTTGTTAACGATACAATTAAAATTATTCGTTTAATTATCCACCTAAAGGAAGAAATGTTTTAAAGGCTTTAAACCAGTATGGGATATCAATATGACAATGTAGGGAATTTGCTTAACTACTTTTGAACAGTATCAGAGAGACTTATAGTTGTCAGAGACAGAGCAGTACCCAGAGGCTGTAAGCAAGAAAGCCAAATTTTCCAGCAGAAAGGTGCTATTATCTTCCTAGGTGTTACAAGTCTCAAAGGAAAACTGTAATTAAAGCATTTAATTTCTTTAAGTAATTATTTATTTATTTATTATTTTTGTATTTGTATTTGACTATAGGCTCTATCTGCCTGGAGTGAAGACCATCACTTCATTTTGAAATGTACTGATCACATAAATTTCTCTTCTCCCTCAGGTATTATGTTCAACCTGATAAGCAGAAAGTACTTACAGATACATTGAAAGGACACTCTTTTCTATATGTTTTCTTTACAGATTATGAACAAAATGTTGATTTAGAAGTTTTTCATTTTCTTTCTGCTTTCATGCTTCTGTAACTCAATCTGTCACACCAAGTTTTGTGCTCTGGTGGGAAATCTATCACAAAAAATCATGATGCATAAATTCAAATGACTCTTTCTTCAAAGGCTATAGGTGGAACTGATCTGTGATATGCAAATTACCACCTTAAAAGAATCACTACCTTAAAATAATTATTTTAATAAATTATGTTAATTATTTCGAGCTATCAAATTAAGTTGGTAGAAATACATGTGTTTTGACCAACTCATGTTGTGGAGCTCAGAGGACAAGATTTTATGCCAAAACACTCATATGATCAATTTTTTTTTTAAATTAAATAAACAAATATTCTGAAAGCACACTCAAACTGAAATATCAAAAAATAGCACCCTACAAAATTACTGAACCAAAACTACTGAAGTAACTTTAATGCATCTCTCCCAAAACATGTACCTAAAATACCTCAAACATGAAAACTCATCTGTGAAGAAATTGGTCATGAAATCCATTCTTACATACTTTTTACTTGTATTTTAGCAACCACTGAATTTTTCCTTTTGCAGCACTGTCTCTCATTTCTATCTGTCCTGAGCACTGTGTTCAAGCATTGATATAGAGCAAGTTTGGTAAGTACAATTTTTAAAAAGTCAAATCTAAAGGCAACAATCTGGATTTTTAATACTAATCTGATCTCTCTAATCTTGGAAACATTAGCAAAGAAATTGCTGTGTTACTCTAAGTAACAGGGCTCTCATACACATCAGTTTACTACATGCTCAGATATGTTCCATAAATCTTGAAGTCATGGCTTTAAAGTCAGGGAAACTGAACAATGACACAATTCTTAAAAAAAAAAAAAAAAAAACCAAAAAAAACACCACCAATCCACACACATTTTGGAACAGTTTCATTTCCCTTTCCCTAAAATCTAAAAAAAACCCCGATAAATAAAAATATGGATTCCAGTTTTGCTTGCACCAGAGAGAATTTGGTTAATTTTTGTTATTCTATGTGTAAAAATGAGTGAAGGGGAAGAATATTCATGTGTCACACAGGCTAACAGGTGATATGCACAGCCAAAGACAATGAAAAATGCAGTGAATAAATAACAATTAAAAAACAGAGGCAAGAGATCCTGCACCCAACCTGGTCTTGGTTCAGTTCATTTTCAGCTAAGATAGTATTGTTTAGAGCTCCTTGAGGGGCTTCTGAGTACGGTAAGATAAAGACAGAAAAAAGGGCTAAATAAACACAATGTGATGGAGATGCTAGACAGTGGTTTTTATGTTATATTTTTTGAGTGTTTCTCCCTTTAAACTTTACTTGCAGGTGAATAATCCATAATCTGTATGATTCAATTCTGCACCCAAAAAGTAGAAAAAATGCTTCTTTAACTTCAATTTTTTATACCTTGTCTAGCTATCCAGTGAAGTAGCTGAGCAAATACCTAATCTACACGGTACTGAAATAGAAACAGCAGCAACAGGAATAGGGGAAGTTACTTTTAATTAAGTAAACATCACTAGAAGCAACATCAACATGGACATCAAGTAAACCTCCTCATCTGCAATTTTAAGGTCACTTAAATGCACTTTATGATCATATTTCTACCTTAAAATAAATTAAGCTATAGTTTTTGCCCACTTCATGATCCTCTAAAATTCCCAGAATAATGAAAAAAGGCTTCAGTGTCTATAAGACTCAAACAAACAAACTTGGCCAGTTGCTGATATGGTATTTGCCCATTTCTGAAGTGCAAATTGCTTCAAAGCAATGCAAAGAATAACTGAAAGTAATGAAACGACTTCAGAAAAACCAAGACTTAAGCTGAACACTTGGAAAAAGTTACTTACTGTCAGATTTAATCAAAAGGTTTTAAGGGAAGCCATATAACCCTGTAATCAGGAGCACAGAACCCAACACTACGAACACATCACGTGGAAAAATCTAATACTCACAGGAGCTGGGACTTGATGACCTAATGTATGTTTTCCACACATGATTCCTAAGGCACTGTAATTTTTCTAGCTGAACTGTGTACTATTCTATTGCACTGCACAGTGAAGAGCTTAGAGCAAAATCAGATGATAGCATCAAGATCAAACCAGCAGTAACTTTCAATAAAAATTTCATATTTTAGTTGAGGACTTCATATTCATCAACCAACTTAATGTGAAATACAAACATGAACTAAACATTATTTTCAGGTTCATCTCCCAAAACACCATTTCAATGGATTCCTTTTACATGGTACTTTTTATTAGCAGAAAGTGTTAAGAATTTGCATTGCCTTTAAAGAATACTGTGTAAATTCACAGATGTAAGCCATGGTGATTACACAGTAGGATTCCATTCATTTTAACCTGAAGGCTATGATTATGCCTCTTATGAGTGTAAGAAAGCGTTTCCTGCCCCTGTAGCAAATTTCTTCAATAACATTTGCATTCAATTCAATATTACTAACACTTGTAATGTGTTTAGCTTGAGATAAGATGGGAAAAACGTAAAATAAATTGTAATATGGGTTTATTATTTTAAGTTTTCTTATTGACACAATAGTTTCTGTACACATAAAGACTTGCTTATCCACCACTGGTGAACAGAGAGGGTCAATACCAAACTGGGAAAAAAACTGAGAAGAAAAAGAAAATGGATATGTGTATATATGACAGAAAACAAAGACTACTACCAAACTGACTTCAGCCAAAACATTTTTTGATACGAACATGAAACTTAGCATGAATCTGCTATCAACAAGTTTATTCTACATACCAGTAACAAATACACTGACAGACAAACACACACAGAATATACTGCTACAGAAGATAGGGAACCTGTTCATTGCTACAAATTTTCTCTTCTATCCCCATTTTGAGTCTTCACAGTTTCTGTAGTGGAGAGGTATGTCTTACAGTCTACCATGTTACATGGATTCCAGCTACAACAGAAATCACAACCATCCATACATACAATACAAATTCATTTTCAGTTCTGAAAAGGAGCACATGGTTTCTGACATTGAGATCTAACACGTGAACACCTTTAATACCTGATGACATAGCTCATGTACAATGACCATGGTGACATCCAGTAGGTATAAAATAGAAGAAATGCTTGGATCTAGCAGTATCCTTTGCTCCACAAAAACACTCAGTCCCCAGTTTTCCATAGCAGCATATGGATGCTTAGGCACAGCCAACAGATCTAGAAATAGAAAAGATATATGTTAACTCCTTGTGGGAGCTACTATGCTGAAGAGCTATTGTAAGAAGGAGCATAAACCATCACTAAAAGCATTTTAAATAACATACATGGGGAAAAAGAAGAGCTCTCTAGTAATATTTCTTAGGAAACATTAACAAAATATTCATTTTTATCTTATGCCACTACCTGTTCACAAATTATAACAATGTTATTGATGTAATACAGTACTTAGTATTTCTAATGAAGCTTTCTATACAGAATCCAGCTTATTTACAACACCTTGTTGATTTACTTCTGAGTTTGATACTGCTTCAAATGTTTACTATACCATATCAGCACAGTAACACATACTCTTTACAAGTTTTTTTTATCTTTTCATTAAAGCAGCTCCTTTATTAACATCTTACACATCAAACTGTATGTAATGACTGACATTTAGGGTTGCTCTGAAGAAATATTGTTTCATAACATCAAGAAAAATGGCAAATGGTTCAGAATCCCCAGTTCTTACTGAAGAAGGCATCTTCCAGGGTGCACTGTTGCTAGCATGCATCCTCTGGGAGCAAGACTGCTGACAGCTACCTCTCAGCCCTGCCAGCTGGAACAACGGAACCATATGCAACTTAAGGAACTTTACTTCAGTTTTGTATTTATTAAGTGAGAAAATATTAGGAACAAGATGGAACGGTCCTTCATCGAGTAAAAAAAAAGCACCAAGGAATTTCTCCCAGTGGCATAAGGTTGAACAACTCAATACTACAATACATGTCTTAGACAAATTTTACTGCAGAAGAATGAAAAGGCACTAAATTGACTACCAGTCTGGAAAGAAATCTAAAATTACAGTAAATTTCCATAGGTTCAATATAGGTTCATAAACGAACCAACACACAATTCTGCTTCAAGGAAAAAACTTCTGAAAGAGCCCAAAAACAACTTGTTTGTCTATTTGAAACCCAGTACAACCTGTGTACAAATCAGACAGCATTTTGGAATCTACAGTGTGACATCAGCATGGTGCTCCCTCCAGTCAAACTAATTAGCCGGACTTCTCAATTAATTAGCCTGGCTGCCACACTCCTCTCTCATTTGCCTCTAGTACTTCTGCTTCCAAAGACAGTTCATTGGCAGTTATCACAAGTCTGTCTAGGTGGTCCTTCACTGGGGGACTTCCTAACATGAAAAAGAGAAATTCTGACCTAATTATTCTAAACAATACTATAAATTGTATTACAGCACTGACACTTCCCCTAGGTTTGTCTGTTTTGGCTTGCCAATGCACGTGCTGGAATTGGCTTGGAGAACAAACAGACTGTATCAGCCCTGCTCCAAGATTCAAAGGAGCTTGCCACTGAAATACTGGGAAATGAGAATTTGGGTATATTCTGGCTTTCCTAAAAAGGGCCTGCTTCAAGAAGCATAAAAATACCAGCCTCCTAGTGAATTCAAGGCAAGTCTAGCAGCTACTTCCAAATACACACAGAAAACATCCAAATCACAGAGACACGCTTCAAATGCTAAAGAATAAATATTTTATAGAAGAGCAAACACTAGAACACGAGCCTAATTAAAGAAAATAAGGAAAAATCCAAAACATGGTGTTCAAGATTAGGCACGTGAGTAAATTCAGAACTACATGCTTTCCTTTTCCTCTTCAGCTGAAGCTTGAACTGTATGATTTTTTTAGAATAACTGCAATTTTTTATAAATTACATGCAAAATGAAAAGCTCCTGTCTGCTATACAAAGAAGGACTAGGAATGGGGAAAAAAAAAAAAAAAAGACACAAACATTACCAGGTGGAATAACTGAAGTTAATAGCAAGTTTTCATTAACATTAAATAGGCATCTCTCCCCTTCTCAACTCTCTAAAGAAAGCCATAACTTCTCTTACACCAATTAAACTTGCCTCCAAAGGTGTCTTCAAAAGATGAATACTGTTCTTATTTACCCCAATTAAGTTTCCAGCACTTCTCTTCAAACACAGAAGAGAACAAGCACAAAAGGAAAACCAGGTCCCTATTTTCCACTGGTCCTTTCATCTCTTTATTCTCCTTTGGGTTCATTTCTAGTTTTTGGTCTTTCTTTCCAGCCAAAATGGATAGATTTTGTCAGTGTCATCCAGTAATAAACTGGAATAACTCTTGTGGAACTGGGAAACAAGGGTGAGGTCTCACACTAAACACATTTATAGGCTAATTACAGACTGTCTTTCACTATTTGTGTCATTGTTATTGCTTTTCTGGTTGGGACTGATACTTTACAGCACTGACACACCAACAAAACCTTCCAATCTGATGGACAGATAACTGCCTTGCAGGAAGACAGCCACAGAGGGATATTTTAAATCACTTTCATCCAACACAGCCCCATTTCTCTGCAAGCCTGAAAAGTCCTTTCACGCACCGGCTACTGCTGAAAGGGCTTTTCTGAAGAGAGAAAACAAAACATATTAGATAACCCTGTCAGTTTCCAGAATGGTAATCCCTGCAGGTGACATGAGCACACCAATAATGTTGACTGAATATGAGCACACTACCATTTCTTCGTACAGGGACTGATACACTACACTTTAATGCCAAAGAGACTTTCTTAATCTCCACTGACTGACAGAATGGTCTCTGAAAATACTCATCATCACAAAATTTTTTGCTTCTTATTGTCTACATCTAAATTCTGAATATCCAAGTCTCAATGTTAATTTTTCAGTGGCAGGTCTTTGATAGCTTCAAAAATTTCTACTACCTTTAAATAAAATTCCAAACACGTCTAGTTTTGTGGTAAAAGACACAATAATCTGTATCTTTCTCTGGGGAGTAATAAATGCTTGATTTCAGAGGAACAATGTGTGATGTTCAAGTCTCAACATGAGAATTTGTATTTCCCTGTTTATCACACCATTAGAGCCCTGAGCAAGGTATCCTGTGATTCTGGAGGTGACATCTGTTAAGGTTTCAGTGTCATTTTTAAGGAGTAAGGTACAAAGGGAGGAGTGAGAATGCACATTTTGATGGAAGTATCATTCACATGTATTACTGCACGAAAGTGTTCCGCACTAAGTGCAAAATGGGAACTACTGAATATCCAACAGCTTGTGTACATGCTGCATCCAGTCACTCTGCACACTATTTAATTAAATTCTTTGTAAAGCACTTGTGAATGTTTGATTATGTGGATATTGCTGGGGAAATAGAAATGTGTGTTATTGCTTGCAGAGAATAATATCCTCATGCGTCATAAAACTGTTACTTGAGATTTCCTGATACAACAGTGCAGAGTCCCATGTAGTGCTGGAATTATAAAGGGTTTCTACCTCCTGGCCTTCACAGAGACTAAATTCATTACCGACAAGTAAAAATTATACATCTAAAATAAAATCAGAAGACAAAAATGTGTTGGAGCTTCACACTAACATGCTATACTGGTACAATTACTTTAATAGAAGAACAGACAGCATTTGGATTAGATTAATAGATTTAATCGATTTTTAAAAATCTATTTCTGTGTGACTTTCATGAAAAATAAATTAAGTTACAAAAATTGTACATAGCTCAATAGCTTGTTTTATTTCCAAACATTTAATTAAAGCATCATAACTAGGTGAGTTTACATCAAAATATAATCCTCTGACATTATCAGCAAATTATCATCATACGGCAAAACAGAAATTAGCAATTTCACACCTAAGTTGGCCACAAAGAAAATACACATTTGATGGGGTTTTTTTATCTATGAACTTAGTGTCTGTGCAATTTTCACAAATGATACTGTTTTTCAATCTTTGCCACTCAGTGTGGTATATTCTAGGTTCTGTTAAAAAACATTATATTCCCCAAAGCACAAACTGGGAACATCACTCTTACATTAAATGACAGCAAGGTTAAAACAGAAAAGGGTTAAATGCAAAAAGATCCAGCTCTCTCATGCAGAGTGCCATGAATCTACGGGGCCTTTTCCCCCCCTTTACCATCCTACTCTCTTGCAAACATCAAAGCAGCTTCTTCATCACGGTGATTCCACCACATTTAACCACCTCCAATTGAAGCTGGACAAGGATATTGCACACATGCACACATCCTCACTATACATATAAATATGAGTGCATGAATAAACACCAACAGACATCCACATTTACCAACATTATGCACTGCAATCTCATTTGTTTTAGCTGCTGGTTGTAATGTAACCAAGGGCTAGATATTCCAGAACATATGACAGTATTAAATTTCTAGTACTCATGGTGAAAGTTAAAAAGCACTAAGGGGAAAAAAAACTAGATGTATGAATTATTTCTGCACTTTTTCTGTTAGCGTACAGGAGAAGTCTCCCAAATAAATATCAGAGACCCATGAAACACTGCAAGTTGTAAATGAGAACAGAGTGAGAGACAAGAATTTTCTGTCAAGCATCTTTACACATACATTTTCCTTAATAAACCCAGAAGGCATGCAGGGATAAACTGTTCACTCCATGAACCCCATGGTTTTTTCCTTATAATCCCTACTTTTATTACAAAAAATGACACTACAAAAATAATTTTAATTTATCTATGTGCCTCTCACAATGCTATTTTCATTCATTTCTTCAGGATATTGGCGCAGGTATCTTGCTCTCAGGATTTCCACTTTTTTGACAACAAATTCAACAAGTTAAGAGGAAGCATGGACTAGTATCAGTTTATTTAAGTCATGCCATAAGTATGTTTTTCACCCTTTTCTAGTACTGCATAATGCAATCAATAGCTTTATTAAATCTCTCTAAAGGCTTTGTGCAATTTCCTAAATGAATGCTACTGTACCAATAGGGAAAAAAAAAAAAAGAACTGTTTACCAGAAGGGTGTATATTTCTGCCACTCAGATTCCTTAATCAAAGTAATTTGTTTTACTAAGCAGAAGATGCTTTTCTGTAGCACAATACCATTTCATGATTGATACAGATTTAAGGAACAAGCCAAATACAAAAAGTGACAGATCTCATTAAAAAACATGAAGTCAAACAGTAGTTATTGTAAGAAATACTCAAATTTTCTACTGATAAAGAACTACTGATAATGGTACTTACAAAAAAATACCTAAATTAGCTGTGATGATTTTTTTTCTGCACTGTTTGATTGGTATATGTCAAAGAAGTTTGTTCTGAAAAGCCAAGTGACTTTATTATATATTTTCATCCCCTTAAAATGATATGTGGAGGAGGGAGGAGGCAGGCAGGGGAACGACACAATGGGATGACACACCAAAAAACCCAAACATCCCAGGGTTGGTAAAAGCTCTCTCAAGCCCATGTTAACCTTGAGACACTTTGAAACACCCTATTTTCAGAAAATACTAAGTGCATGTTTCTTGAAAACTAAATCAATTCAGTATTTCACTTCTGGCAGTTAGAACCTTAATACACTAAATTAGCTGTCTTTAAACTTAATAGTATTGTTATGTCTTATCTCAGTACATGTCTTATCTCAGTACATGTGAAGTATTCAAACGCACAGAAGCCACAAATAACCTGGATGACACCCCCACAGGAAACCTCTGATTAATGTTTCTCTTCAGCGAAATACTTATTCTGGCACCCATCAGTTTTTATCTCCTATACCACCACCACCCTTCTGTAAGCTTGACACTTAACAACCCACACGGACACTGGCCTGCAGAGTTAAGGCAAAGGTCTAAAACTGTTCGATGTTATTCTGGTCAAATCAAATGGCTTGTTGCAGACTCTAAGGAGAAATCACTACCACACAGCAGTTTATTGCTGGGGTTTTTTATTGCTTCTTATTGCTGTATAAAGTATTACTTAACATTAACTGACATAAACAATGGATGGATTCTCAGAGTATTTGATACGTATAGCAGATGTTTAATGTAATGTGAATATTGAAGGATCCAAGAGGGAAAAAAGATGTGGGAGAGAAAGCTGGGAGAGTAAGGAGAAAGAATATGCAGAAAATCAGAAAGAAAAACTGATATGTTTTGAAGCAGCTGAGCCTTGACACTGGGTGATAGCTAGTTTATAGTTTAAGAAAATAAAATAGAAATCTGTTGATTTTATTTGACATGCATATCATTAAATTTCTTTCAGTTTTGATACCCCTAGTCCATAGATCATTGCTTTGTTATTTCAAAGTATATCAAATGATTCAAAGTTACAATGAAAAATGAATGCAATCACCCATTGAGGATGAATTGTGCATCATCTAGGTTGTATCGATCTGCACAGGAGCAATGCCTTTCTTTTAAAATAATACCAGTACAGATCATTATGAATTTCTGCTCAGTATTAAACAAGGAAAAAGTCTTTCACAAAGTTTCTTTATAAACTTTTTTTCTCAGTTTCAGCCTTATGTGGGAATTCGAACAGGGAGCTGTATGGCTCAAACCAGGACACAGGCTGAAATGAGCTCAGGTTTCTCTTATTCCAGGTAACAGGGGCAGTACTGTACATGCATCCTGTACAATAAACACATAAACAAGAAATTATATTGTATATAAGCAATAGATGAACAAAGAAAATACATTCCCACTCTCAACACCGAAATATCCGGAGAGAGGAAAAAACAAGAAATACTTTTGTTGCCTTCATAAATACTGTTTTTAACATAAATACTAAGAGCACTGACATGATGGAAAATTGCCAACAGCCATTTTCCTACCACCAGAGTTAATAGAGCATGAGGATTCTATGGTTGAAAACAACACTACACTGATTACCGAGCACTATCAGTATGAATGCTGCTGCAAAGAAAATGATCAAGTGCCACTGCCATATTCCTTCTCTTTGCTGCAAAATCAAGCTGCAGGTACACAGAAAACTCCAGAACTCCATTCTACTTAAGAGTAATAATGAGATTTTTTTTTTCATCTGGTACACATTAAACTGATTTGCACCACAGTAATAAAGAGGTGAATGTCTGCATAAGTCAACACTCTATATACCAAGATTTACCTCTTTTATGTTTGCTTTTAAGTGAGATCACATTCACAGGTGATGGGCACAGTTTAACAGGGAAAAGTAGAAATAGGAATTTTGCAAAGACAGGCAGTTATTTAGCATTTGCAGTAACTTATATTTCACCTGGAGATAAAATTACAATGTATCTAATCATATGCACTACATCTGAAGGCAATGTTTTTGTGAGGACTGTATCTATTTATATTCTGTTCCAGAGTAAGACGAAGAAATGCAAATGGACTGTGCTGGATAGCTCCTGAGATACTGTTTTTAGATCTTGCTGTGTATGCTAAGTCCTAGAATAGAGTTTATCTTACATTCTTATGCAAATCATTTCGATATAGTAGATCAGGATAAAACTTTACTATCTCAACATTAAAAATAGTAATCGATTCATCACTTTGTTTATTAAATTATTTTAATAAAAGAATTAGTATCTTTCTATGACATATCACAATAAAACCCCATCATCTTGAATTTTAAAGAAGCACAAATAACAGAGGACTCACTTTGTCCTCATGCAAGTCCAAACTCTCTCCTTCTCACTCATACCTATAGATGCAACCATATAAAATAAGTCTTGTCACAGAATACGTATTCACAAGAGGCTCAAATTACACCCTGATGGATCAGAATACGGAAGTCCAAGGTGAACTTCTTGATGGGTTTAGATTTCCTAGAGAGATTTAACTAAGTGAATTTACTACTTCACTCTGTTACCTATCAGCACGGGCACAGGCTGCCAACCATGTGGTGTGCAGCTACTCATGACAGGTGAAGAAATCACAATTAAAAAGGAGGTATGCAAGACTGTGACAGAAAAAAATCATGCCTCTGCACAGTTACCCTGTATTTCCCACAGTAAAATGCAGCACCAAGATCTGAACCACCAAGAAGCTTCACTTTCCTGCTGCTGGAGACCTGAGTGGTGGGCTCCACCCTGTACTCACCCTGTTATGCAGAGGCAGGCAGTAACATGTCTCCAAATAAAGAGGGTCTTTTCTTATGCATCTGGGCCCAGACTTAACCCCACATGGTTATCTGAGGGAGAGGGGGGAAGTAATTAAAAGAAATCAAAGAAATTAGCAAGATGGAAAAGCAGAATAGCTGAAACCTTCACCACAGCTGAAAATCTCTCTGAGCACAAAAAACAATGGGAAGAGATGAAAATGTTGCTTCGTTCTGCACCTGGAAGCAACTGATACTAGTGACAATAAAGACAGCAATTAGAAAGTAGCCTTATTTCTGACAGTTGTGGTTCCAGACATACTGCAAGTGTTTAATAGTTTCAATTAACTCCGTAGAACAAAAAACATGAAAATCTGTCACAAAAAAGGAATACTGCAAACTGTATAAATAAAATACTCTAGAAAGACATATTTGTTATTTGAAGTTACAAAAGAATAGCGACACACTAAAGAGAGGCTGGTGACCAATACCAAATGAACTGTACTACTTAAGTTTGCAAGAGCTAACCAGAGCTGACAACAAAAGAGATAGGGACAGACCTGGGACAAGTATTTCAGGAAGAGACTCCTGACTTCCTCAGAAAAAAGAAAGAAAAGCAGACCCTGGCAAACAAAAGGAGGCATCTAGCCCAGAACAAAGTTTACAGAGATCAGTCAAATCTCTGACACACACAGTAAGATTGATAATCCAATATCTCACCAGAAATAAATGCAAGATAGAAAACCATCCAGAGCTCAGAGAACATGTGGAGCTGCACACACAGTGACAGTCTGGACAAGCAACAGTCCTCGTCAGAGTGGGGGAAGGAATTCTCAAAAGGTGATAGATAACAGCCCTCCATTCCACCAACAGAGTGGACAACGGGGATGATGACAGCAACACTTACTCCTATTAGCATTTCCTTTTTACTTTTATGATACACAAATGCCCTAGGGTATGGCATTGCTATATTTTTATATTAAGTATGCCTTGTTCATTCAAGGCATTAAATCACATTTAAGTCAAATTCAGGGAAAAATCCGTCATATATTTTATCAATAACTTTCAAAACAGACAACACTGCTGAATGCTTACTGAAGTTACTACCAAACAGACAAAATCTATGTTTAATGCAGTTACATTGATCCGCACCTACACCCATATTGAGCTGGCACTGACAAGGAGGTAATCACAGCTCAGGTCCCTGTGCACACCTTATGTTTCACATTTTCCCTATCATCAGAAAATTATTCACAAGTTCTGGTCTGAGAATTCATCTGCAATAGATGAACGTCTCACTGATTACTTTAAGGAGCACTCCTCCATTCCCTCTGAGATCTTCATACTCCTTCATCAGTTAAATCACAACAGGCTTTGAAATGTTCCTGGGATCTAAACGGATTCAGATCTTTCATCCTGACTACTTCTGTTTCCTCCATTTTTGAGACACAGTCTGTCCATTTTTCTTAATAGTGCTTGTTCACTTCCTTAGATATGCAAATATCTGTTTATTAGACTAAAAAACATCTACCTGCTAAACTGGCTGGTAAGCAGCTTCTTACTTCAGTGGGGGATAACAACATTTTCCTCTCACTTTAGTAATTCATTTGCATTTTTTCAGTGTCTAATGTGACCTCCACCAGAGTTTACATCCTGTACCAATCCTTACTTGCGTTATCCAAAGATCTAAATAAATACAATGTACGCAGCTCATTGCTGACTGAGACCAATAATCCCAACACACTAGTAACAAACCACTATGGGATAACAGTAGGCTTGCAGCAACTGAACCCACTGCAGCCTCACTGCTCTCAAAGTTACAGCAGAGTAAGACAAATGCAGAATACAATAAGAAAACATAAAGTAGCTACGTCTTCCCTTGCTTTTGCACAAGGAAGAATCTGTTTAAAATTGGAACTTTTTTTACTGCCTACAAAAGGAAGTAATTTGAGAGGCCATTGATACCAGGTATTCCTGTGTTAGATAAATGTGCAAAATTCAGGCAGATGCCATTTGAAAAGGTTATTCATTCATCTTATGATGGCGCAGACAGGGTATCAAGTTTTACAGAGTAACATTTCCTATGGAAAAAACAGGAAGAGAAAGCAGCAAGAGGCATTCAAAAACTTTGGAAAGATTAGGAAAAGGCCAAGATAAAACCAAACACACACACAAAAAAAAAATGCATAACAGACATACATTGGAAGTCTTGTATTGGAAGTAAAGAGAGCTGTTAGAGCATTGAGATGTGCAGGCAGAGTACAACAACAGCATTATCATCATGTCTAGTCAACAGAAGAGATACTGAGATTCCTTGGAAAAATGGATTATATGAACAAATTTGTGCCAGATGTAGGGGGTTTTAATCAGCAATTACTGCAAAAATTACTGAGAAATCCTGTTCACAGACATCACACAAGTCTGAAAAGACAACGAGAACTGAGATAAAGAGATCTCCCTGTAATCCTACAGCCAATTCAGAAACAGGATGACAGAAAACTTAAAACTAAATTTTTGAAGTACCTTTAACATGGCATCAGGGCAGTCCTCTAACAGATTCACACAATGGTTGGGACTGGAAGGAACCTCCAGAGGCTATCTTGTCCAACTCCCCTGCTTTTGAGTATTTCTAAGGATTGAAACACCACAATCTCTGTGCTCCCTGGGGTTTAGTAGATGATCTTTCCAAGTTTAGTAGTCCATCATTCTTTAGGACTTTGTCAAACAGTATGAATATTACCTCAAATTTAAATTAGCAGAATAGAACAAAGATCAATGAGGCCTCCACAAATACACTACAATTTACAATCTTAGTTCAAAAGAGAGCATTTTATGCTAAAGTCTGACTAAAAATATGTCTTAAATAACAGCATTTTGTACACTTTTACTCATTTATTTCCCGTAAAATATTTTTCTGTTAGTGTCCATGTTTTACTTAGAATACTACTCTGTCTAAACAGAGAACACTTGTCATGGCCAAATGAAATAACTATTTTCAGTACTCAAGAACCAGAAGAATTGCAGACAAAGAAGTACATCTACTTTTTCTCTACATATTTTGCATTTCACAAATTGCAGGGTGATGACCTTAACAATTCTATTAAACAGCTTTACATGGTGCAGTTGTATTTGAGAGCAAACTATACACACAAAATGCAGTGACACGGAGAATTGAATGACCACATGAGTATCAAAGATGTTGGAGGAAAAACAGCAGTTAAACCGAACAAGTAAAAGAAGCCATAAAAAGAAGTTTGAATAAAGTGAACATAAAGCAGACAGAAATTCAGTTCAATCAATTGCATCTGTCAGGTACAGAAGCCGAGAACCTTCCTGATCAGACCCCGGCAAGAAGAAAGATACCAAAACAGATGTAGCACGTTCTTCTCCTGAAATAGCACTATTTGTCCAAGTACAATCTTGTTTATGCCCCATGTTATACCACAACATTATGAAGTCATGGAGATAGATGTCTGCTCCCAGTACCACTAGCCCATTGAATATATAAACTTTTCCAATTATACAGAAATCAGAATGGTTTCCCTGAGTAGAATTCCATTCTCTGCATCACAGATTTAAACATCAAACTTATATTAAAGTTCTATTAAAGAATCATAACAAAGTTAGTTTCACAAACCTCATCGAAACTTGAAAACCGATGAATAATTACATTAAGATAATACAGGTCTCATTTTAAAATGTTTCTATTATGATTTTTCTCTGTTAGAATAATAATTTTCCCAAACCATCCTGCTTCATTATTATTTACAGAAAAAACAATTTCTGATCATTCCTCTTAAAAGAAAAAATCCAATTAAAGATTTTGCTGCATCAGTGACATTTGATGTAGACCATGACTGAGCATACAGGCTTTTCTTTCCGGAAAATATAAGAATAACTTGCACAAAACAAGTATTGTAATGTCTACTAGAAGAAAGAGAATAAATTGCTAGATCTTCAGTATAATGAAAGGCACAAAAGAATGCCTAGTACGGAATGAGAATTTAATAGTCCCTGAATTTAGGAAGTCTTTTTGTTCTGACTCCTATCCAAACAGAGTACACAGCTAATTCAATGTGCACCATAGAAGAATTCTTAAAGATCTTAGTAATATTATGCAGAGGACCACTGCAGTTCTGTAGTGAACCTAGTAAACCAGGACACCAAGTCATCAAATCATCTGCACTGGAATTATGCAAAATTCACACAGAAGACTTTGAACCAAGTTCTCCTTCACACTGAAGACATGAACTGTTCCTCCTAGAAGACAGGCTATAAAGCAGCCTGAATGAAACAGGGTTTACAAGTGGCTCCTGGTCCCTTTTCAAAGCTGGAAAAATATAAATCAGATGCTAATTCAAAGGTAAAATAGATTCCAAAGGACTAAAGACTTGCTTAAAGCAAATTATTATGTGAAAGATCAAAGTCTCGCGCTCTACTGGCATCTGAAAATGCCAATGAAAGATGCAGACGAGGCTGAAGAAAAACAAAGGAGAACTGAGGGATTCTTTCTTGGCGCAAGCATTAAAAATCTACTGGTTTAAATTAAACAATTAACAATTGTATCAGTGGAGGAATCCTCTCCTTATCTCATTACTTTAAGAGGTATTTCTTTAAGAGGCCAACTTGGTTTGCTTTTCATGCTAGTATTTGGCTACTTCTCAATATCTTTTACTCCTTAAGCCAGTTTTGTTCTCTCTCTTTTAGTAAACATTGGGGTTTTTTCTCCCCCATCTGCATTTCTAATAGAGCTAAAACAAGCAAGGGTGGTTTTGTTTAACACCTTCAAAGGTGCTGAACCTCCTCTGGCTAGGTGGAATAAAAATCCACAGCTGTAACTAGTTTTTTATGGGTATTCCAATCCAAATTTATTCTTTAAAGTTTCAAAAACTGTTTAAAGTAAGTACAGTGCATTCTTCTTCAAAGATAACAGGAATGGTACTGTATTTTGCATTACCATACATTATCTCAGTACATTCCTTGCTGTCTGTGCTGACTGGGAGTTCAGCTTGATGTCAGCTTGAAGGTATGGCAGTGATGACCAAAGACAGTCATCTACAGAGACAAATTACTAGGGGCTTCAAGAACACCAGCTATCCTGCTAGTAAGAAAAAATGAAACACATATTTATTAAAAAATACTTTTGTCACTTGCCACAGCTATATGCTGCACAAGGAACTGCTATTTCATTTACAAGTAAAGATTTGGTGTTGCAGAGACAATGAAAATTTCAGTGAGTGGAGTACTATGCTTGACAAAGTGATGAGGTACATGACTATTACCTGACCTTTCAAACTTCAGTACTTGAAGTAACCAACGGAAAACTTTAGAAGCATCAGACAAAACATAAAAAATCCTAACCATCACTTCAGGATCTAGAAGAGCACATCCTTCCATTTGGTATTTAACATTCTAGATACGCAGCTTTTTCCACAGACATTCTCTCATCATTTTATATTAACCATTTTTTATAAAACACTAAATTATTTTATTTATTTTTGTAATAAAAAAATAATTTATTTTTTGTAATAAAATAGCTTCAATTGAAAACAAATGTCCAAACACAATGAATTAATCGTATCCAATTGTATGCAATACAGAGAAATGCATAATTATAGAAATATATTCTAGCAACTAACAAAGAAAAACAAGGAACCCTGATAAGGAAAGTTATCCAGAATTCTGCTACTTAGTCTATAGAGTATTAGTCCTTCTGGCATTAGCAAAGTGTCATTCCTAAAGATTTCAGCTCTTGAAGTGTTTTTCCATAGTCAGAGAATTGACTTGCATCAGCATGCAATCTGATTCACAAAAGTACTGTTGAAATCACAGCTAAGCGAGCATGTCTCCAGGCACATGAATTCCAGTAATGACTTGGCCTCATGAAAATCCAGGCATTCTGGCCTCCACATAACTCTCACAGTCAATTCAGCAGACCTCTTCTGGCTCATTATACTTGTTAACGTGTCTCCTCTCCTAGTACTGTAATGATGTCTCCCCTTCTCTTGATCAAAACTCTATCTTCTTTCTCACTATATTAGATTACTGCCTTTCACATCCTTAGGTACATTTGCAATTCTCTGTGTTTGGATGCTGGAAAGGACTAAGAAAAACGGAAGAGAGAACTGAATCTTGTGTGACCCCCAAGAAAGAAAAGTGGTTGGGTCATCAATCCTTTAAATTCTCTGGGTGCATGTAATCAAAGACCAGAAATAATCTCTCCACCAGCCTTTCTTATGCAGAATCAGAAATTCTACCTTTTTGAGACCCTGTTAGTGCCTCACACTGACATGCCAGAAACTCTCCCCTGCATCACAGTGGCACAGGTCCATACTTACACTGGTCTAGTTTGTGCAGTGATACATGATCAGCTTACCAAGCTCATACAGGAAATTCTGTTTAACATATTTCCAAGTACAATGAAAATTTAGCCCTCTTGGTCCCCCCTGTTTTCTTTCCAAATTAAAGGCTTTTAACTTTTGTACTAAAGGTTTTAAGGATGCTGCAAGCAGTTGGGAAGTATTTTGTGGCTTCTTCTGAGCTAAATGACTATTAAGTAGGCATCTGCAATTGAAAGTGAATAGATTTTTTTTTCAATCGTTTTCTTCCAGGTCTGGTAATTTTCTATCCCTCCCTCTCCCACCAGCACAGAATATCAGAAAACCATACCTGTATATCTCTGTGACAAGATCTGAGGCTGAAGGTAACACTCTGATGTCAACATAAAATTGTAATAACCTGGTACTTCCTAAACTTCATACTCTCTTCAGGTCCACATTGTTTCCAGCATGCTACTGACTGAATTTGCAGGAGTCTGTTACTTTGGCTGAAGCAGGACCACTGATGATCTTGCTTGCAACAGAATGTGTCTAGAAGAGCAGATCTGCTGCAATGTGATTTTTCTTGACTATGTCAAAGTTCTGTATAGGTATATGAACAAAGATAGTGCTGGTAAAGCAGTAAAATGCTCAGGAAAAACATCAACTTAGAGCACACCTGAAGCAGCATTCTTCTGCACAGTTCCAGACTACATCTATCTTCCCTTGCCACTTGATGCAAAGCTGTGTCTGCCAGCCCAAATAGGAAATATGTTCGAGGTGATTGAACGGCTCACCCAAATATGCTGAACTGGCACACACTGCCACCTCATTGTAATTTTGCACCAACAAATCAACAGTAAAAAAGCATATAATACAAGGTGACTTGAAGTGGCTGTCATTAATTATGTTCTATCTTTTGCTTAGTAACCAGCACAACACAGTCTTCAATAAAACTAATCCTAATTACAGTCTGACAAGTTTCCCAAATTATGCTTATGATTTATTTTAGCATGACAGTTTTGGAAACATCAAGAGCTGTTCATTTCCTTTTTATTTCACAAGTATATCCAGCAGTCACAGTCAGAGATAAACAAGTATGTAAAAAGTAACATTTGAACATCCAGGAAGCAGCAAAGTCAGTGACAGAAGATGCTAGTGTACCCTGAAAATACTAAAAACTGAACTTTTAGTAACCACAGTATCAGTTTCAGAAACTGATAGAAAGGCAGCAACTTCCATCCAATCCCTTACTGGAGCAAATTAATCAAAAATTCTCTTCTGCTCTTCACTAAAGACTCTGAAAAAGTATTTTCTTCTATATATTTCAAACCAATCTCCTAACACTTCTGATGAGCATCAGAGGTAGTAGTGTCCTTGCAGGACTTGAAGAACTGTAGTTCTGCATGAATTCATTTACAGTTTTATCCTTCTCTTTAATAAACTCTCTGTGAAAAACCCTCTTAACATATTTTTTACTCTCAAAGTCAAATTGTTTTGGATAAAAATAGGGGAGACTAGAAAGAAGGAAGAGAGAAAATTTTAATTTTAAATTCCACCTCTCAGAATAATTCTCATCCAAATAATTTCAATATTGTTAAATACACTTTTCTTTGTTGTCAGCATCCTTTTCTCCTGAAAACAAGGAAATTTTAAAAAACGTTACTGTTTTTGCCCACTTTACAAAGAAAATTCAGGATGAAATGTTATAACAGGGGAAAAAATCATCCTTCACTACTGAAACATACAGCCAAATTAGGAGAGCTGTCTTTATGTAACATAGCTTTATAAAGTTTTAATAGGTAGCCTATCAGCTAGCTTTCTATACTCCTACAGCCAGGACAGGAACCTTCATTTCTAACTGCAACAATGGCAGTTGGAATGAAATAAAACCTTTAAATTCATTTGTTACAGGAAGAATTTCATAATCATACTTCAAAATCATGAGTATGCAGCTAACAAAGGAAGTGTCATATCTGCCATACTCTCAAATCACTCATGTCTGGCACTGTTCCCAGGAAAGGCAGAATCCTTGAATTGGACACACCTGTTCCACCTCAGCTTTGTTGGAAAATTGGTTAGTTAATAAAAAAATAAAAGATCAAATATTTTCTCTGCCTTCATTCTGAAATGTACATGTACCAGCCTTTTCTATACATTTTTGCCTTTAGCTGACATTAGTCCTAGAGTGGTATATGATGGAAAAAATTACACAGCACTGGTTGGATAACTTTAACCCTAAAACTGATTTCAGAGAGGTACCAGCCTCAAAGAACACTAATGCTCTTGCTTGCAAGACCAGGCTTCTTTTTTCAGAAACTCACTCATACCAGTGCAAAGACTCCAAGTGTTGCTCCATGCTCTGTCTGCATTGATCCTCAGCTGATATCTGGGACACTGCAGATAATGCCAATTATAGGGGTCTCAGACACTGTCAGAATTTATAGAAGAGCCTCCGCTTGATCTCACTCCCAGCACAAGGAGGCTGGCACACCTCATGATCCAGAGTGAAGCAACAGATGGGAAGGAGGGGAGAAGAAAGAGAATCAAAGCTGTTTCATGCTTTTTGCTCAGAGGTTGCCAAAACAGGCACTGACAGCAAGTAGCCATAGGGAACCCAAGCAAGCTTAAATTCTAATTTCTCAGCAGGTGCAAAGCAAGGAGATAGAGTTTTAAAACAACCCCCTAGGAAACCCTATCTTTTTCTCTCTAGCCTTTCCTTTCTTCTTTCTTTTCTCCTAAACAGTTTCATCCTCTAACAAACAAAACTGCCAGTGGCTTTCAACTTACAGCAACAACCTGGAGGCAACTCAGAAGTACTTTGTCAACAATGCTAATCCATAAGCCAAAGAAAATAGACTTCCATTTACAGTTTAAAAAAATATAAAATAGTTGTTGTCTCTGCAAAACAAGCCTAGGAAATGTAAACTGATACAATCAGGTCCCTAGGGCATTCCACAATATGAGATCCGCCTCTGTTCCAGCACTGCAGATCTGTCTTTCTCTGTCCCGCTCTCCTTCACACCCACATTTCTATTATATTTCACTTATTCTTGCATGTATCTCACAGAAATCACAGAGAATGACTCTGTATGCTCTGGTGTGCAGACATTCACTTAACACACATTACCAACCACATGGCAAAGACTTTCCCTCATTATCGCTGGAGGACACTTCTCCAAATCAATGAATTAAAAACTATTCAATGCCATAGAAGGGGAGAAGCAGCTTCTTTTTATGACCTTGAATTTGGAAGCAGAATATTTCGTTAATACAGTACTCCAACACTCCATTTTTAAAGAGCATTACAAGCATCAGGAAGCACATTAAAGTGAACTAGTTATTTTTAAATTAGCCATAAATTGAGTTAAAGTGAAGCAAACATACTCATGTCCTAAACACAAACAGCAGCTTGCAGTTAAAAAAAAAAAAGTATGATAATTTGAAGAGAAGGAAGAACTTTGAACTTCAACCAGCTTTAGAAGTTTCTACCACACTGTATTATTTAATTAGTAAACCAGTAGTTTTGACAACTAAGAACTGTTATTTTCACTCTTATCTCCTTCACCTACCCCTGACCAAAAATGAGTCCAAATAACAAGACATTTTTTCTCCTGTGACCCAGATCTGTAATTTTAATTCTTCACTTTTCAGTCTCCTTCCACATCTTCTGCCAGAAAAACTCTTATTTGTATGCTTCAATCCAGGCAGGAAGAAATTTAGTATCTTCACCTATCTTACTAATATATCCTGTTTTGGTAGTGCTAATGTGAGAGTTGACACCGAAACAGTGCCTGGACTAACAACAAGTGAACTTGCAACAAGTTATTTTCTACAAGGCATGAGACTCATTCCACTCAAGACTAAATAATTCCATATTCATAGCCTGACACTAACTGAAACACATAAGTCTCTTATTTTATAGAGGTACACAGAGCACATGTGGGACCCACACAAAAGGCAACATAGTCTTTTTACTGAGAGCTACTATGGTGGTAACAAGTCTCTTTGGGATGATAATAATTGTCAGATTAACTGATCTTAATCCTGTCTGGAAGGGTACATTGACAGGCTAAAAATTATCTTAAACTGACTTTGCACCCAGAATTAGAAAATACAATCTCTCACCCCCTCCAGTAACCATGAAACTTTTGCATCTTACTTAACCCAAATGCTTAGTAAGTAGCACCACTGAGAATGAAGAGCTGTAAAAAGCCTACAGCACAACCTGATCCTTTTTCTCATTTGTTAGCCTCTCTCTCCCTTCTACCCTTCCATCTCTGTCAATCAGCAGGTGTATTATGTGTTAGAGCAAGAGTGTTTACATGTCTCAAAAAGTCTCAGATAATCTACTGTAAATGAATGCTTTTATTCATCTGACTCTTCCTTTTCGCAAGACCTGCAAGGTTCTGGCCTTGATAAGAACTGGAAACACCAGGTTTTACAAATTAATCTGCCTCCCCAGAAACAGTGTGGATTTTCTAAGACCCAGCTCTGGGAAAGAACTGCCTGTAGTAAAGTTAAACATGGCCCCTTATCAATACATGGCATAGAAGGAAACTGAAGGGATTTAGGAAAAATGTAGAAGTGACAGCTTGAAAAAGAGAAATAATAGCCATGTGATAGTATCCCACAAAACAGAAACAACATAAATGATTCAGTTACTTTTACTTCTGGACCTCAGTAGCGGCATTTATCATAAGGGCCAAACCCACGGCATCCAGATTCTCCATTCTTCATATTCTGTGAAGTAGCTAGGGGTCCTAAGTGGAAACAGGGTACCATGTCATGCCTAAATTGTCAGACCTTCGCTTGATTAAAATGAACCCTTTGTCTCTGACTTGTTTCTCCTTTCTGCTCCAGGCCTGAGGTATGACAAAAAGTCAAAATGTTTTCTTTCAAAGCAATGAACTACACGTAAGATCCAGATTCAGTCTTTCCTACCTGCACATTTTCCTTACTGCATACTCTTTATAGACCAATGAAATCTATCTAGTCCAAGAAGGACACAGCTATTTGTAAAAAAACAGCTCACTGCTTCCTTTACCAAGTCAGGATACATTTACTGCGAAAGAAACAAGAAACTGTATATTTAATGTTCTATATGGCAGGTGTTAAAATCATGTTTTCATTTTCTTTCAAAAAGTAGCATGAAATGAAGCATTTGGGCACCGCAACCAGAATTCAGACCGCACGACATGCACTTCTTTCAAGAAATTCTGAATCCAGAACATTTTCTGGTAGGAATATTGGAATCAGAAGACTCTAGACATATTTAAACTGGAGTTTGATGAGTTGCTGATACAGCTGGTTGTCAAACACATAAGTAGGATGGGGTGCAACAACTCAGGAGGTCCCTTTCCAGGCTGTGTCCCCAACTACATGATGCTTTCTCTTAACCTGGCTCTAACAAACCCTGCATTTTCTCCTGTTCAGGGTGGTCCCACCACAAGACATTTTTACTACTGTGAAAATATTTATAGTAAGTGTACAAGTTATCTTTCTGGGGCTGTTGTCCAACAGAATTTTAGAAGAAATCCCAGAGTGGGGAAAGAAAAAAGCACCTAGTAGCACTCAGAGATATGTAACTATTTCTGTTTGCCCATGCTTGTTTCTTGGTCACTTACTTGAAGGATGCCATTACCACTTGTGTGCCAAGCAATAGCTAACTGAAGACATTTTTTGCCCTTTCAGAAACCTGACACCAAAAGAACAGTTCTGTATGTTTCTTTTAAGGTACAGTACAAAAAGTAACAGCTTTGATTCTGAAGAGCCTGATCCACAAAACAACCAGCATACATATACCACAAGTATGCTACGGAAGAACACATGGAAAGCAGACAGAAATATGACTAAAACATGTTTCTATCACTTGACATTTCTCTCAATGAAGATGGAGAAAAAATATCACCCCTGAGAGAGAGCTTGGGATGCTCATGCAAGCACCACAGAAGTGAAATATCAATAGCCAAAGTAAACTACTTTTGCCTGTTTTTCAATTCCTTTCTTTGCTGTCTTCCAAAAGGACGCTACACTGAAAGAAACATACTCCTTGGTGTTGAGTGTAGTGTTAGCTAGGAGGAAGAATTCACTCACTCACTCAGCACTTCCCCAGATACCAAAGAATCTCCTTCTAGAAATACTCAATCACTAATGAGTGGGATAACTAAGCAACAACAGCAGTGATTTACACGTCATTGGCTTTGTCTCCCACAGTTCAAGAAACACAAAAGCCTTCCAAGAATCATGCTGCTGTAGTGTCATTCTCGTCCTCATTTCCTCAGATCAGCCTGTAGCCAGAACACACAGATGATGCCATGAAAGAAAAAGTAGTGATGCCATGAAAGAAAATGAAGTGACGCCTATCTGAAACCAAGGGAAGCCTTGCTGCCAGTCTCCTACAGAAACCCAGGTGTAAAGTTCAGCCACTTGAAGCAGTGAGTAGAGAGTCTTGTCTGTTTGCAACACAACAACTTGACTGGGGCACACGATCAGCAAAAGATCCATGCTGCAGACAGATTTCTAGGGATTTAGTTTAGGCCATGCAGAAATCTGCAAACTCTCCAGTCCAGAAGGGAATACAAATTCACAGTTACCAATCTACAAACCTAAACCTGCAGAAGATTTTTAGTGAACAGCAATTCAGTGAAATTTGAAGCTTTCTCCCATGTGCCATATGGTCTCCCCACATTTCAAATTCTGTTTTAACATTTAAAGCAAAATATTAGTCCCTCTCTCAGTAGCCCACCAGGCACCTCATTTTTGCAATGCTGCAAGCCTGTCTAAAACACAAAGGTGCAACAAACCTCCTTCACATCAACAACATCACTGGTTTAGGAAGCCCATCCACCAGAGCATCCCACCAGAGTGTGTATCTACTCTCAGAAGAAGATATATATTCATTCTGCTATTGCACAGAGACTCTGCTGTCTTGAGAATCTTGCCTCATGGTTTTTGAGAAAGGAGGAAACAATCTATATAAAGAGACAGCTTCTTTCTAGGGATTTATGTAGTGTTCCCTTGCAATAAAGACTGTTTCTAGCTATAAAAGAAAGCAAGAAAGGTCAGGGAAGATTCTTTGGTCCAAAGCCTAGAATTAAGAGATGGATTAGAGCTTGTGAAGAAATCCTGAGTTTATAAAAATTGCTTGATAAAAGTACAATATAGCTCTTTACACAGAGAAGAGGGACAAGAAATGAGGGGCAAGAAATTGGCTTGCTGTTTCTGCCAGCTCAAAGCTTTGAATCGGTATCTGGTGGAAACCATTCCAGGTTTCTCCCCTTGGCTCCTCTGAGCATGGAATTATGCTTCAAACAACGTGTATAGCTAAGGCTCCAATTATTTTGCTGTATCTGAAGATTATCCCTTGGGCTTTTCTCTGTGATTATTTCCTCCAGATGCCTTTATTCTATTTTAGAAATCGTTTAACAAATAATGTAAATTGTCCACAACATGATAGAAAAGACAATTTGCTTTGTCAGCCAGTAAAAAGTCAATGCAAACGATTCTGTCTCTTTTTACATAATTTACTTGGCTTAGAGCATCTTAAGATGTCAGTGTACAGGGCCCCCTATACTAGTTCTTCAAGGCACTACAGCCCTGCTCTTCTCAACAACCTTTTTCACTGCTGTCTCCTCAACATGAGCTTGACAAAAGATCTCAGAGAAAGAGAGAGAAACAAAAACAGAGGTAGAGCAATTCTTACCTGATTAACAACTTTTTAGCAAGAGTAACAATCTGCCCCAAAACCTCTCCAGCTACTTTAACATGATCCCAGAGACACCGAAAATCAGTGACTCTTATTCAGCCTCATTTGCAAAGACAAAAAGAAATTTTTAACTACTCAACTTATGAAAACTACAGAAAAACATTTGAAAGCTAATAAAATATCAGTTTGTTGGCAGAAAGGAAAAGAAAACAAACCAATCACAGGAAAAATCTGACTCTTAGAATAGGGTCTGAAAAAGAACCACACAATGATTATAAATCTGGTTTAGAGAAATGCTGACTTTTGTCCATTGCTTATGCATTTTGAATAAGTGATTCTGGGCACTCTTTCATGAGATATTCCTTCATATTAATTTACAAGATAATAGGAGGGGTAGGTATTAATTATTAAATGTAAAATGTCTTCTCCTTTCATGTATCTTTTATAAGCTGAAAGTTTATCTTTTTAAAAGATCCCAGGGTCCAGGAGAATCCTTCCTAGCAGCTTATTTTCACCTGAGTCATTTCAACAAGCTGACTGACAGCAATATTTAATAACCATTTTAATGGCCTATGTGTGGAGAAAGTGCCAACAAGGTGTAACAGGCAGAGCTGCTTCATAATCCAGACTTTTCTGGCAGCTGTCAATGTATGGTTTAATTACACCCCAAAATAAAGTCTGAGAGGACCTAACAAGGAAAACTTCCCAGTTTTGTGGACACAAAAAGAGACTATAGATTCAAAACCACAAGTGAAGAGTTCTTCTGGAAAGCAAACCGATTTTTCTTTAATTTGAATTTACATTTGAGTAACCTAAGGTTTGGTCCTTAAGGCAGTAGTTTCAAGGAAACCCAAGTAGCAATGAAAAGGCTTACTGCTCTGTTACTCTTGCTACTGATATTTGTATTTCCAGGATGGGAAAATCCTGCTGCAGAGTGTTGTATGGAGCCATACAACACTGAAGTGCTGCCCAAATGAGCCAGAGATTCCTCAGGCAGATGATGGGTGAGAAGGTGACGCCAAACAGTTGTACCATGCGCCAGCACGAACGTTAGTACTCCTGGAAATCTAACAGTATGATATATCAATTAGAAGAACACCTTTTTATGAACTGTACAAGCACTTTAATGTAATTTGCAGTTTACTTGTCATGCAGGCAATGCAGGAAATCAGCTACACATTTGAGAGGAAAGGATTACTTAAAACAGAAAATCTAGGACTGAAAATCCATTGCAAAAATTCCATCAAACCCAAATGAAAGCAAACTTTGTCTAAAGCACCTTCCATTAACTGAAATATTCCACAAAATTTTTCTTTCCTATTGAAGGAATTTGAAAAATGGGTTAGATATCAGGAAAAAGGTGTTTGAAAATGTGTTCTAAGTATTGGTCATATTTTTGCCATGAAAGCTTATTGTAGCCAATTGCAAACCATTATTTACGATCTGAGGTTTTTTCCATTCTTATGAATTATAAACCTCAGCACAGTCAATGCTGAAAAGGTCAGTTTACATGTTTGTCCAAAAGTAAAGTCTCTTGCAAGTAAAAATATGTATTGCCACTAGTTCAGCTTTTTCTTAATTTATATTTTATTACATGAATCTTAAACATTTATTCTGTAAGGACATTGATATTGATATCTGTTAACCACCTAACATTCTGTACATTTAATACCACTACAGATACAAAACACGTGTTAGCATCCCCCTGTTACGTATTGAAAAGTTCAGGGCAGTGAGGTGCTTAAACGTGTTAGATTTGAGTCAGCAAAAAATAATCATGTACTTAAATTCAAAAATGACTTGTTAAAATAGCTCCTGGATTGAAATCTCCATTGACAAATTATTCATTTGACTCTATAGAGCTGCATAACTCTTCTTCTTCTATTATGTTCTTACTGAAAAAAATAGCTATTTTCTATGTCCATTGAGGGCATGCCAGTTAACAGGCCTAAAACATTGGATACATTTTAAAACCACCTTTCTTCCAAAAATGTTTACTGCTATTTGAAAAACAAAAATCATTACCATTATTTTTAAACCACAAAATACAATAATTTTTTCCAATTATTATTCAGTGGGAATGTTTTTAATGTGTTTGGATATCACCCTACACTCTAATGTTGCCTATTCCAGAAAATCCCTTTAGCAACACTGTTAATCTTTTTATAAATCTAATTTTCAAGCCTTTATAAAACCTGCAGCCTCACAGCCATTGTACTTTATAATGTCAAATATTTCTGGTCACAAAGATATTCTTCTAGCCTTACCCATCACCATATGAAAATATATACAGCATGTAATTTATTCTGACATTTATAGTACAACACAAGACTTTCGTTTTCTACTCTATGCTATATCTATCCAAGAGACAACAAACAGAAATTCTGGGCATCTGACAACAATATTTCATTGAAGAAAAAGTAAGACTACAAATTATATCTTATCTGCACTATAGAATTTAGGTTGGATAATGAGTGATGACAGATTTTACAGCACTTCAATGTTGACTTAATCACTTCACTTATTATTCTCAAGTGGTTTTGATTTAATGGGGTTTTAGTTGTGGGAGAATCACTGACACAGAAACACAATTTACGCTATGGAGAAATTTCACCAAATGTAACTATCCATATTTATACCTCACGAAATGGGCAACTATTTTAAGGCACTGACATGGTGAAGGATTTCTTTGGGTTTACTTCATCCTACTGCAAAAGAAGAATTGACTTGGTCAGAAGCAGAACATCAACTGAATTAAAAGACTGTATTCCCAACGAGACAGCCTCCATATAAACTCTGCTCATGCCTAGCCATGTTTGATTGATGATAGCTGATGGGATTACAGCCTAGCTGAGGCAGCCCACAATACACAAATGTGCTATTAGTAGTATGGTACATCAATCAATAGTGATGAGCACAAAAAAAAATTTAAAGTACTCTGATCTCAATATGTTTTACTTAGTCTTTATAGGCAGTAATGGAAAATTTAAGCACAAACCCATATGCACTGATCATACACTATACCTTAATTGTATATTCAAAACTCCTGATTTAAAAAGTTTTTTGTCTACACAAATACAGCCTACAAAAGGTCCCCAATCTCATCTTCTAAAATTGTACTATATTTTTGCTTTGGACAGAAACAAGAAAGGAAAAGAAATCAACTTTTGTTAATTACATCAACATCTAAAAGAAGCATAAAGGAAGACAACAAAGTCTGATCCAATTGAATAAAATGCCTTGACTAAAAACATTCTAAATCGGATTTATGATAAACTCAAGGCCTAAATGAAGCATCACCTTTTAACAGCAAGCATACAGAACATTATCTTTATGTCTGAAATCATCTTCTTAAAGTATATATTTTGGTGCCATCCCATTTAGAACATAAATTAAGTATGCATACTGAGTAGCAAGGACAACCAGTTGGTAGCCCACATATAAAGTCAGGCAGTTCATATTGATTCTTAAATCTGCAACTCATCCCAGCTCCTGGCAGCTCTCCAACCATATACTGAATTTCTAGTCTAACTGCACCTGGGATTACCATCTCAGTGCTCATCACAATGTATAAAAACATGAAAGGAAGATGTCAAGCAAAGATTGCTGTAATAGAGTTTAAAGATGGAGAGATGGGTTCAATGTTAGAACAGCTCCAGTGGACATAGAAATAATGTCAAGAGCAGAGAAGGTAAACAAAAGTTTATTTATATGCTGTTAAGTACTACAACTATACTGCCTTCACAATCACATTGGCAGGGATGCAGATGTTAACACAGTGGTGTAGAGAAGCTAGTATGCACAGATTAACTGTCCAGTCCACCTCACAAACCAAACTTTCCAGATAAAGTCCAAGTAAATCCATAATCCTCAATGTCATAACGCATGACTTCAGGTGAGATAAATAAAGAAGGGAAAAAATCCTTTTTCATGTCTATTTTAACAGATACAGAAAAAAATCTTTTTAAAAAATACAAATCTTACTATGCTGCTAAAACACATCACAATTTCATTACAGTTTGAGCACATGTAATTTTTAAACCTGAAGTAAATCTCAGATGGTAGTTTTAAACAATCAGGTACAGGATTCAGCTTCAGCTTCTTGCTAGCTGAGTCTGGAAAACACAGTGCACCATAGAGACGTGTAATGTACAAATGAGAAAACAGTTTGACTCAGAGGCCACTGCCATCCAAAACGGCACATACAGAAAGACCAGAAAAGGATAACAAAGGCAATTAGCACTATAATAATGATACTCAGCACACAGTCTATACAGTCAGTCCTCCCCAAGACAGCAAAAATGAGGAAATATCATTATTAGATTTTGAAGTAAAACTCAGTGATCAGCATAAAGAAAAGTGTAAGCCAAAGGTTCTAACATTTCTTTATTATAAAATCCAATGTGGGCATCTGCTCTTCCATTTTTCACTAAATCTGCTAAGACAAGAAAGAAAACATCTTTATTGGTTAAACTTTTTAACATGGATTATACCAAAAATGCAACTTATTCATGCTGAAAGAAATGCAACATGGTCTATGCTTTTGAGAATGTGCCCCCTATAACAGACTTGTGAGAGGATGAAGATGCCTCTCCTGGGGTACTCCATACAGACACCTCTAGAAAAGTTTCAGTCATTGGAAAAGAAGGAACTATATATGAGATGAATTGCACTCCTGCAACTTCTCCATTACAGCATGAGACACAGAAAAAATCATAAACATGTATTGAGGGAACACCAACAAATGAAAATTTACTACCTTTCCACAACACATCTTTCACCAGCATGCTCAGTTTAAGGAAGAACAAGGTGCTAGAGTATTAAGATAAAGGAAAGATGCCTTACTGAAGAGACTCCATCCACATGTGGTTGTTTATCTAAATTCAGTTCTACATAGTTCTGCATCACAAATGAGGTTTTAGCAACTTGAAGAAAGGCATTATCCCTTGTAGCTGATGATAGATGGATAAAGACATTCAAAAAAGCTTTTATATATACCTGAGTGGTTCTGCATTTTAATACCATGAACCAATAGCCACATTATCAGGTATGTTCCATCTTCACACAAAGATGGAATAACACTGTGCCACCTGGACTTGTTCATAATCCCTAGGTCAAAATGCCTTGATCCTGGATGTGCAGGGAATGCAAATTCCCAGCTGGGAGTTTTAAAATGAGTTTCAGTCAAGCTCACCAGTCTAACAGATCAAAGAATATGCTGTCAAAAGGCTAGTTCTGCATGGAATTACCTTCCAAAATATAAAACAGCTTGCTTGTCAAGTCAAAAGTTTTGATACGAAGAAAGACATTTATATTATCTCCAGTCTTATTACCTCTCTATAGGAGGCCCCCTCCTAAATATGAATATTGAAGGGAAACAATTTTACAGCTTCTCTATCTGTCAACTTTTACTTCTAGACCACTTGAATAATGGAAATAAGCTGCTAGTGGTAGAGTATATGACAGTTCTTTCTCTTTAGGTGGGTTGACTCTGCCACCTTTATTTTGCTGACAGCAATCAGCAGTTTTCTGATGCTGACGTTCCTGATTTTGATAACACACACAACATACACTAGAATGTTACAAGCTACTTTGGAATTACACTTAGCTTTGCTGTACCATCTGTGACTATAATCTTTCAGGGTTATAGTGTCATGCATAATGGCAGCAGACCTGACTTAAGAAGTTCTGGATAGCCCAGCCAGAAGCAGCTTCTCAGCACTGCAGCTGAACTGTGGGACCAGCCTGAAAAACAGTCCCCTGGAAAGAGCTGGTAAAAAATAACCTCCAAAAAATCAAAGGGAAGAAAACTACTTTACACCACTGAAGTCCATGTCTTATAAAACTGCATATAGGACAGCCTGCTTGCCTGATACTTCTTGAGTCCAATGAAAAAGAACTGCAATGATGATTTGTAAGTGGAGGAGGCAACTGGAAAAAGGTCAGGAGACTTCTAAAATGAGGGACAACTAGTTCATAACCAGTGAACAGGACCCATCTTCTCCATGGAACCCACAAGATAAAAGCCTGAAAACTGCCACAATGTCAAGCCCAGCAGCAGCCAAGCACCACAGAGTAGCTCACTCCCCCACCAGTGGTATCAGGGAGAGAATCAGAAAAGTAAAACCTGGAAAACTTGTGTGGTGAGATAAAGACACTTTAATATGGAAAGCAGGAGCTGTGCACAAGCAAAGCACAACCAGGAATGAACTCATCACTGCCCATAGGCAGGCAGGTTCAGCCATCTCCAGGAGAGCCCCATCAGGACTTGGAATGACAAACACCATCACTCCAAACATCACCCCCTCCCTCCTTCTTCCCCCCTTTATGCACTGAGCATGATGTCATAGGGTCTGGAACACCCCTTTAGTCAGTCTGGGTGACATGTTCTGGGGCTGTGTCTCCTCCCAGCCCCCCAGACACCCCCAGTTCCCTCACCAGTGTGGCAGCAGGAAAAGCAGCAAAGGCCTTGGGTCTGTGTAAGCCCTGCCCAGCAATAACAAAAACATCTCTGTGTTCTGAACACTGCGTTCAGCACAAATACAAAACACAGCCTCACACCAACCACCAAAGAAAATTAACTACACCAGCAAAATACCAGCACACTCAATCTCCTCATTATCCACATTTCCCAAGTCATCACATGCTGTGATGTTCTGTCTGTTCCCAGATTCCTTATCCCATGTGCACAATTCTTGTTCCATGATCAGACTTACGCCTGTTACATATGACAGGAGAAAGGTGGGAACTATAGTTTGGGAGAGCCTCCATAAAAGTCTGGCATCTGCTGAGTGAAATTTTATCTACAGATATGTGTTCTTACAGTCTTTATAGGCCCACCATTATAAAGTACAGCCAGGATATATGGTTGGACAGACAAATTAATATTAAAGAAACATTCACAGACAAGTATATGTAAAATTTTAAGAGGTTAGAACTACTTGTAGGAAGATTTGTTTTTAATGTTTAAAATTACATTTTACTTGCTTGTAATGTTATTTTTCTGCACTTCACTATTGAAACATTAAATTATCCTTCAGCTGTATACTTAGATTTGACCATTTTATACTCCACATCAAAGCTATCACACAGCAATTGTATTTTGATTGCAAAGAGCAAGCTCTTTTTTTTTTTTTTTTTTTTTTTTTCCAAGAAACAGACTGACAAAGATAAAACAGTGAATTTTTCTGGGCTGGACCTCCATCCAGCTGTCCTCAAATACAATATAAGCATTACAGAAAGCTGTCTGTTCACTATTACTCTGAATGACTTAGAGCAATTTCAAATATCCTTCAGTGTCACTTGTCAACATTCTTTCTCTGGCAGGTTTTATTAAGAGCTACATAAGATCATTGTGTTATCAATCGTAACTTGTACAATTCAGAGACCCTTTTAATCACTTGGAAACTGTTGTATGGTTTCTACAGAAAATCCTGGAGATATGGCATGAAGCATAAAACTGCATTTCTAATGCATCTGTTTTTTACTGAGTAACAGCCTGCTTCTTCTTAAAATTCAGTTCCCTGTGATTACCTTAAGAGAGAAAGAAGCAAAGCTTAAAACAGTTCACAAATACGGAGAAAAGATGCCTAGGAATTAATTTTTACATTACCAGTGAAAAGACATATAATGCATTTTTCTATGTATCTAAGTTAGGGCTGACAGTTTTGTGAAGCTTTATATATTTCCACACCTGAGAATTAGCACTCTAGGAGGAACACCTCTCAGATCAACTTTAAAGCAGGAAATACTGCAGTCACTTGTATGTCCCTCACATAAATCATCAATACTTAACCATGAAAGGATGCAAGTTCCAGCTGCCTGTCTCAATGCACACTCAAATTCTACCTGGCAACTGAGCATTTTATACACATCTGACCAGCAAAAACTTCTGCCTGTCCTCACTCTTTGGCTTTCAGCGGAGCATCTAAATAGGACAATAGAACTGTGATGTTTCTCCATTTGCAAATACATTACATGTAAACAGTGATTACAAAGTGCTTAGGTACTGTAACTACCATGGAAATATCTCACATAATTTCTTATGAGGAATTCCACCACTGACCTCTGTTACTGTTTGGGAGTCACATCATAAAGAGCTACATGTAATTAAAGTTCTGTCAAATTACCTGTGCTTTTACAACATGACTTCAAAAGAAAACCTAGCGTCATGGTGGTGACAGACCAAAGTCCCTGCTGAATGAAACACCTATCAGGACCTCTTTTGGCATGATCCCTTCCACTGGTAAGTTCCCTCTTGTTGCACAGCTCAGGACTGTTGACAAACTCAAGCACTATTTGGAAACAGTTTCTAAAGATTTATCTAAATCCTCCAGAGCAATAGCTGCAGAAACTTCTGACAAGGGTCTCCAGAGTTCATTTCTAAGTTCTTTTGCGCACTTGTCCCTTCCCTTCTGCTCCCACCCACTTCAGGATTGAACTGCCCAGTACTTACAAAAGCAGAACAACGTGCAGCAGTGCCAAACACTCCAAGAAGAAAAAGCAACTGGATTTTTCTAGACTAAAATGTTGCCCAAGTTTAATTTCAGTGAGCAGTAGCATATGACAAGGAACATATTTTTTAGTTGAACAGTGGAGTTGTTTTAGCTTAATACACTTCCTGAAGTGTGCTACCACTATGACAAATATTCATCTTCATGAGGACAGCTTTGTTAGAAGTGTTACTGATAAGAATCAGAGAGAGCGACAGAAATCGCAGTCTTCACAGAGCTGATCCTGCATCTGGAAATGTTATGGTTTAAATACATAAGCAGATGGCAATTAAATAAATTAGAAGAAAAGGAGAATTCACATACAACAAGAGAGAACAGAGAAAGCAAGTTCAGCACCACCTACCAGAGATCTCCACCAAATTTTAATTAAGTGATTCTTTCAATGTCCACATACCATTTTAAGAAGCTTACTAGCACCCAGGAAGCAAGGTGGGGCGACGGGGAACTGCACAATGGTAAGATTCACTTGTTTAAATAAAAGTTGTTCAGCCATCTTAATATTTTCATCGTTACCCTGAAAATCATTGGTTTCCATAATGTAAAAATGAAGTTGCTTCAGGCATGGAACTGCAAACGTAGCATAATTCATTGTGTTAGGATATTTTTCAGTTACAATATCCTTAGCAAAAGCAATAAAAGGTGAGCACATACATCCCTTTGAATTTCAGCAGCTTACAGAAACTAGCTAGTACAGGTGGAAGGTTTATAACTAAGCCAGTAGAATCTAGCCAGCAGCAATAGGTTTATTCAGCTCAGTAGCTATACACTTTCTCACATCTTTTGTATGAACAGAAATCTCTGGCCTACTTAAGTCCCACTTTAATGTGTTACAATCTTTTCAAGACACTGTAATAATCTCTTGAAAGAAACTTTGTGTGCTTTGTGCTGATACATGAAAATGTATCTTCTTTACATATATATCGATAGGGTTTTTTACAGTTTAGAAATAAGATGTGAAAGCTCATTTTTAAACATCTACACAAAGATTTTTAGCTGTTTCTAATACTCAGGATATTTTCAAGTAAGTGGTAACTTTTTTCTAACTCTACCTGCACTAGTAATGCATACCTTTTAGATTTACTAGGAAGAACATTAATTAGGTTATTTTGAGTGAGAGAGAGAGAGAGAGAGTGTGTGTGTGTGTGTGTGTGTGTACTCTCCTCATCTATTTTCTTTATGGAACAAGGTTCATAGTGAAGAAGAATGTTCTTAGTAGGGACAATTATGGAGCTCTCATGATGTTGGCATTACATTATGCCTGAATAGGTAACATTTTAAAATACATACATTCTTATTTCAAAACAAGCCAAAGAAAATAAGCAAAGCCAAATACAAATCACTTTCAGTGAGGCAGTGGGCAAAGTGCTTTATCATCAGTTTTGCCTAGTAAAACTTCTGTTTCTCAATGTAATATATTTGCTGCCCTCAAATCAGCATCTAATGGAAAACAAACTTAGTCACAGTATCATCTGGAGAGTGTAACAAACTACCCCAAAGGAGCACAATCCTTCTAAAACTGAAAACATGGAGAGTTAACAGGAACACTTCTTCAGTGCTGCAGGGGGAAAAAAAGAAAACAAAAAACCAAAACCCAATTGTTCTTCTTTCACTCCCTTTTACCAGTAATACTCATATGAAAAATAAATAAATTCACACACTCCTAAAGGTCCTAATCATCAGCATGAAACTGATGGCAGGATTTTTGAAATTGCTGTGAAAACAATTGCTATGTATGCAAAAAGAACAACACAATGCAAGTATTGTTAAAATCTCCTTGTAGTCTTTCTGCATGGAAGTTTTCATCCCAGCCATTCAGAGACTTTGAATAAGTGACAGAAGGTACAGATTAGCTCTGAAACTAGAGCTAAGCATCCTAAATCAGTTAAGAGAAGGAAGGCAAGGAGTTATGCAAACCCCAACAGCTCTAAGTGCCTCCAGTGAGCGAGATATGCAGGAGAAATGTCTTTTAAGGCTTTCTTGTCTGTCTTGACCAAGGAAATAGGCTATAGTATGACTTTCAGGCTAAATAAAATTGTGCTACTGAAACACGACTCTGAACAGACTTCTGAAATAAGACTCTGAGCATTGTCATAACATTACCTCTTCCAGGGCTGGAGATCCAACACAGCAACTATAGGGTTCAGCAAGCCAAACACTAGGCAGGGCTAAAACTGATGCAGAACATATTTTCAGACAGGAATGGAAAAACAGATTTCATTGTATTGATTGTTAGTTCCTCTTAGACTCATTTGAACTTGTTTGAATCCGGCCAGAAACTGAGCTGTCTTCACTTTTCAAATCTAATGTGGGAGGCCAAAAACCACAATCCTGAATAAGAAGAAAATACTAGTGGAAGTTATTGCTGCTGCTGCCACTGAAGTATGTAAAACTACCTGTCTCAATCAATTCACACTAAAATTCTTAAAAAATAATAGAATTGACCTGTACTCAAACTGCACATATTAAAAAAAAAAGTCTGAGTGAACTGTATCAGTGTTTGATGTGGACAGTCCTACAGTCCTATAATCTGCCTTTTTTTTTTTTTTTTCTCACCAGCACAACACTTTGATTTTGCTGAGTTTCACTCTTCAGTACATCCTCTACTTCACATGTTAAGATAGAAAAAACAGGAGTCGCCATAGTATAGTTGTTCACCCTTCTTCCATTTGAAACTGCAAAGTTAAATGAAAACTGGAACCTTCATGAACTGAACTTGAAATTATTTCAAGTTTGTCATACAACTATGAATCAAAATTACATATAAGCAAGTCAGCAGTAAACTTTTATATTTACTCAAATACTGTCATTATGAACATGTTAGTCCATTACATATTATTCCATTACCTTTGTTTGTAAATATACAGTTCTCTTGAAGGTGCTGTTTAAATAATGCCCGGTGTATAAGACTGCATAGGGACTACGCGTTTCATTAAGTCAACAACAGCCATTTCCTTTTCCACCATAGGACAACATACTTGAGTAGATTGTGTAACACTTCTGTCCTATTTTAGACATAGATGGTATCAGGTTTCTTCCTCAATTCTGAGAGAAAAGGTCATTACTTTCTCCTTGGTACTCTTAATTGATGTAGATCAACAGCATTACCTACTTCATTCAAACTAAATGCTATAGGTACAATTTTCAAAAGAAAAAAAATCATGGTTTATCTACTGCATGGATTCTACTGCAATCCAATCTTCCTGAACACTGCCCAGGATTCACACATCCCTCTTCTTGAGCACGATCTAAATCTACCACAGTATCCTCAGTGATATCATTTATCTTTTATCCAAACCCTTTTGTATTTGTTTTCCTGCCATGTAGCTCTGAGCTTTGCATGGTAACTTTCATAGTGTCACATCATGCACAGAAAGTAATTCTCACAGTATCCTAATGACATATAGAACCTGTCCTATAATGAAAACTACCGTTCATAATGTCTATACAAACAAGAAGTTCATTGTGGACCAAAGACCTAAGTTTTTCCTAGACACGCTCCTTTAAAATAAAGCTACAGTTACTGATATAAAAGATCTCAGCTGCTGGTCAAAGTCTGAATTTTCTGAAGGCATCTGTGTTTCTCACAAGGTAGAGAACTAAGAATAGACACTGCTGAAATTCAGTGCACCCACTTCTACACTGGTACTAACTGTTCAAATTACATATACTGAAGAGCAGCTTGGGAAAAATCTATTTACATTCAGATGAAGGATTCTCCTGGCTCAAAAACAGCCCTGACATTTCCAGGGAATCTCCCACAATCCCACATCCTATTACCCTCTCATAGCAGCATCATTCTCAGGTGTTTGGGGTTTGGTTTTTTTTTTTTTATTTTTATTTTTTTAAACTACTTATTTAAAAGCGAAGCTGATTTAGCCACGTAGCCGGTGGGGACACTGTCAGACTTGGTCACCTTCTTTTTACTATGGACTGAATTGCTACTGGCAATAATACTCCTGTCTGAACACTTTCCTTATCTGAGAGGTATGGATTCTATTCTTGTCACAGCTAAGAGGGAAGGGAAATCACAACATAATGAAAACATCCCATTCAGAACAGAATTATCCACCAGGGCCCATTCATCTTTATTCTATATAAGGCTACTTCATTCCTACACATAACTTTTCCCATCTCCTGCATATAATATCAGACTTGCCATGCTAATGCAACAGAGAGAGATCAGGTACCCCTTAACAAACTTCCAAAACCTGTTAGAATGCCCATTGTGAGCTGTATTAAACTCACCTAATGAAAATAATTGGTTTATTATTTGAAATAGTTTAGAGCAATATAGTAAGTCCTAAGTGATGACTATTTTTCCCCTTCTTTGTTAACATCACACTATGGATTGATTTCCTATGTGGTTTGTTTCAGTTTAGTAATTCACAGTTCCTTTTCTATATCAAAGCACTGTTCTGAGAAAATACATTGCTTTTCCCTATGGCTGGAGCTGGAATTTTTCCCCCTAATGTCCTGACCAGTTTCTGTTTTAAGTGCTCACAGCTTAGAAATTTAAAAAAGGAAAAAAAAAAAAGCCCTCTCATGCCAAAATCACACCTCAAAGGGAAGAAGTGACACAATTTCTCTGTGCAGGAATGATCTGTATCAACAAATAGTCCTCCATGTGCAGAAGCATTATGCTTTCTTCAAGTAGTTAGTCAAAGAAAACAGCAAACCTTCAACTCTGCTGCCTAAACATGGGTGATAGCCCCAACTGAAGTGTTCAAAGCTATTAAAAAGCACTCAATCCATGTGAAACTGTCAGGTATGGGCCAGTCGTGGCCCAAGAGAATCCCATCTGAAAGCCAGCAGGATATTAGCTAAGAGTTCTCACGATACCCCATGGCATTTAACAGTACCAGTTAATTCTGTTTAGGCACATGAATGAAGTTTTTAGTGCCTGCTCTCCCACCCTTCCCCATTCCAGAAGGACTAATTAATACTTTATAGACACAGAAGAAAAAACAAACTGTCTTGCTTGGTGTTGTTCAGTAATTTCAGTTCAGAGCTGGACAGGTGGCAGGAAGCCTCACCTTGCTAGAGAGAAAGCATGAGGGTAGAATTATGAAACTTTTAGCATAACTTTAGCAAAGAATGCAGGCAACAACATGGAGGTCCACCCTACAAAGAGCAGCAGAGACAGGAGGAAGGACAAACGAAGGGGAAGAAAGCAGGAGCACAAGAAGTGCTGATGGAGATGATGGAAGATCAAGCAGGGCAGAAGGCAATGTTACAATGAATAGGTTAGGAGCATGCCCAAGAGTCAAGCTAATAGTAAAGCACTTAAATCAAAAGGAACAGTTAATCACTAGGGCTCACAGCAAGTCAGCTGGCTAACACAACAACAGCATCTCAACACTTTTTCTCTGGGCCAGCCATGACTCACACTGCATGAGGCTGCAGCAGTTCTCTCTCACCAGAATGTTCATTGTCAAGTATCAGGGAATGGAACACAGGTACATGAGTTTCTTTTAAAAATCAGAATGGGAACATTCCCCTGCTGAACTTCTTCATTCTAATACCTGAGTTATTTTCTACCTCATACGAGAGAGTTTAAATTCTTCAGTGACATACTTTAAAAACTGAATCCTCCAAAAACACTGCATGAGCAAATGTTAATGGTCAAGTCTTGTCTTCCATTGTGCAGCATGTTCACTAAATCCCTTGGAAAATAATTTTCTGAGATCTTGCAATCACAATTTCACAGTATAATGAAAACTGCAGCATAATGAAAACAAAACCATAAAATTTTTGTATGAAGCAGGTTATTAGTACCACAACCATAAAGGAAAAAAATCCCACCAAACAATAACCACATAAAATATATCAGATGGAACTCCAAAGTTCGCCATACAACAAATGTACAGACAAGAACTTTCAGAAGTCAGAAAATATGTTTCGCTTAGGGGTGTTGTTGGAGAAGAGGCTGGACATGAGCCAATCTGGGCTGTATCAAAAGCAGTGTGACCAGCAGGGTGAGGGAGGGGATTCTCAAGTGACCCCACATGAAGTGGAGTCTTGGTTGGAGAAGCCAGTCAGCCCCTCCACCTCAAACCATATACACCTAAAGAATCACAGCTGTCCACATGGCAAGAGGGCTTGATTACATTTTCATTCCCCATAGTGTCTCTGTCCTTTGAAGCCTCTCTTTTAAGGTGGTTTTTCTGTTTGGTTTTGGGGTTTTTTTGGGTTGGCTTTTTTTTTTTTTTTTGGTTGTTTTTTTTGTTTTTGTTTTTGGGGGGTTTTTTTTTTTTTTTTTTGGGTTTTTTTTGTTTTTTTTTTTTTTTGTTTTTTGGTTTTTTTTGGTTTTTTTTTTTTTGGTTTTTTTTGGTTTTTTTTTTTTTGGTTTTTTTTGGTTTTTTTTTTTTTGGTTTTTTTTGGTTTTTTTTTTTTTGGTTTTTTTTTTTTTTTCTTTTTAAATTTCTAAGCTCTATGCACACCAAAACAGCAACTGGTCAGGACTTCAGGGGGAAAAATTCAAGACCTTTCCAGTCTCAAAGACCCTCATAAGAAAAAGCTCTGTGCATACAAAGCAGTTTTTTGTGCACTGCAAACAGGATTCAAAAAACAACCATGCAATATAAATACAGAAATATTTTGTATTCGCTAGCCATAAGAATGTAATTAAAAACCCTTCTTTAGATTGAATAAAATTCCATAGTTTTTACCTACGCACCACTTTAACCAATGTTTACAATGATAGTATTATAGTCTTGGAAAAATCTAGGTTTTGTTTAAAAGACATGATTTATTTTTCATAAATAAAATTCATATAAAAAAAATTGGTTTGAAACCTTACACAAGCACCTTCCATTTCAGAGTATGAAGTGGAGAGTAGGAAAAAAAAGCACATGCTAAGTAGAACTTTTAACTGTAGAAATTGTTAATTCCAGTTAGAGAAATTCCCAATTCACATTCATTACCAGAATTCACATCAACTGGAAAACAAATCTACTTCTCCAGTGCATTCAGAAGGCAGTACATACCATATAAGAAGTAAAAAACCTTAGCCACAGCCATCTGATTGCATGTAAGCACACCAAGAAAGCTGGTCACCACCAGTCAGGTAGTCAAGAGCAACAGGAGGAATTGGTTCCTGTAGAGAACACTGGCTGATGTATTATAAACTCAAGTAAGGAGCACTAGTTTCAAATGCCTTGGAAATGGATCTCAATAATTCAGAAGTGAACAAATGAACACAGAACCTTCTGATATAGCAACACATCTAAAGAGCCTAAATGTCCTCAGATACTCCTACTATATAGAGAGCTCAAATGGACCACCACATAGATGAAAAAGTGCTTTGCCAAAGGTGGCAGGTCCCTAGGCCAGGGAGAATCACCTGTAGTTCCAACTCTAACACACACAGACAGCCCCACAGACACCACTGACACTAAAAATGCCTCACTCAATAGCCAGTACGGCACCTCCAGGGTCAACTGGTCAGCGTTTCAACAGAATCATTTTGTAAACATGAACTGTGCTTTCAACGAAAATAATTACATTTGGTTAAGTTTCTTCTTGTTAGAACTAAAAAGTACGTGAAACATTTTTTTTTCTTAAATCTGTTTGAAACAGAACATTTTATATAAAACTGTTGACATTAAAAAGCTTTCCAAAGTACGTTCTTCATTTTTCACTCCCACTTTCACATTTAGAAGTGAAATTAAAGACTTCTGAAATGCCCCGCTGAAGAAAACATGCTCATTTTTCTTAAAACCGTAATAAAGTACTCAATCCTTTGCGGTACTGACAGCAGTAAATCAGATGAGTCCTAAGCTTTTGGAGAGCCCAGGTGCATTTTTAGTATCAACACATCTACCTGATGCACATGCTTTCTCCAGTGCTGTTGTTAATGCTGTTTTGTCTTTTCAGTTGGGAAATTCTTCAAAACTACAGAAAAATCCCTGTCATAGACAGATTACATTATTACCATTTTCAGTTCTTCTATTCACCCATCAGACTACTGTCCCTAACCTTCTAACCACTGAATTTTTTTTCAAGTTTACAGCAAATATAAAAATTCAGCATTCTTTCAGGTTAAAGACACCAGCACATGACTAAATATAGCAATCAGTGTTTGCTTGAACTGGAACAAATATACCTGTATTAATATGTAAATAAAATTCTTAAAAATATTTATATCACTGAGTTTCAAAATTTTTCTTCCTATATCTATATTAAATAAATTCAACCTTACTGTATTATAAAAAATTATTCTCTATAGTAATTATTTTCTTGTTCCACTACTGAATGGCTAGTCTTTACGTAGTATTTCCTATTAACAATTTTACTGCAAATATTTGATGAAAAAAAACAACTTTACTTATGACTGTTCTTCCCATTCTGTTCCAAAAAGATCCAAACTGAAATATTTCACTTATATATCACTTACAATGAGATATTTTTAAAATATATGCCACAGCACAATGAAAATGGATATAGCATGTTGGTTTTAAAGACCATATGTTATAGTTCTGAAAGATACTCTGAAGCAGATAGAGTTAACTAGCACTGCTGCCAGCTGGCATTCTCAATAAACTACCTGAAGTAATGATGTTTGGATGTTTAGATGATCTTTAAGATCCTTTTCAAGTGAAACTATTCTATGTTCATCTTTTCTATTCAACAAGTTCTTGATTATATTTTCTCCCTCTAAGAGGCCCCTGTAAGCCTAGAACTTCCTTTACAAAGCATTATTAACATGTTTGAAGACATAAATGAAAGTATACATAGAAAGTTTGTGTGTACTTAAATAGGCCATATGCTTGTTTAACCCATCTGCGTATTTCTCCAGGAGAACACTGCCTGCAACCTGTTATTAAAAGACACATATTTATTTATCCTTATAAAAATATTCATGCAATACCCTCATCTAGAAACATCAACTACATTATCTATCTCCTACACCATTAGCTCTAAGTCCAATAAACCTACTCAGCAGGCAAGGGATTTAATGAAATAAACCCTGACTTCCTGGGAGGATCACCAGTGGTTCCAACTCCAGTACTTCTGATCAAATACATGCTCTCTTCCTGCTGCTGAGCAATAGGCTTTTCTGAATCTCTATCAAACATGCTCCAAAGGAGGGAGGGCGTAATAATACTGTGGAAAGTATTTAAATGAGTAGGAGACTGACTGTGGTGAAAGGAAGGACAAGAAACTGTTTTTTAAAAATAATAGTAATTTATGGGGTTTACATTTAAAAGGTCACAAAATCATAGCAATTTTTTCAATAAACAAGACAATAAGCTTGTCTACTAATCATCATTAATAAGCCATATGAGCCATAAAATCAAAAAAGAAAAAAAACAAGCCCACAGTCTTGCACTGCTACAGGTTGCCAGTTTCCACAAATATTTTCACTTCTGCTCCTTATTTAAGGCTGAGGCACCAAGGTACAATTATTACAGAACAAACATCTTCCAATGGCTATCTTAAAGGAGTAAGAACCAAAACTGACAATGTTGAAAAAACAAAGAAAAACCCAGCCCACTTATCAGTGAAAGGTCTCAGGTTCTCAACCCATTGTCTAACAAATGTAAATACTGACTGCTTCCTGCTCCTTTCATTTCCAGGTTGGAGAAAGCATGGTTTGGCTTCCCTTCCTCCACAAGGAAAAATTTCTTACTTAATGATCCTCCTAAATTAATCCAAACATTCAACTTGAAATCCAACACATTACAATCCTTTAGAGTAGCTGACTTAATCCCTCATTTCTGGGTTAACTTCACATTCTTTGGGAAATCTTACCCAATTTTGGCAGGGAATATGGCACTTTAAAATAATCTTCATAAAACTCAATGAGTCTCCTTGTAATATTTAGAGCATAGTCCCCTGATCCTCTTCGGATTGCATCAGGCCTTGCATATAACCGTACCTGTTAAAAAAAACAAAGCAAAAGTCCAATTTCAGCATCTGCCTTTTAAATCTATCCTACCAGAAGAGGTGAATGAATTATTCTAAGGTTGCTATGAGGTGGCAGGATTATTCCCTTAAAGCCAAATATGATTGTCATACATTTGTCAAGTCATATCATAGCTGAAAACCAGAACTACCACAATTAAAGTTACGACGTTCAGAAGTCACAATCTCCTACTTATTTGTGTTGCCAAATAAAAAAAACTTGCACTCCTTGTATCAAAATAAGTATTCGAAGGAAATACATGTGTTTGTTAGAGATATGATGGAAGAGTGGATTAGTATAATGGTTCTCTGCCTACACTGAATGTAGGCAGGATGCAGTGACTCAGTAGGAGAGAAGTTCATGGTTTGTTAAAGGCACATTATATCAAGCCCTGAAAATATTAGTAGACTGTGAAGAAAAAAAAAAAAAATCGTTTTCTTTTCTCTTCTCCGGCAGTGACACCATTACCCTCAATGAGCTACAGGAAGACTGCAAAAACGACCATTTCTAAGCTCATTCATAGACACAAACAATTAGCATTCCTGAAACCTCCACGACTGCTTCAGGCCTCTGTTTCCAGAAAGCAGTAAATTAAAGCTGTTTGTATAAGCCACAGACTGCTCTGTTCAGTATAACATAGCTCACACATTTCAATACCTGGAGTGAACCAAGTAAACATAACTCACATTCATAATTCAGCATTCAAGTGTGATTAGGGAGATAACACAAAGTACTGCCAGGTACTTTCTTACTCTTCCCTGTCCTTACAGTCTGCAGCAACTCCTTCATGAAGAGCCTACAACTGCTAACCAAGAAGGGGATAGAAAGGAGAACCACTTTTCATTGTCTCTCATACCCTGCCTGATGGAAGTAGCCTGTGCATTGTCTCTAGTGACTGTGGCAGAAGGTCTCTCCCCACAGTTCATAATGACCTGATGTGTAAATGAGACTCTACTAAATGTCAATCCTAATAATAATATCTGACTTGCCAGTACTTTCTGTGGTAGGATTAAATCCCAGCCAGGGTTCCAAGGAAAGCAGTAGCACAGAAATCAGAAAGTATCAATGCAAAGGTGAAGGAGAAATATCAGCTTTGGAATGTTCCTAAATGCTCTATTCTGGATTAAGAAAAGCCAATGGGATTTTTGGCTTCAGTGAAAGTATTACCAAGTATTGCTTTACTGCTCTTTTCCTGAAACAGTTCAGCTATCCAAGTGGAAACCAGATATCAAACCTATGTACGGTGTACCTGTATTCTCTTTTAACCCACCGTCTCTTGAGTTTCAGTAGGGAGACACATTATTTGCTTCATTACAATGTCCATGTACACATTTAATCTTTGTGTTGTATTAGACTCAGTGCACAATCAACCATACATAGTTATCATTCATAATGTAAAACAGGTAATGGTGTAACCTGATGAGATATGTAATAAAGCAGACTTCTTATAATCACTACCTGAAAGCACATAGATCATCATCTGAACGCCTCCAAATCACTATTTTTATTTATTGCTTCCTTTCAAAGTTAACAGTAATGTGTACATTAAAATGTTCCCTTATCTGCTGAACTAAATACAGGTTTTAACAAAATACGTATTAACCACAGAGTTTATGGAAGGATATTAGGAATCACAATTAGATTTGTGATGAACACTGTTTTGTATCATTAAACCTTTATACACAATTTTGCATAATTGCTTTACTGGCACAGTTGACTGTATCAGCAAATTAGGGAAAAAAAGAGTCAACCAAGTATGGCAAAAATCATTCAATTTGACAGTGGCCAAATCTATCCATAATAAGAAAGAGGACAACAGAAGGGAAGAAAATATTAAGCAAATATAAGAAAAATCAAGGTTCAGCTTATTGCATTACAATGAATGTCTCCTGGCAAATATAGAAAAGGCATTTAATGATGTCTGAGATGGAGCCAAGGTACAAAAGCTGCAATGCTGCAAACTCTTATTTGTCTCCTGCCTAATGCTGAATGTAGTTTTATTTCACCCATAAAGTCTCCCTGTGTGCCCCTCCGCCTGCCCAGAACACCTCTGGACTGCCAAACCTCCACGGCTCACACCAAGGTCACCCGTAAGCTGGAACACAGTTCAGAAACTACCCACACCTTTGCCCAGGTCTCTCAGGGGCTTTGAGGCAATAGATATTGTCAAAGCAGCCAACCATCTCCAAACACTGGGTCTTGCTTCTGCCTTTCACCCAGCAACCACTGAGCACAAAATGTATGGAGAACCTTGGACACACCACCACAGACCTACCCTGGCCTCAGAAATTCCCTCTTGGTTAGCAGAGGGCTACTGCGGGGGACAGTCTGTGACACTCTGCCTACCTGGCTAGCTGCTTTGGATGACACATTCTGGTCACATTGTGTGCCATTCACAACGTGAGGAGCTTGGTCTAGAGTTCAGTCTAAATGTTGGCACCTGTAAGTTTGAAACTGAAGCCCCTAACTTTCACATACTGATGTTTTTTTAATGTGTTTGGGCTTATTTTGACCATATCTTACTTCCAAATCCATCAAACGGGGACTATAGTATTTCCTTAGTTTATAAGAAGATTCTCAGTCAAAAGTAATGAAGTTTTTATATTCTGCTCCAAAGAGGAACTTAAGTAAAACAGAATGATGATTAAGACATGAGATTTGTTTAGAATAATTTGTTTGTTTACTACTTTCATTTCAAAAGGTAGTGTTACTTTAAAACTGCATTGGATTGAAAAATAATGCCCAATTATTATATACTTTCCCACAGGTTGTTTGACCACCGTACTAAGAATTTGTTTTTACAGTAATTTAAATAAGAGAAAAAACAAAGTTTTCTGCAGGGTTGGCCTAAATATGTAACTAAAAGCAGTACATGCTCTCCTACAAAAGACAAACAGATTTCCAGTGTAAGTGCATAATTCATGACTCACTCCAATGGCACCTACTACCCCGCAAATGTTATTAATGCTCTTCTTCATAATCTTTGCAAGATTAGGTTAGACTATTATTTTCATGTAAGAAAGTGGAGACCAAAGAGAGAACAAGAGTAATTCTGGGTGCCTATCTTGACACCTCTCACTGTCAAGTCTGTTTAACAGTTTGACTGCACATACTTAAAGCACTGTTCCCATTATACCTTACTGCAGTGGTGAACACTTTATAGAAGTTTTGGCCACAGATGCCTTAGTTTGGGCATTCACAAAATCAGTAGTACATGAATAATGACTAAATGAGATTCTGTCAGTTTATGTGATTTACTTGGCATCCCACAGCAACTCTGTGGCAGAGGCAGGGAGGGAATTCAAAGCAGGCATTCATCCTTGTGACCATTAACAACCTGCACCAAGCACCTTCCACATCTGGGAATTAATGAGGTAGGTTCTGTTTGGACAACAGGTATATGAACAGCACATGGCTGGTGTTCTGATGCAGTATAGCTCTGATGCAGTATAGTTCAATGAAAAATATCAGAAAAATGTTATGAGGAATCATATTCGTAATGACAATTTGTATACCTACAAATATAACAAAGTTCACACAGTTAACCTAAATTCTGAGGGTTTTTCTTAGCTCCCTTACATCTACATTTGCAACCACTACCAATTTTTCAACAGGAGTTTTGACTACGAAAAAGAAAAATCCAGCCCTCTCATTTCTCCCTCAAATGGAACCAAACTGACTGTCTCCTTTCTATCACAAGTTTGAGCAACTAGGTTTGTGCCTGCATCCCTACAACCCAGATCCCCTCTTTATAAGATACTTGTTAACAACTCTGAAAGTTATTAGACATTCTAAATTAAATCTCTGCAACATATATTTTCTCATTCTTTTCTAAAGTGGGTAAAAATGGAGTTGTTTGCCCTTGTTTGCTTTCCAGAGGCCCAGAATAGCTTCATAAGAACTTTAAACAAACTCAATACTCAGCCACACTCGGATAATATTTCCCAAAAAAAAATCATCATGAAGTATTATTTCAAAAATATTAGTGATCTCACTCAGGTTCTTAGAATTATTTTGGCAACATTATCAGAAAAAATACTAAAATATTCCTGAAACTAGTATGGTAAGTTCCATGTATTTGTTGTAAGTGATCAACAGCCTCGTCCTCTATAGTTAGTCAAAAGTATTTGCTATAAAACAGCATACTTTTACAAACAATTTGTAAATATTCCAACATTTTCTCTAGTCTGTCTTAGTATTTCAGCATCTGCTACACAAAATAAGTCAAAGAAATTTAAAAATATTTGTAATACCAGGCTGCCAGAGCAGATAAATGTGGTTGTAAAATAAGAACTGTTTCCCACGGAGAGTCATGATATATGCTAAGAAATGGGCAACATACTTAAAACAAATCTCATCTAACTGAAGTCACGTTATTAACTACAGAGCATGAGAAAATCTTCCAATCTACAGCAGTTAAAAATTATCCATCAAAAAGAAAGCTAGCACTTGAAAAAAAAAGAGAGCTTTTCTTGTCTTATTACTTCAGTGCACTTCCAAAAAATGTGAACTAGTAACTATCTACAACAGAAACCGGGTAAAATTCTGACAAGTACAACTCTAGACAGCAACACACAACTTAATTTCCAGAGAATAGCATGTTCACCAAAATTGTTTCCATTGTACCAAAGACTAGTGATAATTGTATCATGCAAAAAAAACAGAGGAACAAAATAAAAAGAAGTAGAACTGTTCTATTTTGAAATTTTAAAATCACTACTTTTCTCTTTTTCTTTTTTGCATTACAAGTTAAGTGAAAAGAGAGGAGAATTAAACGGATGACGAATGGTAAAGAAAAACTTGCAGTAATCTCTTCACACTATGTGAAATACTTTGGGTCAAACCAAAGGGTTTGTACAGTTCTGTAGGTAGGAAGACTATGTAACAAATTCAGCATTTTGATCACAGCAATGAAAAGGAAAAATCCATTATTTACATGTGTCTAACTGCAAAAAGACTGTGTTCCAACTTTCTCCCCTACATGAATTCACTAAAGATAAAGGAAGAACAGAGAGAACTGCCGGAAATCATGTTACAGTAAGAAGTTTGAATGCCTGAAACATGCCATACACCAGAGCCCACCTTTTCCTCTAGAATTATATATACACTTTTACATTTGAAGCCTGCTTTTGAAGACATTATTTTCTATGTCACCTTCTAACTCATGTGTGCAGCCCCTTTGAAACCTTTATTCTTGCAGTGGTGCTATGTTTTTAGGGGAACATCACCTTGCTTCATATCAAGACATTTGTATTCTTTTATTTATTGTTATAGTAAAGTTTGCTGATCATAATAATCCTCTATAATAGTCTGCATTCATTCTGCAAGGCACCTTTTCTTTAAATGTTTAGCTATCTTTTCCATGTCTTAAGACCACTCCAACTGTCATCACTGTCTTCCCCTATGCCCTGGGGGAATCACAGCTCACTGGATGCAAAATCCTGCTCCAAGGAAATAAAGTGGACCTCTATTTTAGCAAGGAAAGGTTTGTGAAAGCAGATGGATCACTGGGCTCTGAAGGTCTAAAACAACATCTGCTGACTTCAACTGAATGACTCCTGTTAACTAGAGGGGCTTTCAGACATTCTGGAGGCATGACTGGTCCAGCCTCTGGGCTAGGGACACTTCCACCAAGGCAATCTTCACCAACAGCATCTGCCATGTGCACAGTCCTTGTTTTTTTTAGATCACCACTCAAGCAGTCCTTCTTAGTCAGCTGCACAGCAAGAAAAGAAAAAAAAAAAAAGTTCTTTAAATAAAGGGCTGTGCATTGCTCATGGCCACTGATAGTTCAGATCATGAGAAGCAGGACTGGATCTCACACTTCTGTCTCATGTGCTGTAAAGAAAATAGCTCTCTGAATCTTGAAAACAGCCTGATGCAGGATTTACACAGGGGTAACTACTGCTGTATCTCTGTCACAGAATCACATACAACAAGGTCAGCTTTGACACTGACAAGGGGAGAAGTGGCATGTATAATCCTAACCCTTGGATGACACCATCTGATATCACAGATACTGCCAACCAGCTCACCACACAAAACCACTCCCAAAGGTACCCACGAGGAGAGCCTTTTCCCATCCCTGAATGCTGTCACATCACATAGGCATGTGCAAGCAAAACAGACTTCAGCCTTGTTCTCATTTAGCTTCCTGCTATTACAGCATCTCTCCAAGCAAACATAGCTAACGTTCCAAGGCTGGCATATACCTCTTTTGCTAATGTCTAGGTGTCCCCCTCTCCTTTCTCCTATCTTTGATCCATTTTGTACGTTTACTTAAGTCTGAACAGACAGAGCAAATGAGGGTATGGAAACGGAGCCTAAGTCTGGTGACAAACATAAATCTTGCTTTCTCAGGCAAGCATGGATTAGGTAACCTTGTATCAACACAGGAATCCACTTTACAATTAAGGATTGTTATCCCTCCCACCTACTTCACACAGAATTAAAAGTAACTTTGTCAGGTGTTTTAAAAGGAGCTTGGAGTGCTTTCCCATTATCAAACAGATGTTTCTGCTCATCAGCTGGTGTCAGCAAAGCCATCCTGGGAATAATGTCTGTTCTTTAATCCCTTCCTCAAAGCCAGCAGACTCCACATAAAGCACAGCTCTTGGGAAACCCCTCCAGACAAGCTCCAGTTCTCTGTGTGACTATACCCACAGGCTCAGTCCAGGACTGGTATATTTGCGATCTTAAAATGATTTTAAAATCTCAGTTCAGAAAGGGCTTGTGCCTTAGTTTAATTTTAAATACATGTTTAACCTCAAACATACATCTACATGTTATAGAAGGCCCCAACATTTCAATAGAGCAGCACTTACAAATTTTATAAAGGCAGATTAATAGTGTTTTGCTCTTTATTTCATCGGCAGCAACTTCAGCGGTGACACTCAGCTAAAAAACACATGCATTGTCTCTGCACTTAAATGCTTCAATTTACTTGATAATCTGAAATCTTTTACAATTATTTTGCTCACTGACTATTTTAGGCACAGGTATTGTTTTTACTATTGTTACAGAGATAAAGATATGGTCACATCATGCATTTAATACAGCAGAGTATGTCTGGATCCAACACCCTCGGCTGTGAACTCCCTGGATCACTTCTGCAATCAAGGCATGGTATCTCTAAAATGTGATAAATCCAAAATAAATAACAGTTCACTACACACACAAACAAGCTACGGGCCAGGTTCTGCTAAGAATGTGTATGAATTGTTTCATATGCACGTGCACATACCTCCACAAGTTTTGTGTGGTGCAAATGCAAAAAATTTTACAACATTGGTAAGTAAAGGAGAGAGAGAGAGGTAGCTGTATTGAAGTATCAATTCTGCTGTAGTGAACATAGTTAGATGTGATAATGGGAAGAAATTACAGAAGAATGCCTTGTTCCAATCTCCTATTCATTATTCATCATGGGCAATACTCAAAAAAGACTGCATGATAATGAAATGTGCTTACTGAATACCGAGGGAACAGCTCACCTTTAAAGGATGATTTTACTCCAAACTGAGCAGTCACACATAGCACTGCACTGAGCCTTTTTTGAATATAAATAAAACAAAACATATTTAAGGATTTGAAGAATTATCTTAGAGTTAGCTGAAATCAATGAGCATTCAATGACCTGATACTTTCTTAGGAAACATCTTTGCTAGAGATTGAATGGAACTTTTTTTTATAGCAAGCAAATATCATCTTAGAATCCTCACTCCAGATTCAGTTAACAGATCGGTTAAAATAAGAGAAGCCATTACTAAAAATAAAGAGTGAATGAAAGAAATGGTCACTGAGGGAATTACAGTGGTAGAGAGATGTCTCAGGGAACTAAATGCAAGCATGTGGGGGGCGGGGGTGGGGGGAACAGAACTTTGTTGCAGGGCAAAGGAAAGAGACTTTGAACAGAAATAACTGATATTCCTGGACAAAAACTTGTAGCATGACCTGAAGGAGAAAGAAGCGAGAGAAACTTCAGGAGTCCCACGTGACAATGGGCAAATCAGGAATATTAAGCAAAAAGACTGCCAGGTATTTTTAGAGTTGTAAAAGAGGGGGAATAGTTTAGTTTTGTGCAGCCCCTTCCTAAGTAAACATGACCTCATGGGGCAAGCATCTAGTTGCCTCATCCTCATCTGATGATCAGGATGCAACTGCTCCAGCCAAAGGTGCAACAATATATTCCACCAGGAGGCAAAACTGTCATGCAGACATGCTGCAATTTCTAACTTGAGATCATAAAATACTTTGGAAAGTTAATGAGCTGCACTCACATATAAATACAACCAGTGCTCAGCTGGCATACAATAAAATACTGCCTATGTCATTGACCACAATGCCATTAAGATTAATTTAGAGCACTTAAAATCTCTATCATCTTGTTGAAATGGCTCAGGGACAGGAAGTGAACATGTTAACAACTAATGTAGAACAAATGTAATTACAGACACCACTTCATAGCCATTTCAGCCAGCTAAGATTGCCACAATCTCCCCACCACATACTCTGTCATTTGGGCTTAACTCTTCTGTTACATCAGCACTGGACTTCATCTCCTCTCACAGCAGCATGAGTCAGCTAACTATGCCAGGTGGGGAGTCCAGGAAGCCCAGCTTACTCACCTGGCCACCACGAGTTCAGTGCTAGAAACAGCATGAGAAAGCATGTGTGGAGAGAAGAGAGGACCACAACAGACTGCTTACAGACAAATTATTACTACAGAACTTCAACCTACAAAAAAGGTTCAAGTTCTTCTGAAGTGCTATTGTAGGGAATTCAGTGTCTAAACTGTTGAGATTCACAGTGGTTAGAGCTCCTTCCAGTCCTTTGCAGCTGGTGAAAAATCAACATAGCTTCAAGTTAACAAAGCATAAAGATTTACATTTTTTACCTATTACACAAAGTTCTGTAGCACAACCCCAGTGGTAAGATGATGTGAGAATGGCTTTTTCCTCCGGAAAAAAAGTATTTGCAGTACATGTATCCCAAGAGTTAATGCCTATTTTGATTTCCTTTGGTTAGCCAGGGATTGGACTGAATTGTCTTATTTCAAGTACTACTTATTCCCTATTTTATAGTCAAATCATTCATATCACACATCATTAATAAATAATATTTCACTTACTCTTGGTTAAAAAAAGAAGAGTTTAAGAAGTACACAAGTTTAAACCAAGTGCTAACCAGGGGCCTACAATGTTCAGCAGCTCTATAGCATGCCCAGTTTCACCTGGCTAAAGACTGCTTTGTCACAGGCACACAGATGTTACCTCAGAGTAATTCCAATTGAAATGATAATATGAAAACCATAACTGCTTATTTCTATTTTGGCATTGCCTAGAGACTGTCAATATGACAGCGCAATCCCCCTGTGCTTAGTCAACTACCTAAGTAGAAGTAAGAGATGTTTGTTATTGTCAGTCTTTCTACCTAAAGAGTAACAAGCAAAACATGAGGAAAATGAACTGTTATCATCTTCATTTTATAAATGAAAGTTACAGAAAGATGAGCTCAATATCAGGAAGTCTAAAAAAGAGCCAGAAATAGAATTTGAATATCACTTCCTCAAACTGATGAAGTATCTTTTCACCATAAATCAACAAATTACTATTCCCAAAATACATTTTCTGAAAAACACCATTTTTTCCATCATAAATTTAAAAAAAAAAGAAATCCTGTTCTTTAGGTTTCTCAGTCACAGCATGGTTTTCAAAATCCAAACCCAAACTTCAGTCCAAACTGTAGACCTGTATCCCTGAAATTGCTTAACTTAGAAGCATTCCGAACACTGAAGTTCCCTACATTAACTCATGTCCAAGAGTAACCATCCCACTCCCATAACACCTTTTGTCAAGTGGCTACCATGCAGAGACTTATTTAGGTTTGTTTAAAGGAAAAGCTTATTTTATTCTTCACTTAAAAGTATTTTACTTTTAAGTGAATTACTTCAAGAGATGTCAACATAGTGGTCCCCTACAAAACGGCTACTGAGTAGAGTGATGTACTTGTCCAGAGCATAACAAAAAAAGACGTGAGGAGATAAGAGACAGACTGTCCATGACAAAACAAAGATGAATGCAAGGGCACATCAATACTCTCATATTCCACATAAAATCTGCACAGTCATAGTGTAAACAAGGTCTGGTATGTATATATGTTTCACCCTCCTCATCATATGTTTGCAGTAATCCTGATCAGTATTAGGAAAAAATAATAAGCTGTGGTAAATAAAGGGAACCACTGACAAAATACAATTGCAAGGAAAGCAAAGCAGAAGCACAGCTCACCTGTGACCTCAAGAGCATTTACTCAATGATTGCTTTGTAACAGCAGCACTAAGCAAGAGGAACACAGCAAAGTATCTTGTGAGCTACATGTAAACTTAATAGAAAAACTGTTTGCAAGGAAAACAGATCACAGCTATAAGGTGCTAAATTTTAAAATATCCTTTAGAACTTGCTGGCATTGAGGAAACACAGTACTTTTTAGACAAGTCCGCACTGTGCTGCATTGAGCTGGAGATTTTTTGAAAAACTGTACCTAGCCCTTAGGAGGGACAAAAATATCCACGTGGGAGATTTTGTACTCTGACTGGTACAAAAGCCATAACACAACCAAAAACAGGTTACACCAAATAAGAGCAACAACCATATTAACAGTGAGAGCTCCTTCAGGCTAAAAGGAGCAAAAAGACAAGCAATTAGGCCAGTGAAAACAAAAACCATAAACCATGAAACAGGGAATCAAGAAATCAAACTTTTTGCATGAAGACACACTAAAATCCACTGAAAAGCTTCATTAAGAGCTCTGGTTTTCATTCTCAATTAATGTTTCAAATCTTTTTTTTAAATCTCCAAATTGACAGAACAATATTAAAAAAAAAAAAAAAAAAAGCTAAATGCTCTAATAATATTCAAACACTTTTGCTCAACTAGCCTCTGACAAAACTATGGGCAAATTAGGAGAGAGGTAGTTATCTGTCATTAACATCTCCAACTGGAAGGATTTCAGCTGCCTTCTGAGAACACCAATCTCAGTGGAAAACATGAAAACCAACAAAGGAAAAAAACTTCAAAGGCAAATTACAATTGTAAATAGAGAAAACAAAAATTGGGCTGAATCAATTAGAACATTATTCCTGTGTCAGGACTCCCACCTGAGAAAGATGAAGGCCACAAGCAGGAAAGAAAGTGGTTCACCACCTGACCACTAGCCAGGACACACAGATAAGTACCAAACTGGACCTTAAGACAGAAGAAGCTGAAAAATTTAAGTACTCTGACACATACAAACTCAAGCAAGTAAATTAGATGACTCTGAAGTATGCTAGTTTCAGTCTACAAAATACACATTAATGTAACATGAATTGTTTACATTAAAGTACTATAAAATGTTTAACCACAGGATTATTAATCAAACCCCTTCCAATATATGAAATGTTCAGATGATTATGAAAAATATCACTTTATCATTCAAATTATTTTCCTCACCTTAAAACTTGCACTACTAAGGACATACTTCCTATCAGGAAGATGTGAGTTATGTCCTCTGCATGCCTATGGAAAAGGTCAATTTGCTAATTCTTTCTCATCAGTCACAGCTCAATCACCACATCTGGTTTACATCCAAACAGCCAGCCAGTCAGCTAAGCAGCTGAGGTTAAACTAGGTCTGGGTGACTATCACAGAAGTTTCCTAAAACAAAACAATTTGCTGAGAGATTACCTCTTCATTCATATCAACGTGCTGGTTAGCATTAGATTAAAATGGAGTGTTTAAGACAGGATCAATTATAAGAAGAAACCCTTCCTTACAAAAAAGTCAAGGCAACTCCTTTCCCAGGAAGGTAGCTAGCACAAAGCAACAACATGGTCCTATGGATTATGGGAAGATGGAAAGAAATTTCTGACACCTGGTATCAAGCACAGTGATCATATCTCAGGCAAAATTGAACTTGCACGAAAGGTTTAAGTCTTAAATAAGTCTTAGCATGTCAATTATGGAAATAGGGATCCAAAAACATTTTTACCACCATCATTACTCCAGTTCCTAGCATAATAAAATAGACTGCACAAATATGTTTCTTTGCTGACAGAGGAGCAGATCACTGTTGTCTGAACAGTCCTTCCTTCCTTCCCTTTTTTCTAGCTGATGAAGAATGCTATTCCCTTGCTTAGCTTCCAGCTGACATCCACATCAATGTAACAGCTTCATTAGTCTCTCTCTTTTTAACACTTTCTTAGAGTCTAAGATAGCATCTCCCCTCATGAGACATACCCTGACTGCACAGTGCAAGCTAAACCTTTAAAATGGCAGCCTTTATTTGTTCCTCTCATATCTCTAACCACAGCATAAGCCATGTCTACAATTAGAGAATCTGCAGATTAACAATCATTATGAACAATTACTGCAGCAGTATCAACAGTGCATGGGCAACAACAGCATTTGTGCACTTAAGCAAGTAGACACCAAAAAATGCAAAATTTTTGGAAGCTTCCATATGATAAAAGCACTAGAAAGGATAAAATGGGGACCTTGTAAGGAAGGCTCCTCTAAGTTTAACATACCAGAACAGCACATCAAATAGCCCTTTCCCCCAAAGTTTCTGGTGTTTGAGTGTTATTGGCAGGACAATGAAAGACAAGACCTGTCCTGCAGTTCATGTACTCTTAATATATGCAAAAAAGTATCAGTGAGGACTGGAATCCCTGAGCTTGAAAATTTGATTTCCATAAGAAACAAACAGTCACTAACATCACATGTAAAAAACTACTAAGAAAAAAAGCAGACCAGAGGTGCTAGGCTGAGAAAATTAAACTATAAAAATTTCAGAGTCTTCAGATCAGTGAAGGAAACTGCTACCAGAAGCTTCTATGAAAAACATTTGCATAAATATCATTGACTAATATTCTGCTGCCAGTTTTGCTTAAAGCTCTCAAGCAGAGGCTACTGCCTCTAAAATATCTACTATACTTTTCCCATGAGAGTGTTCAAAGCTGCCATTTTCTATTAGGCAGAGCAAGGGGGGAAAAAAAAGATGAGGGAGTACGAAAGAAATCCCAGGGAGAAGTATTGCTGCTGGATTGCCTGCTCACAGTGCTGACTGACTCATTCTTAAATGGAAGGCCAAAGCTTAAAATGTTCCCTGGTTCAAGGACCAGTCGATCTCATTAACCCAACCCAAGGGATTAAGGCTATGAGACAGCTAACTTTAGCTCCTGTACTCCAGGGCCTCTCAAATGCTACCCAGCCCATGCACCTCCATGCATTACATCTACAAATCTATACAGGTCTCCTGACTTTTGCTGCATTTTACCTTTGCCCAGCTTGTTCATGAAAAAAACAAAAAGAAAGTCAGTAGTGTCAGATTGTGTTAAAACAGTTATTAGAAAACTTCACCTGTTTTTTCCCTGATAAAATGAAAAGGTCTGATTCACTCACAAAAAAAAAAAAAAAACAAACCTAAACTAACCACAAAATCACTGCACGCTTCTAGGTGGTGAGCTCATAAAATAGTAAGTTTTTGAAAGAGAAGACACACAGAGATGATAGCAACTTCAGCAACTTCAACTGACCTTGTTCGTGAGGAGAGCTCCTCTCAACAGCAGGACATGGCACAAAGGAGCTGGCAGGCACACCAGCACCGCTGTGCGCTACAATCCAGCACCACTCAGAGACACGGGTATGGCAGAGGCAGAGCTGTGTCTGAGCTAATAAGTCTTGACTTGCACCACAGCAAATGACCTGGGACACGATGCTCTGCTGACAATGTTATCCCACTTTCCATTCTAGATCCCATTAAGGGATCCTCATGCTTGTACTTGCACTGTACTCCACTAAGAATTACTCATCTCTCCCTAAAAGGAGCAGATGAGCTTTGCTCATTTTACGCCAACACAGGAATGGGGTCAAGTATGGGCTATGAAATAGCTGTAAGTCAACTGAAGAGCCACAATGCTCCACACTCTTCTCCATTACTTTTTGTATCTCGACACTGTAACAAAGACCCTTAAGCAGCAGCCAAGGCCATGCCAATGATCTCCTCTGACCCAAATTTCAAAGATGCACGTTCTGCAAAGCACACTCAAGACTGAAAAATTAATCTTGTTCAAATGTTTATTTTTACTGCCATTTGTGCTGAGATAGCTAAAGGCCTTTCATACTCTTCAGCAATAGGCATCCTGAAAGCTCTATGAATGTTAAAAAAAGAAAAAAAACAGTTTAATAGGCGGTGGCCTCTGAGCTCATAAAAACCAAAGCATCTTCATCACACTGAGGGAAGTGCAGATATTTTGGAACAGCCTCCAACTCCTAGGTCACTGAAAGCTTGGGAATTATGGAAACAGATCAATTTACAAGGTTACTCACATAAGAAAGCCAGTAAGCACAGAAAGGAAAAAATGTGATAGCACTTCCTGCCATTTTGGTCCTGCAGCTTCATTAGAAAAATGAGACAAGAGAGCAAATACAAATTTAAGGGTTTGTCTACATTGAGCACTGCAATGTTTTAGGAGCTGATCTGCAGTGCATTTAGTCCCACATTACACCGCATTGTCACAATTATACAGTCTCTCCAATTAAATCAGTGGTATATCTAGACCTGATCTTAGTGGGTACGTTACCTAGCCCTGCTAGTTTATATGACAGCAGCTTTCCTAGCTGCATATTGCTCTGCATTCATATGAACATATTCAAGGATTTAAAACTTACAACAATCAATATCAACACAAATATTTAGAAAGTTAAGGAATGGATGAAATAATAACACCCTGTGAACATTTTTGACTCATTTAACCCCTATAAAAGTTAGCAAGAAATTAAGATCATTCTGTGGACACAAAACCAGAGTTCCCAATAGGTTTGTATATTGTAATCTAATCTGAAAAGAAACCTTGTTCAGAAGTCTCCTGTACACTTGTGGATTTTGAGATTCATTTACTGAAATGAAGAAGCTGGAGAAGAACAACCCAGAAAACAAATGTATTTTCAGCAGTACAAGGTGTTTAGAGGGCATTTGCAGTAATTTTGAGTCATCATAAACAGCCAATAGCACATTATACTAATACGAAATGCTATTCAGAATGTTGAATTTTAACTGGGAGGAAAGGGATTTCATTGTTGCTATTATTATGATTATTATATTACTATACTGCAAATAGGTACTGTGGAGACATAGCATCCATGATTACACAGCCTGTGATTCCACAGTCAGCTGTGGAATTCAAGAAGAAAATTCTAGCTTGCAAACAGTTTGCAGATGTTCAAGACTTCATTAAAAATACATTGTCAGACCCAATCGGGAACAAAATGCAAGTTTGCAGAAGTCTTTCAGAGTTGTTGTGGATTTCTTTTTGTGTTTTGATTCCAGTGTAGGCATATTCCCAAATGAATTCTGTTTCCATTGTGAGTTTACCACAAACAGTACAGCACTGTGCTAATGCATAATAACTTGAAACATTTTATTTGGAAATAAAACAGAAAATGCACTTTTATTATTTCTTTTGACAAAATGAAATTGGTAAGTTTTCAAAAATTAATTTTTTTTACTACTACTTTCAATTGCAGTGTAACTTGGTCATGTAGATGCCACCACCACAGCCTATAACCCTAAGTGGTAGCTCTGCTTTCACCACCCAGAGGTTCAGCTGCCTGCACGCCCAGGTCCATCTCTGGTACTGCCTAGCTGTGTAACTACTGAAAGAGAGTTGAAGGGAAGTCTGGAAGGAGGTAACAGTTACAGACTGTTGTCAGTACAGAAAGTTACAGACTTTAAGGTTATTGAGATGCCATCATTAGGTCAAGGATTCAAGAAGAAAGTACCAACACAAAGGTACAAAATCATAGAGCATGGTTAGCTGGTCCCACTGGGAATCATCAACTCCAGTCATTACCATCAACAGTGTTGACCAAGCTGCTGGAAGATGGCAGCTCAGCAACACCAAATCACCAAACAGAAAGGAGCCACACTGGACAATCCTATCCAGCCAGTGCCTGCCAGGCCAGCAAAGACTGTGAGCAGTGGTGAGCACAGTAAAACAGAACCTAGCAGCTCATTAACTCCTGGATATCTTTTGTATGCATTATCAAACAAATAATTCCTTTACACTTTTAAGACGAATGTATCCTATATGCAGAATCCTTTTTATATCCTCCCAAAACAACATAAGAGTGGCTGAAATGGGTTTTGCCAGTAATGGAATCTTGTTGTTGTCAAGGTAAAGCAATAACTAAAGAGGCACTAAACACGTAAGTCATACTCATTCTTAGGATTTCACAGAATCAGGACGTCTATTTCTCCTGCAATCAACTAATAACGAAGTAATTTTTCTTTATATAAATACAAGAATAAAATACAAAAGGCATGTACTTTATTTAAAACACTGTCTGGGGTTAGCCATACCAGGCAATTGTGTGTTACCAAGCACTGATTTGATTTTCATTATACTGCACTGACGGCAAAGTCATTTATCTTTTTTGCTCCCAGTCTCCTTTTATCTTTTCCGTATGCTTCTGTACTTTTCCTCTATCCTGCAGGGTTGCTGAATGCTGATGAGCAGAAAATGGTACAAAGCCACAGACAACCTCTTTCAGATTAAAAGTTCAGGTATGGAAGGTCCAACTTTTTCCATTTTGGGGTTTCCAAAGAGGCTGTATATTTGGCATTGTCCGGATATATAAAGATCAGTTAAATACTTCACTGGTGGTCCTCCTCTAGAACAGACAGACTTTCAAACAATGAATGATGTTTCACTCGTGGTTCTAATATCTTTCTCATTAAAAACAGAAATTGTACTCCTGTCACTGTAGCCTTGGATATTTAAACAAATAATGAAACAAATAAAAAAAAAAAAAAGAAAAAAAAAAAAAAAAAAAAGCAGTTGTCCACATACCAGAGCAATGACTTTTAACTTTTTTTGCATTCAACTTGTTATATTTTTAGATTACTAGCATTCCATAAAAATCAAGAGAAATAGAAATATAAGGAAAAAATCTTCCTAGCCATATGGCATTTATCCTTTTCATGTTAACATCTCACCAGACATGTGCATACAACTGACAACCATCAATTCACCAGCTGAACTTGCCATTATTGGTTTGTTAGTACTGAATCAGGACTGCTGTAATTCTGTTTCTCACCAAAACAAAACCTAAGTATTTAACGTCATGAGAGACAATACATCCCTCTTGAAATAAAGTGGAATGAAAATTTGTTCAAACAGAATTACAGTCGAAACTCTACAGCTGATGCTTGACAAAGCAGACACTTCAGTTGCACTCCAGATCCCAAAGATCTCTGCACTGTTCATGTCTGTACACAAGATGGTATCTGTACCTCTGCTGTCAGGCAACGGCAGTCTGTTCAACAGAGTTAACAGAACCTAAAGAAGGATTCAAAATACTCCTGAACAGATACACTGGCAAAAATGCACTCAGAAGAGTTGAAGATGTTGGTCAATCTCAGCACAACAACGGCCACTGCTAATGTTATCAGATTTCTCATATAGCAGTAATCTGAACCATAACTACCCATGACTTCTAACAACAACCACCTTTATATTCTCTATTCACCTGATTAGGCATATATATTATCACACTACCAGCATCTTTTCCAGCAAGACATTTTAGTCACCTTCCACACAAGTTCCCTGCCACAAAACAGAACAGGAAACTGCCATCTTCTTGTCAGTTATGAACTCTTCTGAGTGTCATGAATCCTGCCACACCAGCAGAGATAAGCAATAAGGAATGTGTCCAGAACCGATGTGGACAAATAAGAAAAAAAGCATTCAGTCTATACAGAATTATTCAGAACAGTCATATGTACAAAATGCTGCAGGTGAATCTCATGACAGCGAGTGGCTGATTGATAAACCAGTGGAAGAAACTTAACATAAGTAAGTGCAAAGACATGCAAACAGAAAAACATAACCCTAACTATGCATACACATTAGTAGTCTACATTAGCTATAGCTCAGGGAAGAATTCTTGGGAATCTCTGTGACCATCTCTCTGAAAATGTCAGCGCAGTACTCAACAGATATTCATAGGCAAACACAAAGTTACAACTGATTACGGAAAGAAAAAAACCCCAAAAAATTGTTATGCCACAGAACAAACACAGGCATATCAACTTTGAGCATTGTAGGCAGTTGTAACACCACCCCTCTCTCTCGTTCAGTGTTTTAAACAGACAGTATAGAACTTAGAAAGGTGATAAGAACAGAAAGAGACGGGAAGTGAATCCCCTGCAAAGAGAGATTAAGTACTTTTGAGTTCTGAAAAAGGACACCTAAACTATCTATAGACTCAGGACTGGTACACAGCAAAGTGAGAACAGTCACTGATCATCACAGAAAAAAAAGAGAGAGAAGACAATGAAAATGTGGAATAAATGCATTTAAGTAAATGAGACATGGAAGTAAAATACATATCTTGCTGCCACCAGTTGTCAGAGTGTGAAGTGCAACAGCTTCCAATCCAGATAATGCACATTCACAGAGAGCAGGCCCTTCAGCAGCTATTAAGTCAGTGACCCATGTACAACTCCAGGTCAGGGTCACTGACAAACTAGAGTTTAGGAGTAATACTCCACTGACTGTCTTCTCTAAACTGGTCTCCATACAGGACAAAGCAAAATATTTTCTTCTGTGTCTCTTTTTACATTAGTTGTGTTGTGTTTTTTTAATAAATACTGGGGGAAAACAATCTCAGTGTAAACTAACATGACTCAAAGACCAGCTCTGGTTGTGGGTCCTTTAAACAGTGCCTCTGCCTTGTTGATAACAGGACATTTTCCTTCAATATAGTGACCAACCCAGCGAGATGCCAGAAAATAAATGATAACAGGAAGTGAGGTACAGATAGAGGAAAGGTAACATCTCACTCTTCTGAATGAGCTTGTTTGTAATTCACACATACCAAACACTGACATTAACTGCTCCACCTGGGCAATAATGACAACAGCTTGGATGGGAAATACTCATGGTTAGAGGGAAGCTTCACAAAGTTAGAGAGTTATGGTTAGTCATATTTCTCAATGACACCTCCACTAGTCATCAAAAGTGGCAAAATATCTTCATACAGTTTTATATTGTTCTTTCTCCACATTTATGACAGCATACCACTAAAAAGGACAGTTGTGCATTTCCTTCTCTCAAATTAGATTCACAGACTATCCACATATTGGATGAGATGGTTCAGTCAAAAGGTCATTAAATTTTTTTTAGTTTCCCATTAGACAATTGCAGGCTCACTGTCCAACCACAGATCACTAGATTTGACAGCAATTATACAGCAAAGTGTGCAGGCAAAGGACAGGAACAACACAAGTCTGTTCAGTAGCAGCTTTCAGCTATGCTGCTTTACTCACAATGATGAAATGCAATCTATGATGTTGGTGTCCTAGATGCTGAGAATTTGAGACTTACTGTGCTGACAGACTCTGACTCCCAGGAGAGCACAGCATTTGACCTGCGGCCATGGAGAAGGCTTCCAAAATTGATCGACAGCACTGGGATTACAGGTGTGTAGTCTGATCAGAAGTAATATCACAGGGTGGAAAACTTAGAGTTTAAGGTTTTAGAATAGAGTAACATATAGAGAGCAAGATGGATGTTTTAGGGTGGAGGCTGGTCCTTCTTCTTTAACTTCTTCATGGGTTTGCATGGTATTTTGTAATTGGACAGAAAAGTCTGCATTGCAGACTTCAAGTGATTAGTTATTGGGTCAAAAGTGAAAATAATTTAGGTGTCCTTTCTTAATTGGATAGGTTAGCCTTAAAAGACCTTGTAACGAAAGATAGTTAGCCATTTTGTACCTTATTAGTGAAATACTGCAGAACTCACTGCCTGTGAGACTGTAACATATATAAGAAAAAATAAACATCTAAGCCTGAATGCAAAATATCATTTCGAGAGCTTCAATCCCAACCTTGACAGAGGAAGAGAAAAGCCAAAAACCAGCACTATGGTTCAGCAGCACTACTTGAACCTAGTCTGCTGAATGGAAAACACACAATTCTTTGGACCTGAAAGATGGTGAGTCTGAAGTGACTAGAAGCCTTTTCTTACTTTTTTCACCAAAAAAGAAAGAAAAGGACATTAAAATCTGTGGTTAGAGGATGTTAGATAAAGCAGAGCTTGTCCAAGTTCAGGCAACAGAACTTTAAAAATATGGAAAAGCACTTCAACTTGTAATTGTAATTACAACAACAGTTCAACTTAATGAAAACATCCCAGCATCAGTAAATCATGTCTGCATTTGAGAGGAAGCATCTTTCAGAGCAAATAGATTCTGCTGGAAAATCAGTTTTGTTCTTCTCCGGACTTCCTCATGTAGGTAATGCAAGGTGTCATTGTACTGGTGAGATCAGTTACGGAACAGAATGCATAATTAAATGTATTTAAATACTTCAAATGCTGCTAAAGCACAAATGTACATACAAAACAGCACTCAGGATATTTCTTCTTAGCCATCAACCCTGAATAACAGAACTGTGAAGCCAGGCAACTCTACGCTACCAGCTGCACTATGATTCAGAGATCCTTTTTATCCTCACAATACTTCATGGTAGTATAATCATTCCTAGTCATGTGTGATTCATCAAAGTATTTTGTAGTAAAGACAAATGTTATAATACGCCCTATTGTGACCATGCAAATTACTGATGTTCATTTCCATACCTAAATTATGCTTTTGCTGAACTTTTTCTGCTGCTCAAGCAGCTCTCATCTTCCAAGCTAGTTCAGCATTTCAAAGTTGTTTCATAGCAAGGAGTCCCAAGTTTTCTGAGGGGTGGCCTTCTTCATCCCCTTTCATTTTTCAAGCCTCTTTATGCTTTACACACCACTGTTTTGAAGAGGTTTGCACAAGAATCTTAACTCTAAGCCACCACCCAATCTCCTCTCTATGCTTCACATGTTTCCTGTGGACAGAAGTTACATAAGCTCACTTGACAGACAAACTATACAGTACTTACCTCAGCAACTGTGAATGACAGGTCGTCTGTGGATCATCACAAGCCAAGCAACACAGAGGCAAAAGTTTCAACCCTCCTTTTTCTAAAAACTAAAAATACATATAGATACATACTCCCAAGGGATTCATCTTTCTGCTCTCTTGGGGCCTATTAACTTCAATATACTCACTGATATGCTGTCCACAAGAGATGTAATATTTTTAAGTAGGAAAGTTAATTTCCTAATTCTCTGCTTATTAAAGTTTTACTTTTTTAAGTGATTGTCAGGGTCAGCAGGTGTCTGCAAAGCTATTTTAGAATGGCCCATATTAACTGTCTAAATTTCCACTTCAGACCTAATGGTCATGGCTCAAGAATAAACATTCAACAGCCCCAGAGGAAGTTAAATAGAACATAAGTACAAACCACCACTCTACGTTCTACAGCTATAACAAGAGATCACAATAAAGATCAAATACAACCTGAGCATGACATGATAGGAGACTTCCAAAGAAAGGCAGAATGCTACTACTACCTCTGCTGGCGTTTATTGCAGAAAGGCTGTATAGTGAAAGTACTCTGGACTGAAATAAATCAGATATTCCCTGTGATCACTCTGTTCTTTTACTTTAGAGCTGCTTATTTAACATTTTAAACATACAGAATTGCAAAGGAATAAAAAGCAAAGGTTAAAAAGAAGAAGAAAAGCAAGTTTGGCCATCATTCCTTTTCCATCCCTCAAAATCCTGTTAGTAGAATTCCAGTAAGAAATTGAAAGAAGAATGAGAAGAATTATTCATTTAGTCTTGTGAGAGGAAAAAGAAAGTGATGTATGTCATCTCTGGGCAGCAGTAGCCAAAAATCTATTTATGAATGCACATGCATTCATATATATGACTTTGAATGAAACAGTACATCTTATCATTCATTGACATTCCCACAAGCAGATTTGGGCTCCTAGCTAAAAAACAGACATCCAAGTATCAGACAAAAAAACTAAAACTATCAAACCTTCTCATCAGGTATAAATCAGTTTCCCTTTTCCCCATGGTATTTAAAGTGCAACAATGAACTTACAACAACATTATCAAATTTCAAGCATATAGGAATACTTTTCAGTAAAACAAAACACAGCATGATGTTATTTATTGTTCAACAATGGTCTGTGATTTATTTAGCCAGGGGATTGAAGAGCTACAAAAAACACATGTGGTATGCAAATGATTCAGTAGGTGTACTTTCTCTGAAATTATTCTTTAGGAATCAATTTCCCTTCTTCCTCCTCCACCTTTTATTTCCTCCACCTTTTATTCCCTTTTACCTTTATTAAGAGAGATACTACCTGCCATCCTGAGGATATGAACTCTTAATTGAGGTTCCACGCTGCTGTGACTACCAAACTATCACCACGCCCGGGAAAAGGGAGGTGAGAGGGAAAAAAGTGTGGGTACCCCCAGAGGTAAATGCTAATAAGCACCTTTTACTTCTTATCCTCTCCCCCACCCAGTCATTTCAAATAAATAAAGTATCAGTCTTCTTGTTCTGTCCCACATTGCCACACAGCGCCACTGCATGCTGTGAAACAAAATGCATTGCTAAACATTTTTCATGATAATCCACTGTGGAATAACTTTTTTAATAAACTTTAGGTTATTTACCCTTCAAAGAGAATCATAATCTGCTTTCAAATTATGCTGTTCCAAATATAGAGATAACATGCTCAGTTCTCATTTCTAACTGCTCTTGCTAGGTCTCAACAGCGTGCAGCAGCCAGAAAGCTGCCAGGCAGGAGCAGCAGAGGATCTCCTAGGGGTACCTTTCAGTGGAACCAGGCCAACAGAGCTGGTTCTCTGGCACCTGTCCCCACCCAAGCGCATGAGAGGCATGCCAGGGGATGGGGCCACGTGCTGAGCTCAAGCAGTTGGACAGCCACAGTAACCACTATGAGCTGGAATAACCGGAGGATGAGAGCACTGCCTACAAGGCAGTCAATCAGCCTCACTATTTCCACTGCAGCAGTTTGCCCTCTGCAAACAACACCCCTGGAGAATAGCAGGAAAGGATATGTGAAGCCATGGAGGCTAGACCCTGGAAAAGCACATTTACATATTCACGGAATATGCTGAGTTGGAAAGGATCCATCAGGATCATCGATCCATCTCCTGGCCCTGCACAGCACCATCTCCAAGAATCACTCCATGTGCCTGAAAGGATTGTCCAAATGTTTCTTGAACTCTTGACAGGTTTGGTGCTCTGAACCTGGGGAGCCTGTTCCTGTGTTCAAGCACACTCCAGGGGAAAAACCTTTTCCTGATATCCAACCTAAATCTCCCTGACTCAGCTTCATGGCATTTCCTCAAGCCCTGTCACTGCTCACAAGAGTGAAGAGATCAGTACCTGCCCCTCTGCTTTCCCTCATGAGAATGTTGAAGGCACAATGAGGTCTCCCCTCATTCTCCTCCAGGCTGAACACACAAAGTGACCTCAGCCACTCCTCACGAGGCTTCCCCTCAAGGCCCCTCACCACCCTCATGTCTCTTCTTTGGACACTCTCTAATAGTTTAATATTTTTTTTATATTGTGGCTCCCAAACCTGCCTCCAGCATTCGAGGTGAGGCTGCCCTAGTGCAGAGTGCAGTGGAAAAATCCCCTCCCTTGCCCAGCTGGCGATGCTGTGCCCGCAGTGGAACAATCCCCTCCCTTGCCCAGCTGGCGATGCTGTGCCTGATGCCCACAACAGGGCTGGCCCTCCTGGCTGCCAGGGCACTGCTGACCTATGTTCAACTTGCCATCAACCAGGATCCCAAAGTCACTTTCTGTAGCACTGCTCTCCAGCATCTCATTCCACTCCAGCACCTGATTAAAAAAAGCTTTCAAAAAAAGTACCTGAAGTGTGACAGCACCCCACCGGAAGAGCAAAAGAGTTCTGTCAACCCTACGATACCTTAGAAGAAGATCGAATTGACTAGGTATTCTACTAGTAAAAATGGGGTTCAATACCATAAAACTTCAGGCAGCAAAAAATACTGGGACAAAGGCAAAAAATAAGGTGGCATTTGTGCAGGTTTTCTAACACAAAAACAACAGGTCAAGGCAAGCCTAAAAGGTGAACATTACAGACCCCTGACTCTCTGTCCTCAAAAAGGAGGCTGGGACTGGCAACAGGCATGAATCTCCAAGGTAAGAGGTTACTTTCTCACCACTGACTATAAAAACTGTGAACAAATAGGCTAAGTTTCTCATTACTGTAAGAAAATACAATTAAAATTTACCTAAACCCTGGAGGAGACACTGGTCTATAAATAAATAAAAGCACACACCACTCTCCTCCATCAACAAATACTCTATCTGTCACTCAGCTAGATGTCAGCTAAGTCTGTAATCCCTTTTCACTGCATAGAGCACAGTCATTACAGTAGGTACGCAGGAAAGCACTGGCATAACTGACAGATGTTCAGGCTGGTGCAGGAATGTGTTCACCTTTACGTTGTTCTGGAGGGAGATACCTCCTACAGATTATTTGGCACATCACTTTTGCTTTTATAGCAAGAGCATGACTCTTACCGAAAGACGCTAATAGACTCTTGCTACTTCCTTGGATGTCAGAGAGCAATATTCATGTTGATGCCATGGACAGACGAGCAAGTTAATGAAATAAAATATGACAGCACAACATAAGAAGCATAAGGAGGCATGACACAACACAGAAAGCAGAGTGTAGCTTGAGTGTTCAGTGTTGACTGAGTTGCATTGTCACAGCACATACTACTAAGCATACGTTCATTAGCACATGAAAGGGAAGTCTTCTCTTACATCTCCATCCTTTCCTTGCTTGTAATGTGGGAAGTAGGAGGAACTGCAGGCACCTCACTCTACTCTCCTCTGGGCAAATGTCAGGGAAGGAGTGGGAAATACTAAGTCTCAGACCTTTCTTTTCTTTCATTAACCAGCAGAGACCCCAGATGAAGTGCTACAGGCTGAACTGCTCTTGAATGTACAGAATTACAATAAGGAAACTGTTGTGACAACCATCAGGCCAGGAATTGTGTGCTGCCTCTCCCTGCTCGCTGTAATTGGAAGCAAGCTGTAAACCTATGAAATAGCGACAAATTAAGAAATTGATTTGTGCCTTTTGACAGCCTTCTTGCTACTATATACGAAGTACACCACTGTCCCAGATACTAACAGGTGATCCTCCTAGCCTAAAACAAAACAAAACAATGCTTCCAAAGTCGAGTCTTTCAATTCAATAGCATTATTTGCAGAGTGCACCTGGGCATTGACATTAGTAAAACAAATATCACATTTAAATACAGCATGTACTACAAGTGCTGACAGAAAGCAATTTTTAAAGGAGTAAGCACAATAAATGTACAGTGTTTTCCTAGTGCATTCGACTTGCAAATTCAACCAGAAATCAATAACAATGGATTGCAAGTTTGCAATTTATGTTTTTAAAAAATTCCTTGGCATATTCAGTTTAGCGTGGATGCTGATCACATAAATTTTTGTTTGTTTGTAGCATGTTTTGTAGCTACAGTATTTAAAAATTAATAAACTAGAAGTAATTTTCAATATACAGATCTGAAACAGAATGGGTAAACAAATATTGATGCAGTGAATCTGAAAAAGCTAAAATTTCTTTGTATTCCTATTGTATTATAATACAGCTTTCCACTTGAAGTAATTCACACTAATAAGCACTGAACTGAGTAAAAGATACTTGCAGAATCAGCCTATTGTTACTACAGAGAAAATTTCAAACTCGCAAAAGAAAGCACAAACACACCTATCTATATCCATGTGTGCTTTTCTAGCTCAACATAACTGCACACTTCCCAACAGACTCTTTCTAAAATGCATTTTATTTTTTAACTGTTTGATGAAAGCTGTTCTGAAGACAGCAAGTGTTGGACATTAGTAATAAAAACAAAAACTAATGTGCATCATTGTAAGATTCACAGACGTATAAAGATTTAATATTACAAGCCTGCATTGTACCAGGCTTCAGAAATACGCCTGGTGCTTCCTGTGTTAGCTGTTACCTGTTTATCAGATAAACGTGTGGCCTCCCAGTGGTAAGTGATGGGCTAACAAAAGTTACTTTGCAGGGCTTCAAAAGTAGAGCCCAACTCTGGAGCTGGACTTAAATTCAGGCTGCAAAGGAAGAAAATTTTAATTGAAGACACGTTCTATTTTTGATAGCATAATCATTCTGCTGTAACCAATATGCTCACCCACAAAGAATTATCTCATGTTTAATTGCTTAAATACTGATGAATAAATAACAACTGATGAAGAGACTTTGCTGGCAGTTACTACCATCAGCTGAAGCGAGGGCCTAAGGAAGAGCCTCAGGCGTTTAACCCAGGTAGTCATTAGCTGACAGAAATTGCCTGGTCTTGAGGTCATTCTTGCTATTAGATAAAAATATTAATACATTTTTCAAATACAAAATAATTTTATAAAAGCTACTGGCCAAATTGCACAGTAAGTGCAGAGTTATTTTAAACAAGACTGATCTTTTCAGTTTTTTCTAGCAACTAGCAAATGACAAAACTCACTGGGAAAAAAGTTATTCTGCTGATCAACATAGGGTTTTTTTCTTTTTCTTAGACTATTACTGAAAGTCAGCTCTTTAGTCTCCTCAGACTGATCACCACACTTCAGGTAAGGGAATGCCCAACACAGCTGTCCAGCTGGAAGCACAGTACTAGATCCAGCCATCTTGTCTTATAAGAACATCAATAAAATCATGGTCCCATGCTGCAACTAAACGAACATGAGCTCCTGGACATGTACCAATCCTGACCTAAATCTACTTATGTGACTCTGTTCAGTAGCTCTTCCTGGACAAAAATAATTTTTCACAGGGCAGAATAAAGCAACTATTAATGCACAGATCCCATTTTTGAAACCACTAGATCTTTTTTAGTTATATTAAGCCAAACTGAGTGAGCCCCCCAGGCACATGCCTGAGAGAATTCAATGCCAGGACCTTTATACAGGCTCTCTGCAAGCCAGAAAGCACTACAGAAACACTAATTATCTTAATTTCCTTTAGCCAGATTATTAGAGTTCCTTCTCATTGGCCAGGGTAAGACTTGAATGTACTGTATAGCTTGTGAACATTAATTACATCTTAGACAAAGCAATATCAAAACAAAAGTAGTGCAATAAAGGTTGACTTTATTCTGGTATAATTCTTATCATAAGATCTTTTTTAGCCTTAAGGTCTTTGTATCATGGCACTGCCAGCATTCATGGCACTACAATAACATTTAATACAGCTGAAACCATGACACACCTGGCCATAAAGGTCTCTTCAAAAGGGAACGTGCATGGGTTCAGTCAGACAGTGGAGGTCCTACCCTGAGCAGCTGACCCAGCTGTGGTCAGGCACACACTGCCAGTCCTGCAAAATGTGCTGCCACCATTTTGGAATAGAGGCAGGGGTAGGAAAAGTGAAACCACGCAAAATTCTTCTTTGGGTACTGCCTTCTTTCATCATTTCTCCTCCCACTCACCACCACCCAGCTAGATAGCCACTTTCTTTCACAGCTGCTCATTCCCATCTGCTCTGGTACTGCCTGCACTTGTCTCTTTAACCCCTGCACCCACAATTCCTCCTGACTTCATTTCTTTCTGTTTTTAGGAGATACTCCCCCTGACAAGAGAAACACTTTAGTGTTGCCAGTTGGCATTTTATTTCCATACCTATCTCCACATCCCAACCACAGCAAATAGGAAGAATAGGAGAAGTTGAATCTCTTGGAAACATCTTTTCCAGCCATACATTCATCTCCACTGATAAATTATGTGGTCCCTCCTTCCACTAATTCAAAAAGAGAAAGAATTTACAGGGGAAGAAATGAATTAACTTATCAGACACTGAAAAGCCATGCAGGAAATAGCGAGTTTTCCATGTTCACCTGACAAAGGAATGAGAAACAGAGGGTTTTAGAGAACAGAAGCACTAACCCAAGCAGGGGAAAAAATAAAGCAACAATAGCTGGAAAAGGCTTGGTGGATTGAAAGCACAAATAAAGACACCAGTGAAGGAAAGAGACAGAGATGATGTAACAGACAATACAATCCAACCAGCAATATTTTGCTTTTATTTTAAGAATAAATTCTTTAACAAAGAACGTATGATGCATGATTAGGTGATGCAAAATAAGACAGCAAGCATGTGGAGGTAAGTGGAGTTTTCTGGATTACTGTACTGTGCAAAGATGACAGATACAGATCCCACGATTTTCCTCAGCTGCAGCTGGTCCAACTGCTAGAGCCATACACTGATCAGCTAAGCTTGCTTGCAAGGGCACCCCTCCTCCGTCAAAACAACTCCTCAGGCATCACCCTGGTAGAATTACACTGCTCCCTAGTCCATAGCAGCACAGATGACTGCACCGCTGTCCTTTACACAGGAATAAAGTCCCTGCCTAAAGACAAAGGCAGTTGCACTGATCTTCTGTAATCCCAGCTGAATCTGAACAACATATTATATACCTGTAATACATATAAAAAGTCAAGTCTGCTTTTAAATTACCTAATCTGGAAGGGATTTGGAACAGACCCACATGGACTAAAGAGTTATGCATGTGATAATGATTCACATCCACTATAGGATGCTCCTAAAAAATAACTGCTTGTCCTAATTCCCTTTTTCCAATTAATTTTAGTGTATGAAATAATACATCCTCATGCAAGAATTACATGTGCTATAGCCACGTAAGTATTTTGATTGGCTACCTAAGCTTTCCAAAAGGCAGTTTCTATTAAAACCTTGACTTGTATTGAATGTAATTTTGAGGTCAGTCACATTCTTCGAGAAAAAATGAAAAGTTAACATTTAAGCAATTTTGAGGAAAAAAATCTGCTTTTCATCTCATAGCTAGCTCTATTCCTCACAGTTTATCTACCTTTGACCATAGTACTTTATTAATACTGGTCAGCTGGAAGAGAAGTGAGATTATAATCATTAGTATACTGTCAAAATTTGAAAGGACAGCCCACTCCCCCCAAAATGTTTTGTGAACCAAAACGAGGTTCATAGAACTGCCAAAACAAAAGCAAAAGTATATGCAAGCTGGAGTATTTTAAGTGTCTACTAACAAATATAATACACATTAAAATGAAGATTCACCAATATAAGAAACAGCCTATCAAGATGCTTCAGACAAAGGTTTGGGTAATTTTCATGAAAACCCATTCATTTTTAGAAGCAAACTTACTTTTATTATACATTTAACTTAACTGCCATGGATATGGGGGTAACTGTATTAGTAAAAAATGGCTTTGAAGGAAACTAAGAAATTTGAAATTCCATGTGCAAGGATTCCAATTATTTCAAATGCACTCAGTAGCGTCCATGAACTCCTGGCATTGCAATACAAGAGACTCAAAAAGATGGATTACCTCAGCAATTCATCTGAAAGAATGCAGCTCTGAAGTACTTGCTGTGAGTTCATACCTTAAAACACACTCTTTCAACAAAACTGAACCATGATAAAAGATGATCAGATCCCAAATGGAACTGAAAAATAGCAAGATGTATTTAACCAATAACCCAGTGCAAACTATTTCAGTATTCCTTGGTATTAATATACCTCTGTGATAATGGCTTTATAAAAAAAACAAGAGCTAGCTCTAGACTAACCAAACAATTTTCTAAGATAACAGACTATCTAAATTTATGTAGGATTTTGTCGTATTGCATTTTGTTTAAATGGTATGCCCTGTCTCACCCCTCTGAAATGTATGGTGTATTCTAAGCCTGTGGTCCTGCCCTGAACCACCATGTATCTGTCATCCCATTGGCCCAAGTCTGATTCTGCGCCCACTTCAATTCCCCTCTTAAGCTGTGCTAGCAAAATCAGTTGCTCTCTTAGCCTTCCGCTCTCTTAGCCTTTTCCCTCTCTTGACCCTTCCCTTCCCTAGGCTCCTCATCCTTCCCCCTCCCCCTTCTCCCCATTTCCCTCAGTAACTATGCTGTTCCCAGGGATGGGACCCCAAATAAACCTTCATCTGCTCAGCACCCTCAGAAGCCATGTGGAGTCTCCTTGCCTGGCTGCTGCTGCCAGCCAACTCACAGCCTAGGGGGCCCTGCAGTGACATCCACGGGGTGCCCCCACCCCAAATCGAACTGCAACAGGATTTTGGTCTCCAAGTTTTCACAAAGATTAACCTACTAATTTTCATAATTGTTGGCAAAGTTCTGTCCAGTGGTACTGTCAAGCTGGTGGGATATACATATATATCTCCTACATGTGCTGAACCAATAGACTCAAGCATAACTATAAGGCTCCAGTAAGCAAAAATTCCTAACAAAAGAATACTTGGATTTTCTGTTTAGATTCCAGGTAAATCGAAAGCCTTGAGAACAGTTTGGAAAAAAAAACACAAGAACAGCAGAAAGCTATCAATTGTTGTCTACAAGACATAAGTGTGCCTCTGTTTTCAAGGCATCAAATATATTCAAGCAGCAAAAGTCTACAGGATATGAGCTCTAAACAATACTACAATAAAATGAGTTAAGGAGGAAGTATGTTGTGTGTTTCAAATTGATGGTCCTGAGTTCCATCCCCAACCTTTCAAATAATTGGTTATGCCAACAGCAGTGACAGGACAAGGAGTAACAGTTTCAAAACAAAAGGAGGCAGGTTTAGATCAGGTGTTATGAAGAAATTCTTTGCTCTGAGGGCAGTGAGATACTGGAACAGGTTGCCCAGAAAAGCTGTGGATGATCCATCCCTGGAAGTGCTCAAGGCCAGGTTGGATGTGGTTTTTGAGCAACCTCGTCTAGTGGAAGGTGTGCTTGCCTGTGGCAGGGGGGTTCAGAACTAGATGGTCTTTATGGTCCTTTGGTCCCTTCCAAACTGTTCTATGACTATTACATAAGTCTCAGCAGTTTCCATATTATTACAGGTAAAAGCACCTCAGGAGAACCACTTCCTAGTCATACTTCCTTCCTTGTGTGGTGCCAGAGAGTACTGTCACAGTCTACAGTCTGCTGGTCATGGCAGAAAAGGGCTGAAGAAAAGCCCCCAGTGTCCCACTCAACTGTTCCAATAACAAAACCAAGACTTATTTGTCGATCCCTTCAGGACAACCTTAATGAGATACGCCAGTGGTTCCTGGGTCTACCTTCCATCAGCACAGCCTCGAATCCATGCAAGGACTCTGGCAGCAGCACAAAAAGCCAGATCAATGAACTGTTTTGGCTGAAAACTTACCACATTTTCAGTTATTTTTCAGGTCAGTTTTCAGCCAGATCATATGGCTGTACAGAGCTGACGGCTGGTACAAGGAAGGCAAAGAACACCTTTGGCTCAGAGAAGGTGGATCAGCTCCTTCCATTGCAGCACAATGCTCAGGCTGGCTCAAAGTGCTTAAGGAGATATTTCCTGATATGAACACTCCACAGCCCTTCCTCAAGCCCCCAAGCTACAGCACAAAATCATACAGCATTTGCTGAAGTATAAGGTGAACACTCCTTTGCTCAGGCTCACAGCTCAAACTGCTGTCTCTAAGAGAGAAATTACTACACCAGCCTCCTAAGCCAGCATACAGCACACCAAGGAACGTCAGTACAGAGGAAGGAGATTGGAGTATTACCACTTTAATTATCTCACGAAAATTGGTAATGAAAAGGCTACAGGAAAAACAAGAAAAAACTTCACAAGAAAAACAAAGTGTAGTTTAACCGCATATTTAAAAGTTTAAAATTTCATCAGATAACCACACCTACTAAGCTAACCATTTACAAAAGGCACAAGACAAACTAAAAATATTAGACAAACCATCAGGAAAGGTCCCAAACAATATACACAACCATTAAATAGACCAACAAATTTTTAAAGTATTAATCAAGAAAATATTTTAAGTAGTTGCTGGTACAACCCCTTTACAAAAAGTGAGGGTTTTCAAAGTATTGAAATGTTTTTGGTACATTAGAAATACTTACAACTACTCCACTCTTGGTGACAGTTTCCCGGTATGTAAAATTGCACACTGCCCAAGCCAGGTAATAGGTGGACATGAGAGGGGTCTGCGAAAAGTGATCTGTAACCCATCCATCTTCTTCAAAAACAGAAGTTTCAACTGGCATGTTGGACAAAGATAAGTAAGTCGCTTGATGTCTGATGCTGATTTTGAATGTGGCCTTGTAGATGGGCTCGTCAAAGCAAGGAAAGGCTTTTCTGGCATGAGTAGGAGAAAACTGCGTAACACCAAGAAACCTAGAAAAGCAGAAAACAAAAACAAAAATTGATTACTAAGTGTGCCTAGCACTTGATTCACAGACATACCAAATCAGACACTGCTTGACCATTGTGGTTTAAAGGAGGAAATAATTACAACTATAATACACAAAATATATAGTGCTTGAACACTGCTTGATCATTTTCTTACTACCTCTACTGCAATGCAATAGATACAAATTAATGGTCTACAAATTTCCTACAAATTTGTAGACACCACACTAACACTAAAGAAATCAACCCTTGCCTTGCATCAAACTTCAGGTTCTCGCAGTATTGTTCATCATTGTGTGGGGGAAAAAGCGAGCCACTGTTGGTTACACAATGTAAAACAAGCAAGCTCAGTTCAAACCAGGATTTAAAAGCCTTCAGGGAATTCACTCTGCCCTGAGACACTGACAGGGCACTTTACCTTTCTTTGGGCATGAGAACTTACGGTCACACAGTGCACTCAGGAGGGTCATTGTTTTCCACAGCTGATTACTTCTCTACCAGCTGCGTGTAGGTCTGGGACACAATACTACATAGCACTGCTTTGTCTGTGCACCTCCAAAAAAACCATTCTGTGAGTTTTGCCGAATCACAAATGCAAGCAAATTATTAAACCAGCACAAAGTATTTCACTATTCTTCTATTCTACATGTGCTTTTGTTTTCTGGCGTCTTTTATAGAAAGCAAATCCATGTTCTCAGTTAATGGGTCAAATTTTGGAAAGATCACTGAAGGAGGTAAAGATATTTACTAAGCACCTATGGGAAGAATGGGAAGGCTTTAGCTTGACAATAAAACTTGTCAAGCTGCAACTATTTTCTTTGGAACTAAATAAATTTTGACCGAGATACAGAACAGAAAGCTTTCTGGATGGAAACATGTATTTATACATTTGGAAAAAGCTCATGATCTTTTTGCAGAAACAAGAAGCTAAACTTAAAAGGCTGAATTATGGAGTTTGGTAAGAGTATTTTCTGGCAGCATGTAGAACGAGAAAATTACCATGGGCTAGCCATGTAAATGTGAAGGTAGCATGTATGTAGGCTTTTTGATTCCTGTCTCACCTTCCAAGGTTTCATCTGTGGAAATAACTGTGCAATTTTAGATACCAGGCAAACATTTATCAACATTTTAGAGGCTGACTAATCATCTGTTATTCCTCTGAGGGAAAAGGATGGGTGGATAGCTTTGACATAATGAAAATGGTGGCACCTATTATTAATCAGTATATAATCATTAACCTGCAATATGATACTCTAACATTAACAGAGCAAAAACATAGGCTCCCCATAGGGAAATAAAAGTACGTAATTAACTTTTTTAAAACTTTTTGGGTTTTACACATATTTTGGAGGCAATGAGGAAATCATTACATTGAAACATTACACCTTTTTCTTGCTATATTGCCCGATAGAACTAGATATACATTTTCAATACGGGTAACTTTTTTTAAACTTGAAAAAATTTTCCACTACTGAAGCAGTTACCACTGGCCTTCTTTCTAAAATAAAAAGGCTTTTTTGGCTAATAATTATTGAAGGAATTCACATTTTTCTTGCTTCATTACAAAACACAGACTACTAAAACCAGCATTTTGGGTAAGATTGCTAAATCTAAGGTAAAAAGTTGGTACCAGATATCCCCGTTAATCCAAAAAACTCCAATATCAGTGGACATGCACTACTGCAACAAAGCCAAATCAGACAATTAAATGAAGCAAAGCAACTTAATTTATATGCAAAGTATTTCAAGTGGACCTGATTCTGTATTCTAGGCACACTCTAAACAGATACAGACATCAACAGAAGCTTCAAGTGAGCATGGAAAACTGTACTGGCCAGTTATTAACAAAGCAAGAATGATGAACTTTCCTCTGCAATGAACGATTTTAATGAGCTCCGACACACACGTAAACGTGTACTTAGGAAATACTGGCCATACTGTGATACCCTCTAAATAAGGAAGCTTTCCCTCGTCCCCTCTCCACATCTTCATGACACTTCTCAGAGATTTATCAGTCATCTTTTAATACATATTAGGCCACTGAAACAATCTCTTCACCAGGCTGATAGACCCTGGTAAACTCTTCATCTTCTGTGTTTTTACAGATAGATATATCCACAAAGACATAACTGGGCAAACACAGGGCAGTCAATACTTCTACTACATACTAAAAATACACTAACTACCAATAATAGTAGTATCTTTAACATGTGCATTACAATCAAACATCAATTTGCTGGTTGTGCCATAAAGCAAAACAAACAAAATCTTAAAACTGCTTTAAAAAACCCCTAGCCATTTAAAGAAAACAAACAAGCTAAACCCAAAACATTGTTTATCTATTTCGCTCTGTGTTCAAGTAAAACAAGCAGACTTCTACAGCATGCCAAAAGTGAAGGGCAGTTTGACGATTTCATCCTTCCCTTTACACACCTCTCTGGGTACCAACGCTTTTACCTCCTGCTCCCAAAAATATTACCACAAAAGGTTGTACTTGAGGGAATGACAGGCTCACAGTCTGTCTTCTCAGAATATCCATGGCAGTAGCTTGCAGGTGTTTTAATTACATCTTACGTATTAAAGGAAGATGGGTTTCCTCAATAACCTATCTATTTTGACATCTTAGTTGTTACAAGATTAAAGAATATGTCTTTGTTTTGTCTGCGTGATATAAGAATTTTTTTCTTTTTCACTTATACCAAACTTTGATGTTCACTTATATTATGCCTGCATACTCCTACAGTAGCTCTGTATTGTATTTCCACTGATTACTGTCAGTAAATTCTAGCACATAATGCAAAGCAAATCTGTAGCATATCACTTGCATTTGACATTTCAAGTACAGTAGGAAAGATTTCAGTCAGAAAATAAATACCATAGCTTTTACATTTCAGGCTGATTTACAGCGTTCACCTGTGAACGCCAGAGAAACTAACTTTAGGGGAAAAAATCATAAAGTGAAGATATTAGTACGTTTGTTATGCCTCACACCAGAGTTATTTGCTCCTCATGTACAACAAAAGTGAAAAATGATGGTTTGGACCCTTTTACAGCAAGTACTACTCCAATGAGGCTGATGTACTTTAACTGAATATAAAGATGTCAAAAAATCAAAGCCCTGCTGGAACAGCAAGGTCTCCCAGAACATGCAAGTGTGTCTCTCTATCATAACAGAAGCTGTCCGTGTTTGAGGTCCAAGAACGGTTATATGTATCATATTAAAAAATGGGTTATTAATCAGAATGCAAATTGTTACTGTAAAAGCACTCTCTGATGAAAAAAGTTCCCTGGTTTAGAATGGGTATAATTCACTGTAAACTATAGTGAGTCATTAAGCCTGTGACAGTTGAAAAGGAAAAAAATTTTTCCTATTTAACACCTGAAACTACAACCATACAATGACTACAGTTATAAAAATGTTTCACTGAAAGAAATGTAAGTGATCTGGCGTAAAGGAAAAACAAGACACTGATTTCAATATAGCAATGCTACCTTACATAAGGTAAGTATTTTGCCCACAACTATACTTAAGCATATTAAAAACAAAGTAATTTATATCTGAAAAGTTACACACAGAGTACTGCGAAAAACATTTTACCATCGCCTTCCACCCTGTGTCTTAAACTGTCCTGATGACTGAAACAGAGAATAGACCTTTTTTTGTTGGTGATGGTTTCTAAATCTCAACTCAGGCATCAGTATCGAAGTGTAGTACAGTAGCTCAGCAGAAATGTCACTGCCACACCTATTTGACAGTTCAATTATTCCTACACAAAGTCACAGTACATGAGAATAATAACTGCTTAAATAACGTCTCAGATTTGTAAAGTGAATCATACCCCCTGCTGTTAACAGTATTTTGTTTTCTGATTTGCCCATTTCAATACAGGTCTGTAAAAACTCCCTATTACCCCAACCATTCAGTCAACCGTGACAAAAGGCATTTTATCCACGTCTTTTCTTACAACTGTGCTTTTTCAAATTTCCTTTTGATTTCACTCTGATGACAAATTGCAAAAACTTAATTTCGATCCTGCTTGCGGTTCTAATATCAGGTTTTTGAAAATTGTCAGTAATCACAGCAACGAAAATATGTTTTAATAAAAGGGCTTTTGACTTAATTGAGTGGTGAGGATGCTTTTCATGTCTTAATATTTTTGTCCAGTTCTTCCAACTATAAAATCTTTGTTTCACTTAAATTGTTTCCACAATCTAAAACAGTAAGATTCAGGAAAAGAAAACCTGTCACTGCACAGATACTTCAAGAAAGGACAGCTTAAAAAGAATCCAATTCTAAAATTATAAACCATGCCAGAACTACCAAGAAGTCCACCCTTGCCTTTCTTTTCCATTACAAAATCTCAATGGGGTTAGAAAACACCTTCTTTAAAAAGAAAGCCTCTGTAACTGGCTAAACTGGGCCCTGCACACTAACCCTGCCTACCGCAACAAGGGCCTAGACAGGGACCCAAGGGGCTTTAACTACATGAGTAAATACAGAACAAGACTGAATCTTGCTCTGCCCGCAAATGAATGAGGTTTGTCGGGTCACAGTTTGTAAATCTGCCGCGACCCAGCTGTACTGTAAACATATTCACCTCATGTGAAAACGCATCCCACCATGGTTTTTGCTTTGCCAAACAGAAAAAAAAGCAAAACAGAAGTCTCGCCGCTGTTTGTAACCTGACGAGGCTCTGTCATACGAGGGCACACGGCTGCCGAACACAGTCTTTGTGTGAAACAGACCCGGAGCCTCTGCCCTGACAAGGACCTAGCGGACGGTCTGCTTCACTGGTGGCACCCTTTCAAGTTTGCTCCTTGCCACCGTCCGTCCCCAAGCTGCTCTGGGGCATCTCCTGACCCGCCGGCCGCTCCCCGCGGCCCTCCCCGCGCAGGCGGGGCGTGCAGGCGGAGCGCTCCCTCACCTGCCGGCGGCCCCGCTAACCCCGGCCCGGCCTGCCCCCGGCCCCGGCCCGCGCCGCCCCGCAGCCCGAGGCAGCTCCGCCCGCCCCCCTCGCTCCCGCGCAGTCCCTCAGCCTCGGCCGCCTTCCAGCCGCTCTCACGGCTATCTCACGACACCGGTCGGTAGCTTGGAACGGGCAAGGGCTCGCCGTCCCCGAGAACCTCCGCATCTCTGCTCTGACAGCCGAGTCCTACGGAGATGACCAGAGAGAGGTGGCGGGGGGATGCGAGGCCTGGCCTGCGCTCACCAGCCAGCCGGCCTTGGCGGCCGTTCCCCCCGCCGTAGCCCCCTGCCCGGGCAGCCGGCCGAGCCCCGCACCCATCGGCACCGGGGCCGGGCAGCGCGGAGCCCGCGGCATCACCCCCCTGGCGGCGCCGCGGCCGCCGGGTCCTAGCGCCGCCCTACGCGAAGTTGGCGCGGGGGCCGCCAACTTCGGACCGAGTTGGGTTTGAGGCGACGCGGCCCGTCCGCTACCTTCGCTCGCCGTGGAGGACGTAGGAGCTGCGGAAGAAGCCCAGCAGCTCGTTCTCGATGAGGGCGTTGTAGATGATCTTAAGGTTGTAACTTCTCTGCACCTCCAGGCTGCGGTTGAGGACCACGACGAACACCTGGGTCTGGGGGTAGAAGAAGGTGCGGGCCACCCGCACACCGCCGGCCAGCTTGTCCTCGGCCACGCGGACCGCCTCGATGTGCATGCGGTGGGCGTGCAGCACGATGTAGCGGCTGGCGTTACGCACCTCCAGCTGCACGTTCACCTCCCCGCTGAAGGTGAAGTTCTCCATGAAGGCGCTCAGCATCAGGTTGTAGTGCAGTGGCCGCAGGTGCCGCGGCAGCCGCGGCCGGGCCCAGGGCGGCAGCTCCCGCCGCCGCTGCCACTCCTCCTCCTCCTCCTCCTCTTCCTCCGCCGCTTCCCCGCCCCGCGCCTCCTCCTCCGGCCGGCCGAGGGGTTGCCCCGCACCGGGCGGCTGCCGGGCTACCCCCGAGAGGGTCCCGTTGCCGCCGGCCCGCGGCGGACCGTCGGCGGCGGCGCCGCACTCCTCGAAGCGGACGCTGAGCAGCACGGCGATCATGGTCACCGCCAGCAGCGCTAGGATGGAGACGGCGAAGCCCAGGACCAGGCGCTTGTGCACGGCGATGTGCCGCTCCGTGGTGCGGGGTCTTGGCCCCGCCGCCTCGGCCCAGGGTCCCGGCGGCAGCCCCCGGCTGCCGTTCCGCAAGGCGGCCTCCTCCTCGATCATCATGGGGGTGACGGGCGGGCGCTTCTCCCGCTTCTCCAGGGCCATCACGGCAGCGCCGCCCCCGCCTCCCGCGGGGCCGCCGCCACCCGAGGGGGCCCCGAAAGCATGGGAGACTCCGAGGCAGGGGGCCCCTCGGCCCGCGTGGGACGCACGGTCTCTCACTTCCCAACGAGCCGCATCACCCTGGCCGCCGGGAGCCCCGCGGGGGAGCAGCCCTCGGGGAGCGGAACGGGACGAGGTCGGGTCGGGTCAGGCAAGAGGCGGCGGGCGCTTCCCGCCGTCCGGCTGCCGGGCCACGGCGCGCAGGCAACTTGTGAGGCTTCTGCGGGGCACTTCAGCACATGCCGCCGAGCGCACCTCGGCGCCAGGGGGGAGGGCTCTGCCGCCCCGGCCCCCCCGCTAGCGCCGCCGTCCGCAGGGAGCTCTCTTTCCCCCGCGTCCCGAGCCGCCGGGGCCGGGGTCGGGCTCCTCGCCCGGCCCCGGCAGCGCCCGAGCCATGCGCGCCCCCGGGGCGCCGCCGCGCAGGTCGGCCCGTCCCCGCGGGGCTCGCCCGGCACCGGGGGCCGGTGGCACCGGACAGCGGCGCGGGCCGGGCCCGTCCTCCTCCTCCTCCTGATAGCGGGTCAGGCTCCGGAGAGTCGCTCCTCTTATTTTCTTTTTCCTGTCTCCTGCAGGTACAGAGCAATCTCCCGGCTGGCTAGCGCAGAGGCGGCTATATATAGGCACCGGGGAGAGGCGAAGGAAGGGAAGGGAAAGGATGGGAAGGGGGAGAGGCGGGCAAGCCCCGCCGCCCCTCGGCTTCAGCGGCTGCTCCGGCTGCCGGCGGTGACGGCGGCGCCCCGGGGGAGCGGGCGGGGGCGGGAGGCGGGAGCGACGCGGGGACGAGGGAGGCTTTTCTCCGGTGTGTCACACGCGGCGGCTCCGGGGGAGGTCGCTGAGGCGGCGGAGGGAGCCCCGGCCGGGGCGGGCGGAGGGCGAGGGCCGGGCTGCGCCGGGAGTGGGGACGCTGCAAAGCCTCCGAGCCGCAGGACTGCCCGGGATTACACACCAATGCGTGTGCTCTCCACATAAATATTGAATGCCCTTACTGTGTCATATTTATAGAGACTTAATAAAGAGCCGCCGACTATGTGTTTGAACGACAATAGTGCTGTCATACTAACGTGAGGATGGAGCTCAGAAAAAGATAAATACTCCTACTTAAATCGATAGGATTAATATGCCCAGAAAAAGAATCGCGCCGTAAGCGTTGGCAGGTACTTTCAGAAATCCCCCTGCCGTTACTACGCGGCCCCAGGACTCCCTCTCTTACCTTCCTGCCGGTGGTGAACCCCCACCTCTCAGCTGGAGGGATTTAAAGATGTGTTAAATGCTGCCTGCGATAATACAGCAACACTTGCCTTGAGTACACCTAGGAGTGAACCCCTGTCTGGAAAACCTCATCAGCCTACTTTTTCCACCTGCACCCAAACTTTTGTACATAGGATCTGCAAACACACAGAATTAATATATACAGCAATGATCTAGATCAATGTCTGAAAGCATCTCTGTTCCCCTTATTTTGCTTGCATACTTCAAAAACTATCTCTGTTCATTTTCTCTTTTGAAGCTCTTCAGCTCCAATCTTGTAAGCAGTCAGATGTGTCTATCTTTGGCATTCAGTCCTGTGGAATCTATGGGAATATATGCTGTACATCAAGTCAAATGCATACATAACAATTCACAGGATAAAGGCCTTACTTTCCATAGTGAAAAGAACACAAAAATCAAGTCCTGCACTTCTTTCATAAGCAAAGCAAATCTGAAGAGTTTAATTAAATGTGATATATTAGCCATTTTACTTCAAGAGGAAATGCCTAATCTTTCTTTGTCCTGAATCTTCGACATCTTCAAAAAGTGTTACATCACTTTGCATGCTGTTGCAGAATGCAAATGATCATTTATTGACACTCAAACCAGTTAAGGATTGCCAGTTTCAGTATAAGGAGTTTGCTACCTTCCTTATATAGTCCTGTAGAAGGATTCTGTTCAGGTCTACTGTCTCTGGAAAGAAATGAGCCTTTATTTTTATCTTGCAGCACAGCCTAAAAAAGGTTTTTAATCTTAACAATGTTTAATAAGAGGTATGTTGATACACTTGCTAATTGTGTTTGTATGTCCTAGGAGGACTAAGATTTTCCTCAATAATTAGCATTGCCTCATATTTCCTGTGGTGATATTTGGCTGCCCACCTATTAGAACAAGTCACAGAACAGAAACATTTTATTATCCAAAACCAGTCTTCATTATTTGTTGACTAAAGTTGATGTAGAAAGGTAGAAAACTATTGCTATGTGATTTGGAAAAAAAAAAAAGGAACTGACATGGCAAAATAACATCCAAAGCTACAGGTTTAAAATGTTTCTATATGTTTCATTAAACCCTTTAAAAGTGGGCACAAAAGGAAGTGCCTGAGTGCTTTTAAGATTTCGTGTGCAGGCTGTCAGTATCAGGCATTAGTAAAATAGGCAGTGTTTTCCTCTGTCTCTCTCTGAACTGCACTTTCCGTTATGTTTGTTCCTGTCAGCAGTGCAGGGAGATGTTCAGGCAAAGATGTAATTCAAGAGTAGAAGTAACCTGGACTAAAGTGGTACATTATGTCCCATTTATAAACATTTCTAACTTTTAATAATTTTAATTAAATACAGTTGGATAGTTACAAGTTTCACGGGTTACGGTTTTTTTGAAGCCTTCTCAGAAAAGCGATGAGCAGCAGGCAGTTGGGCTAACCAGATCAGCCACTTTTAAAGAGAGAGATACAAGTGTCTGTGTGACAGCACAGGAGCATCATTCTGGCCGTCTTGATGTACAGATAACAAATACATAACTCTCCAGGCTAAAATCTCTTCCAAGCACTGCCAAGGGAGTCAGTCATGCAATTTAGCTTCAACAATATTAGTCTATAAACTGAAGGGTCAGTATGAGAGAGGGTATGTAAAAGGTTTAAGTTGCATGCTAACAAGGAGCCATGAGACTGATTCCTTTTAAGACAAGTTGTAATAGCACCCCAAAAACTGACACAAGGCATGAGTGGTGGGAATTAAGGCTGTCTAGATTCACCTCCAGATTTCATCGTTGCAGAAACAAATTACTGAGAGGTTTGCAACCCCTCCTCTTTGGGCTTGTCAGTCTGGAGACTTACAACAAGGAGGTGCAGCTAGGTATTGTGTTAAATAGCTCATGAGCCTTGACTCATCCATCATTCTGAAACTTCACATTACCAGATTAACCTCTTCTTCATATTAGTAATGACAGGTTTCTAAAATATGGCTTGACCAGATACAGGTCAAAGATGGTATTAACTTGTAATTTGTTCTCAAATGCTACTCTCTGAAAGTAGTTTAGTGTACCATTATATGTAGACTTTTTTTTTAAGAAAATACAAAGGCTCCCCAAAAAACTTGTGTCTACATCTGGGAAAAAGTCTTGTTTTTCCATTTGTCCACAGTTATAAACATAGACTTGGATTTCATGGGTTTTGCCTCTGAATTTTGCAACTCCTTTGGTCTTTCTGCAAAGAGCATTTGAAAATATATCAGATCATGGATCATTTTTTCAGCAAAATCCTGATAACAACTTCCTGTTGTTCAAAACTTCCCATAGGCCATCAACATCTTGTATGCAATCTCATTTTATGAGCTTATAGCCTAGGGTTTCAGGTACTCATACAAAATAAAAGAGTGTGTCTCACCTTAATTGAATTGCTATGGAGATGGCCCTCTCTAGACAAGTATCAGAAGAAACATGGATAAACTTCAGATAGCACAGTTTCCAATTCTATACCATCCGATAGCATGGCTTCCAAAGAGCTGATGAGGGACCCGCATAAAGCTGTAGTTTATGTTACATTAGGATTGCAACACCTCTCAGTATTCACACTGGTGCTTTACAGTCTTGGAAGAAAAGCACTGTAAATGAGTAACTTCATTGTATATCATGCAGCTGGGTACAGTTCATCCAACCCAAAGATTGGCACATTATATTTTTTCTGAGTCTGCCCAACTATGGCTGGTTTTTATTCCAAGTGATCCATCCTTCATTCATCTGTATATAGCAGAGGTTTACAGATGGACTTTATCATACTGACACTACTCAAAAAAAAAAAATTAAAAAAAGAGGCTCAGAAAGTGTCCTTCTATGCAAAGCCCAAAATCAACAATTTATATTGGGAAAAATTACAGGGGAAAGAAGACTGCATCAGCCACCATCAGTCAGTGCTCCACTGACCCTTTTAGCCTCAGTCAGGCATTTCTCTGGTCATAGCTGGATTCTCCTTGCATACTTTAAAGTCAAGGATACCCATAGGTCTTAATCCCTCCTGTTTAAGTCCTAAAATGGACTACACTTCATAGCCTACTAATATATTGGTCAAAAAACATCAACAAGGTGACCTTTCAGAGTATTATGAACTACTCACTCCCCACAGACACAGCTTCCGTCTAGCTGTTACTTACAAGACCAAGTGGGGGATGACTGTTTCCAGCTACACAGGTTGCCAGTGAAGCAAAAGAGGAAATATCAGTCTATCATCCATTGGCCTTTCAGTTATGACTAATTCCTCAAATAATTGATACTATCTAATGGGACAGCTGTGTGCTCTTGAGGCTTACAAGTAGGCCAAAGAGAGTGGAGTGGGACAGTGGTCCTACATTTAGTGGTTTTTTAGTTGGTTTTCTTTTGCTTTGTTTTTTCCAAAAGACATTTTCAGTAACATGTCAGGTTTAACATATGGCACTGGGGAATACAACTTCTGTTTAGTTTAAAAATTGCTGCTAAGAAAAATGCTAAGGGAAAGACTTTCTAATTAAAAGTGAAAACACTAGATTGTAAAACAAGCTGACACACGGTGATTTGTGCTGGCTTAAACATCCCAAGAAAAGGAACATGCTTTCCATTGTTTTCTGCTCCTTCACCCTCATGTCATCTGTATAAATGACCTTTCTTACTTGGCAGTTCATTGGCAGTAAGCACTATTTATGTTTAGTTTATAGCTAGAGATGTCCAGATGTCTAGGTACGGCTTTATCTTGGACAAGTTTTGTGTTTCATTTTTTAAAGGAACAGATACATGAAGAAGGGGCTTGGTGCTGTGGGTAAAGTCCTATGGAATGAGAAGATAGAAGTTTGCCACAGGACAAAGGGGCTCCATAGTAACCTTGATCCTTCTCTTCCCTTCCTACTTTTTTCTCTTATCATCACCCCTTTCTTTCCTGTCACCTCTGGAGTTGGAAGGAACATCAGAGGAGGCATCAACAGAGCATTGTCTGTGCACCACCAGGCCCCAGTGGGCACCTGCTTCTTTCCGTTCACCTTGTGCCTTGAAATCACACCATCACCACCCTTTGTTGGGGAATTTACTTCCTTTATATTCCAGTCCTTTTAAACTACTCAGTACTACCCTACAAAGTCATAATACTTTTTCATTTTTCAAAAGTCAGCATTTTCTTTCTCAAGTTTTAGGAGTATCTACTTTCATATGAGACCTAAATATTTTACATTTTCAATTTGGGTGTCTGAGATGTATTCTTTTCCCCAGATGTTCTGTTTTCATATTTATCCCCATCCAATCAGCAACTGATTTTTCTTTTTCTTCCTTACATTTCTTTTTCTTCATTACAGCAGTAATTTAAGAAGGAAAACAAGTGTTCTCATTTTCCACTAGCAAGTTTTAGTTAAAGCATATTCCAGCTTATTTACAAGGGTTTTTTTCTCAGTGTTTTTAAACGCAGCTTCTTGAAGATACCTTTTTTCTAAGCATGAACCGTTTCAACTCCACAAGTTCAATAATGCCATGTTTTTAGTAGTGGAATGTAGAGCGTAGATATAATAGTGTTTGTTTCTTTCACTGAATAATTACACTTAAAACTGGCTAATTGGAATCAATTAGTGGTAAGAAGTTAGTCTCAGGGGGACAAGAAGAATTATTTGTGGAAACTCCAGATTGTGTTAAGAACCAACATTTACATGTCTAGATTGTGTCTTATCTACTGAACCTTTTTCACTAAAAATACAAGGAACGTTGTAGTGGGCAAGGTAAGGGTTTGCGTCCATTAACATTTAGATTAAACCCCATTTTTAAAAACATCTGTGGATAATCTCTTCATCCTTTAAACTCTACAATAAATATTCAGACTTCTGGAATTAGATTTCAATACAGAGTTTTGCGTGTTTTGTAACATTATAGTAATTAGAAACATAATATATATTAATATGTTATAAACATAATATATTATGCATAACATAATATGCTCTTTTGTTTCTTTCCATGTCCGATTTCCATTTTACAAGGCAAAAACATGGATATTTCCTTGTGGGTCTCCTGATTCAGCTTGTCTAGATAGTCCCACCTTGTACAAGAATATTTGTGCTTTACCATCACCTGCCTCCGGCCCCATATTTCTGTCTAGTAGACATTATATGAGAATATGAATGCATTTTATCAGCTCCACAGTAATCTTTTGTATCCTGCTATGGGCTCCCTAAGAAAGGATATGTGCGCTGATACTCACCTCAGCCTCCAATGTTCACCTGCCCTGATCTTCAAAGGGACAATCAAAGTCCCTTAGAGATATTTGATTTGCCAGATGTCCAGCGTAAGCATGAAATAGGCAATGTTTTCAGAAATGTGGCCAGACTTTTACAGCAGAGGAAGATCAGCCCACACCAGTTCTTCAATAATGGTCTGTTAAAACAATCACAAGCATCTACAAACAGAATCACTGTGAGATCCCTCAGTCTAAATGCTGATTGATCCCAAACTTTCTCTGAATAAGGACCACAAGGAAAAAAGTCAGTGTGTTTATGATTGCTGTGATTTTATAATTCATTTCAATAAAGCACTTTGGTACCTGCCAGAACGTGACTTTCTTTGGGCCTTTAAAATGGAGCAAGTGCCAAAGGGGAGTCATAAATGGGGGGCACAAATTATGAAAGGGAAGAGGAGTTCCCTTCCTGTCAAGATTGTTTGCCTCAGTGCTCTTTTAAGCCAAAATTTTTCTGGTTTGATTTTACTGGGATCCTGAGGATTAGATGATTGAATTTTCTCACAAAATGAATAATGTGAGTGAATCAAACAAGGTCTTTGAATGTAGAATACCAGTTATTGATTTTTTTTAAAAATGAAACCAAAAAACAAAGCACATAACTACTTGTAGTGATAAAACTATTCTAAATGCAGCAGCAGCGCTGATAATTTAACCAACATTTAAAATACGTTAAAATATCCTACTTAGTAATAATTCTAGATACAAGTCTTTCAAACTACCCATGGGTGACTCTTGATTTCCAGGGTGGTTGTAAAGTTGCAATTTCAAGGATCAAAATACATTACCAATATATCTGATCATTCGATGGCCCCCAGAGCCCACTACCCGGTATTCTGTAACACTGCTCAATTCAGAGAAAAATATTTCATTATAGTTTTAAGGATTTTCTTCTTGATGCATTAGTACTATTTTGAGTTTGTTTCTGCAAGTAAACTCCTGCCCCCTATCGCCCATAATAGTGCTGATACCATAGGCACGTATCTCAGGAAAATTAAAAATATTATAACTAGTCTGGTTTTCAAGGTCTAAAATAGACTTAGATATCATTTTTTCATTATGTTGAAAGCTTCACATCAGCATTCCACAGAACAGTCTACAGGAGTCATGGCTGCTACTTTCTTGTTAGAAAAGTGTTAAACTACTCACGTAAAACTTGGATCTCAAAAAGTGTTTTACTAATAAGATGTTTTTGGTGAGGATTCATTTTCTTCATCAAAGTGGCAAGATTTAACCTCTGTTGGTTAAAAATTCCTGATCACAGAACCCAATGTTTCAAATAATTTGCTTATGAAGTAAGACCAGAGCACTTAACATCAAAGACACAAAAATTAAACAATCAAAACATTCCAGAAGATAATACATTTACATTGCAGGCAATACACAATTCCTGGTGTTATATTTCTTACCAATATGACTAATGACTGAAAAGAAGTTTTCAGGTTTTAGTTCATTTGAATTCCTTATTCCTTAGAGAAGAAAATTAATTAAACCAGATTTTGATAACAATCACTTTCCTTAAGATTCTGGAGCTGTGATAAGCAGACAGCCTATGTCTTCCTTGTTCCTTTAAAAACTTAACTTTTGATGTGGGACGGGGGCAATGAACCATCCTTGCTGCTATATAGCTTTAAGGCTTTTCACGAAATAAAATTTAACTGACAATAAAGGAACTATGCCCCTAATTAAAATAATATTGATTCAGCATATGGTATTTTGCCTTTGGTTTTCACTTTTTATTAGCCAAGTTGTCACTTTTCTCTTTAGTGCCACCTTGTGGGTCAGCCAGTTATAAAAGCACAGAAATATCTCCTGCACTAAGAATAGTCTGGATCTGGCATTCTGAACATCATAGGGAAGGGGAGAGGTTTGGTTTAAGGGTTTAGGCCATCTATTTTTTTAAGAAAAAAGCAATAATGTATGGTGAAAATGTTTTCTATTCATTTATAATAAGTATGCAAGAAGACAGAACAATCTCTCTGGATTGAAAATAATGGGACCTACAGAAAAAAAATCAATGTTCATTTAAAGGATAATCACCAAACTTACCCTGGAAAATGTAAGTGGCAAGCTCTGACTTGTGTGATTTTTGCCACAAGAAAAATGGTTTTGTATCTTAGTGACATTAATTTTGCAACACCTTTTCAGGAGAAGTAAAGCTAGATAATTGTAAACTCCCACTAATCCCTTTTTTTGGAGAAGATGAATGATCACATACAGCATCATAGCATACTTGCTTAAAATCAGGGTGGATTTGCACACACCAGCTTTTCATTCTGCTGATAAAACACAGAAATTAAAAAGCATGTATAAAAATTAAAAGTGTCAGGAGACATGTACTGCAAAGGACATTCAGATCCAAACTTGGCTGGAGTATGGTCCCAATAGGCATTGTTTAATACAACACTAATGACTCAGCTGTCCCCTCACCTTACAGAAGAGCTCAAACATTCCTCATTCATTACTTGGACAACTGTGGACAGTGAAATTATGGTCAGTTTGTCTTCTTGAAAGGAGCAGGGAGAATGTTTCTGATGTTTCTAATTTTTAAAGAGCCCTTTTTGTTACTTTCATTAATCCTTTTTGTTACTTCTCTTAATGCTGACAGTTTTGGAAGCTACAAGAAAAAAAAAATTTTGTACATTATAGGCCCCCATTTTGTTCTGCATTAAAAGCACTTGAAGCTTACAGATTCTGGTTTTTATCTAGCCACCTCCTTTGCATTCTCTCTTACTAAATACAGGCTTATAAAGCAAATAAGTCATCCCTGAAAATCTCTTCAATTTAATCAAGCAGTCACATATCAGATAATCTTTCTGGTAAGGAGAGGGGTTATTTTAAATGGTAATCTTGGGTTTTACTGAAATTTAAACACATGATCAGAACAAGTGACAAAAAATATAAGACAGAAGAAAATACAGTTTTCCCATTATCAGATATAGCTATTTCCTAGACGGAAAGAGACTAAGGATCTTCACAGAAGCATATGCCACAGCAGGCATTGAAGTTCAAGGAACCTTACCAAGCATGAAAAGCCCACTAAACTCCCCCACCAACAAGTAGGTAGGTGTCCAGCAGTTTTCTCTGATACTTACATAAGTTCAAACACAGTAAGTTCAGGTCAAGCAATAGAAAGGATGGTCCAACAGCTGGCTCACTAGCCCAGACTGGAGAAAACTCAGCAGCTGACTTCTGAGTACAGCCACAGCCTTTTTCGAAAGCTCCTTTGCTATCTTCACCCCGCCAAACACTGGAAAATCCTTTGAGGAAAGGAGCTACTGATGACTGTATGGTGCCTGCACCTGTAGGTGCTGCACCTCATGAAAACACTGAAATAGCAATGTCTGGAGTAGCTGATCAGGTCCCAGAATTGCCTGTGCGTTGAACAGCCACCCACTGCAAAACACTGATGGGCAAATGCTTCTCTACTGAGAAGACAGGACAAAGGAAAGGAGTTACAATGAGGTTGAGCAGAGAATGACACACAGCAAGCGTGAGAGCTTTCACCCTGTGCTCACATTTCAGCAGTTGCAGAGGATACAGCTGCAGAGACAGCCACCTTTGCATGACTCCACCATGCATCAGTTATTCTTATCACTCTTTCCCCACTTTTCCTCCCCAAACCCCAGACTATGATCAGCTACCAGGTGCTTCTACATAATTATCAGCACCAGGAGACATAGACTGGCAACATGCCTGTTGGAATGTTGCACTTACTGTACTGAGAAATGGCCACATGCTTAAAAATGAGATATGAATATATGTTTGGGGGGTTTACACACTTGAAACCCTGGCATTCTGAAATTCTGAAAAAGTATCAATGGTGTTTAAATGGTGGGAGTGAGTGTAATGGCACAAAACAAATACTCTAAAGAAAAAGTAATAGGATACCCAGGACTGCAACATCGTAAGTCCTTGTGTAATTTTCAGTAAGTACTTAATAGAACTGAGTTTTGTTTATTATGAGGGGTTTTTAGCTTCTGCTTTATCAGAAACAACAGGCATACACCACAAGCTATGCTTCTGCCAGATCAGTCTCCTACCAAACACACCAAGCATGATGCCCTTCAGCCCCAGCTGGGTGCACTCTGACCTTCTCACTGGCAGCTGTGCTCACATATAGCCAGGTTCGAGTCAGACAGTGACAGAATACAGACACAGTTTTGCAGAGATGTGGCCTTCTTGCCTACCTCACCCCTGAGATAATTTTCATGTAGCTCCCTTCCTAAAAAAGCTGCTCAATTTTCTTTTGAAAAGTTATGTACATAAGTAATCTCCCATGGTTTTATTTGAAGTGCAAGTTCTTCAGACCCCAGGAAGTCCCAATTCTAAGACTATATGAATATGCAGCAAACTTAATTTTCCAAGACTGCAGGATAGAGAAGACTAGTAGTGTCACCCCATTTCAGCAAACCCCAGAGCCTTGCTTTTGCAGTATTTTTAGTCTATCTATATAGCACAGCCATCATCTGGAAGAGCTGTGATCCAGCTGGGGTGAAGAGGTTTAGCTGCTCTAAACACTGTGCTGTTCAGACTGCTCCAACATGTTTTTCAGCAAGATCACCTGTGCAAGAGCAAGCACGACAAAGTTGTCACACAGTGCTGCTGTCAGAGGTAGCCTCAGGGTCTCTGCACAGCACTGAGCTGTGTTGTACAGCTGAATCTCCACCAAGACAGCAGAAGCCTGCTGTACATACTTGTAGTGAAGACAAGCATCCCCATTCCATGCTACCCTACCCAATCATAAGAGCACCACCCTGTGACCCTGTACAAGGGCTTGCAAACTCAGTTATGAGCCCTTACTCTAACTTCAAACACCCTAGTCCATTCAGGTGGGACATCCAGAAATGTTCTTTCCTGACAGCTTTAGAGCAAGCAATATCAGATCACCCTTCCCTACCTTTCTTTCTTCTGTTGCAACTTCCTATCTCCCTGCTTGGCAGTTTTTCTCTCCACATAGCTTTTTGTACCACTCCTGTCAGCCTGTATCTCTGAAGCCTCCAGGGCAGCCTGCAGCTTCACCATTTGCTGCTCCATAATGCCCAGGCAGCTGTCTCTTACCGCAGCTGGTTTAGATCCACAGCTTGATCTCAGCTAGGGGAGGTAATGAAGCCATTAACCCTTCCCTGGGCTTTGGGCAGGCACAGTGTACCTACTCCATCTCAGTAACTGTGGGGTGCAGTAGCATTTCTGGGATATCATCCTGCATATGAGCCAGCACTAAGGGGCCCAGGTGCCAATCAGCTTTACAGAAACATCTTTAGCAGCAGCAAAAAGGTTAAATCTGTGTGAGAGTTTGGAAAGAATGTGATCTTCTAATGAATATCCTTTTGTCCTCTCCTCAACCCCAAAGCTGATGCTTTTTGCTTCGACCGCTTCATCCTACTTTAACTCCCTTGTCAATCCCCAGACATCTTGCTTCGGTTTTAGTCTCTATTCCCCAGGCTCCTCATCACAGCATCAATCTCTTGGAACACCTCAGTGCTGAAAATCATGGCATGACATTTACAAATACAGTTTTTATGTGAGATTTCCAATAAGGTCTCAGATTTCACCATGAGGGCCTAACAGTCTTTGTACAGCTGAAATTTAGCAAAGCAAATTTTTGTTCTGTAGTTTTGGTTCTGAAATGCATCATAGCAGAGTACAGATTAAATATAAACAGAAAACAGTGCTCAGTTGTAAAGTCTCTCTGAATTAACTTTCTCAAGAAATATTTTTAAGGCTGACAAATCATATGCAAGGTCTTTTCCCACAAGAGAATTTGTCTTGGATTCATTTAGTAGTTGAAGGTTGTGTCATATGTCACTGGAAAGGTAATTTTTCCTAGTTTATGAAAAATGCCTTGAATTTGACTTTGCTGTCACAGGGAAATAATGATATCTCTACAGGTAATAAACTAGCACACAGAGATTGCTATTGGTAGCTTTGCAAGAGGTGTACTATCTTATGGAGGATGATAGGAAGTAACAGGGTGAATTAATATCAAATATACAATTTGTTTCTATAATGTCTACATGACTCAGGTTACCAGCATTTGTAATATTATTTTAAATATTAATATGTAAAGCATAACAAACACAAGATCATTTTAGAGGAGCTAATGCACAACTCTGTAAATTCAGTAAGCGATGGCCATTAATGTTCTCTTTTGTCTTCCAGACAGAAAATCAAAGCTATTTAAATTAAAGGATGTGTATAAAATCAATGTATGTTGATAAGGTATGCACATTAACTATAATGTTTGCAAACATTCTTTGTAACTTGTATATATAATCTTTTTCTGGATAGGTAGGCACATTAGCTAGCATAATCAGGAGCTCTTTAAATTAATTTCTTCCTTTTTTTTTTACATTATTAATTTTAAGCCTGTATGGTAGCAGTCTAAGGGAGGCTATAGTGGTGCAGGTGTTATGGTGACACAACTGCATGTGCTCTTGGATGAGTGAGATGCTCCTATACAGCCTTTTTGCCCAGGCTGAGGCTGGAAGCCAAGGAAGCTGGTTCGTGGTGAGCTCGGATTTGGACCCAGGCACATCCTGCAGCTGAGGTTAGGCAAACTTGACCCCACTGCCAGGCAGTGACCACTGCCAGCTGCTGCTTCCCAGCTGAGATCCACACCAGCCCACCCCTGTGACCCATTGGTCAGGCCCTCATGGCTTTGCTGAAGGCAGCTGGTCACTGTTCATGTGACATGCAATTCCAATGGCAAAATCACAGGACATCTTGTTTCCTAAGCTGGATTGAGTCCAGGGTGAGGGGAGCAAAGTATAGGCACTAACTGGGTGGAAAAACAGGCAATTAAGAGTATAAATACAAGCTGAGACTAAGATCAAATGTACAAAATAGGCTTAGCTTTAGCTTAGGAAGTGATTATTGAAATCCTGAACACACAGCTTTGGCACATGACAGCTACAGCAGAGATTTAACAAAACTAAAAAGAACAAGAATAAAATGGTGGTTCTTTTTCAAATTATTATCTGTGCATTCATCATATCCACACTTGCCTCCACGTTTTGTAATTAAAACTAGTTAGAGATGGTTCCATTTAATCACTATTTATTCCACGTGATGAGGTCCAGCTAAATGTTGTAGCTGGTTGCATAAACCTCAACCTTAACATTCATCATTTAGCTGTGATCTATATAGGTGTAAAATCCACACCACACCAACTTGCAACCAGGTTAGAGGCCAAGCTTCCAATGCAGAATGTTTATGCCTAGGCCTTCTGCTAGCAAAAATATCTTGGAAAGGATGAAAATAGAGTGAGATGTCCTTTTGTTCACCAGTAAGTCACTGAATCAGAAGAGATCTTAAATGACTTGGTAAGGCAGCTTGACAGAATCAAAACAAAGGCCATACAAGGCATCGTTCCCCAAGAAAAGGAGCTCTGTTGACTGTGGGCAATGGAACTGCAGCATGTCATTGCTGGGGTGTGCACAGAAAGGCACTGGCACTGAGATAGCTCCCCAGAGCAAGGAACATCCTAACAGGCTTTGAGGAGGGCTGCAGCCCAAACATGTAAAAGATAAACTCACCAGATATGACCATATTAACATGAAGAATTTATTTTTTTCAGCTTCTGCATGGGCTGAAACCCTTTTACTCCAAAGCAAATTTTCCCCAAACAAAAACCATCAGAATTGATCTTCTGAAAAGCTTTTTCATATGAATAATTACACCTTAAGAAAACCATGACAGGTCTATTTATCTGTGGTCAAATTTACTGGAAATATTTGAAACACAATATATTTTTCAGTGAGAGATGCAGGAACAAAATCCTATGTTCCAATGTCAACCTTAAAGCTTCCGAATTTTATTTCTGGAATAACCAGGAACGCTCTGTTGCCTTCCAAACTTGAACCCAGACACATGAGCAAAATATCAGATCTCACTTTCAAAGGTGCCACTTTAAAAGAGACGGTTTGACAGGAAAGTTGAATCAGCCTTTCTCTCCTTGGCAAAGTGCCTAATGAGGTACAGAAAAAAAGGGTTACACCTGTTTAGAATCCAAAAGCCTTTTTACAGAAATAGAAAGGGATGCTCAATAAGAATAAGAACCTGAATCATTACTGTCAGGAGCTTGACTAGGTGGCAGGAACAGGGGTACAAGGGAAAAGTCACAGCTGCATAATCAATGCCACATCTAAGGCATACCACAGACTGTGGTTTATTTCATTGCCATCTTCTTGTACTACCTTCCCAAACTGAAGATAAATGCAATAATCATCATCAAAAGAGTATATTATACAGTGCCAAATTTTGAAAATAGTTTCTTACAAGTGGCTTTTTGCTCAATAAAAATTAATTGAGCAAATTACGTAAAAAATATATCCTTGTGTAGAATATACTCAATACAATGAAAACAATCTATCCTTTAGAACAGAATCTGTTGGCAATAATCCTCAACACCACTCTTCCCAGCAGATGTAAGACCTATCACTTACACAGTAGCCGCTATATGAAGTTGCAGATTTGTCCATCATCTGTTAATATGCATTCCTAAGGCAGATGTAAAGTTCAAAATCAATTTGAGCTTTGCCAGTGTCTCCAAAATGAACAGTCATGCACAGAACTTCATATAATGGCATTTAAAGTGTGCACAGATACATACATCTCACATCCACTTTAAATTTTGTATTTAAAAAGAGTTGAGGAAAAGTATTAACTATTTCATATATTTTTCCAAGACTGCTGCAAGAAATAGCAGACAGTTTAATGTTAAAACAATATTATTATATGACTTTATTCACAAACCAGGAAATTATTCACATTATGTGAATATGTCTGTGGACAAAGCAATATTATTGTGATGATTATTATATTTAGCATGCAGTTAAAATTTGTGTGCTTTTTACTCTGAGTACAATGTATAAATGGATATTTTTGGGAAAAAAGGAGAAGAAGGGAGAATCAGACTGTGTCAGATTTAGTATATATGAAGGATTTGACAAAAAATGTTTTCAGTTTTGGTCAGTACTTATTGGAGCTACTGTATGCATGTATGTAAGTTAATAATGCTAAGGAATAAGAAAGCAAAATTATAGTACCATTCACTTTTCTCTTCATGTATTGAAGCATTCCCTGTCCTGTTCTTTTGAATTTGGTTCTTCATATACCTGTTCTGAATATCTGAGTGGATTATCTGTGTCCATTAATTTTCTAATTTTATCTGTCAAATATGCTCTCCGGTTTCCTTTACTTTTTAAAAAGACTGTGCACGAAAATATGGTTTACTGGAAATTGCTTCTGGAGAATGTTATAATAGATGCTTGTCAGGTATATTATATGGGAAAGGCTTTGAGTTTATTTCTCCATGTAATCTGACACAATTAGGATATAACCAATTAGAATATAATTCATGTTCTGTGTCTCATGAGGTCCTTTGAAGGAGCTGAAAACTATGTAACTCTTTACTTTCCCCTAAACACAGAATCTGCCATTTTTTTCTGAAAGAAGTCATTACTTCTTGATTATTGAAAATTATTTTACAGGACAAGTATTTTGTCCTCAACAGGGTTAATCCTTATTAGCCTTTGGTAATGGTCTTTTCTAAAGGGTAATTAATGTGTGACCAGCAGCTGCTCCAAGGAAAACTGGACAGTGTTTTTTATGAAAAATTGCAAAAAAAAACCTTTATCTTTGTGAGCAGGCTTCTCATCCGTGTGCGTTTCACTAGCTCTCAGCACCCCAGACATGTCAGCTGGCCATCAATCATCCTCTAGCACAGGCTATCTGAGGCCCTGAAGATGAAAAACCTCAATAGAGCTGTTTTAGAAATCCAAAAATGTGATTATTAAAATCTTACAGATTTCAGTAATAATGAGTCACAAAGTGGCAGGATGTGGGATGGACCACCCTTGAGCTGTAGAAGGGATAAGTGACAAAAATTAAGAAGTCTTTCTGCATAGCTGCTTGGTCCAAAATTTCCTGTGTCAGAGGAGACTTATTGGAAACTGATCATTGTTTGTTTGCTCTGGGAATTGGTATTGTTGGCGTGGCCAGATGTAGGAGGGCAAGCATGAGTCATGCGGTTGAACTCACCAAATTGCAGGGCTCAGTGCTTAGTCTGGCCAACGAGGAGTGAAGACCAAAACTGTGCTCAGCATGGCTGACTCCCAGCTCAGGTGTTTGGGAAAAGGTTGATATCTTACGGGGGGCAATTCTGCTCATTCATCTGGGCTACCAAAGCTTCATACGCCTCTGAACACATTGACAAAGAGCTGCAGGGGCTTACTCTTTGCTTTACTTTTGTGACTTTGATCCACCAAGCTGGATGAAAATTGATAGTTGGTTTCTTTCACTTTCCAGATGAAAAGTCTATGTAATTATGTTGGCATCCTTGAAAAGTAGTGCTTCAGTGTTATACACTATTTCAGAAATCTGAGGGTTTGAGTCAGATGGACCTTTACAACACCCACACTCACCTACCCTGTTATCTGCTTGATGGAGTAGCTGCAAAGCAGTGTAGGAAGACAGAAACAATTGCTATTTATTTTGCTTACTCTTAATTGATTTTTTCTTCTCTATTCTCTGTGTCTTACAAATGAGTCTTTTATGATTCTGGGATATGATAATCTAGTTTTACAACTTTATGTCACCTCACACTTTCATTCTGTTTTCCCCCCCTTTGTAATATATGTATTACACAAATAAAGTGCATTGCAGAATATTAGGCAATTCTCTTTTTCCTTGCTAGGTTAAAAATGATATACTTTTTCAATTTATTTTCAATGAAAGTTAGGAAATGACAGCTGTATTTGGCTTTTACTATGTAAAGTGAATGATAGTGACTCACCAACTGATTTATTTATTTATTTATTTCTATTCTTTCCACACTGTGCTACAATTGTAAAATACTAGTCTGATTTAGCTTGGAAGAGTGATACTTGACTATAATGAATCCTTTGCTTTTGAAATTTAAAAATATATAAATAAGTGATAGTAATTCTGGGCAGAATAAACTCTTGCAAGGGTCTTAAATCTACACAGAATTATCCTAATTATTCCTTACAGAGTAAGGATGCAGCAAAAGGGATGTTTTATAGGGGTTACAAGATTACAGAGAGATTGCTCATCTTTCTGCAAATACATAGGCATTATTAAAAGGAACTAAACTATTTCTTTATGTTTAAGAAATGGTTTAGAATTTTCTCTGTAATTGCCTTAATGTCAATCAAAATGATGTAAAAGTCTTGAAAGGAAAAATCTATAAGATCTATTAAAACAACTCTATTTATAATGCATGGGTTGACAGAAGAGGATGTGAGGAGGCTGAGCAGGGACATTACAATTTCTCATCAAAAACTCTTCCTGCACACAGTTATCTTTTTCTTGTCATATACCAAAAGTTCCTTCCCTTCAACAGCTCTCCCAGAAGAGGTGTCAAAGGAGATAAGACAAGTATACTATAGTCAAAACTGTAGAGTTGCTGCAGTACTGCTATATTAGCTTAGTAATGTTTCCATCTCTGTATTCATGGGACTCTGGTCTGGGTACCCATAAGGTCATTAAAGTGCAGCCTACATGCTTATACTCAAAATTTCGATGCTAAATGCTGCTCTGAAGCAGGTGTTTTCCCAAAAAATCTTTAGATCCATATCTCTCAAAATAAATTATAACAATGTTCACTCCTTGCTTATGAAGATGTGGCTTTTAATACCTCCAAAGGGAGGAGTGTTGGCCCTCTGTTTCACACACCTTGGCTGAAGACTCTATCCACTGAACTTTAAAAATGTAGGAGCCCTATTTTGTTTTTTAAGTTTTAAGAAAAATAATGATTGAAAGAGCCATATGATGTAATATGTGCCATTTGGACTTCCCTCTCCTGCCCAATTCCTCACTTGCTAACTCCACATTCTGACCTGTTTTTCATGAGGTCTTCTCTAGTTTCTGAGAGTTTATCCTTTTTGTATTAGCCTGAGCATTTATCCAGAGCATTTGTGTAAACAGATGTTTGCAAAGAGGGAATACTTGTCTGTATTAGTTTCATAGCAATTTCAAGATATGATACAAAGATCATAAAGTATTCCAAATTTCAAGGGACCCACAGGATCATCAAGCCCCGCCCTTAGGTGAATGGCATGTACAGGGATTAAACCCATTGCCTCAGTGCTATTAGCACCATGCTCTAAACAGCTGAGCTAATCTCAGAGTCACTTTCATCCTAAACTATTCTCTACTTATCACTGAGTGGTTGCACATACATTATTGTCAATTCCTTAGCACTTATGTGAATTAGAAGTTGGTGAACAGTGCTGATTCCTATTTACCAGCAAAGTTTTCATTAGTCTTCCCCTCACTCAGGTGACAATGTGGTTCAGTTTAAAAATGTAAAAAGGGTTTCATGATCAATACTGAATGTAAAGACTAGTCAGAAAAACAAACACATGCTCAGGTATATGGTTGTGTTCGAGGGTCCCAGGACAAGGGAAGAGATGAGAGTGATTGGCCATTAATTAGAAACAGCCAACATGGACCAATCACAGCTGCACCTGTTGCATTCCACAGCAGCAGATAAATATTGTTTGTTTTCATTTCTTTCGTGAGGCTCCTCAGCTTCTCAGGAGAAAATCCTATGGAAAGGATTTTCATAAAAATATAATGGCGACACAGGTATCTCAAACATTTATTTTCAGGCTTACTTGGAAATGATAGCAAAACACAATTATTCTCTGATGTGTAAATAAAGCACAAAGTTTACTCTTGTAAGTGTGACAATACACTTTCAGTGGTGATATAAACATTGTTCATGTGATGTGATAACACACAAAAAATACCTTGCTAGAAGCAAGGTATGATCTGAAAAACATACCTTTCACTGAAGCATCATGTGTTACTGCCTAAAGTATGGTTTCAAGCCTAAAAATAAATTTTTTATAACTTTGACCATAAAAGCTCCATATTTACATCTGAGTTGTTGACAACTGTCAGCTCAAAGAAAAGTTACATTCTGCTATTGGGCAATCCTACAAAGTGGGTCTTGGAGCAGAAAACTGGCTCCATGCATCTGATATCATGCATCATCAAGCATGCTGCAGCCTGAACTCAGGCAGCTTCCCTGCTGACCAAGCTCAAACCAGAGATTACCTGGCTCCTGCTTCCATGATAATGGTGGCTCTTCAGTGGTAAAGAAAAAAAGAAAAAGCAGCCAGCAGATATTGTCATCAGGAGTCACCGTTTCTGCATGGAATATGCAAAGGAAGGTCAATTATCCCCTTTGTTCAATGTGGCCTTTCACAGTTGAGAAAAAGCATTTCAAGATTCATTGGAGTGTTCAAATTCCTCTAAGCCTGCTTATTCAGGTAAGGGTTTCTGCTAGAAAACTTAAAGCTATGCCATGGGAGTCAGGACTGTGGAAATCATGGATGAGGGAAAGGGACAGGTTAGGGCTACATGCCAGCAGCTGACAGCCGTGGCTGGATGCCTCCACATCCTTCCTCCCCAGCAGTGATTTACTGAGGCTTTCCATAAAATGGAAATGACTTCTCCTCTCCTGAAGTCCCAGCAAGGCTCTTAGGGAGGCTGAGGTTTTGGATTCAGAGCTGACTGAGGATCTGGGGTGGGCTGGGTATGGCAGAACTGAGTGGCACTGCTAGTGCCCTGAAAGACACATACTGGAACTTGCTGAAAAAATTTTAGGATGCCATAGTCTCATTTATTGTCAGGAAAAAAGACTTGCCTGTGACAGGAGAGCAAACTCCATAAGTTTTGTTTTCCTCTACTGTCATTTTTTCAGTCAACAAACTGATATAAACGAAGCATGGATCTGAGTTTAAAAAAAGCCCAAACAGTCTGATTCTCATAAATGTTTAAGGACATTTGGTACCATTCTGTCGGCTTAAATGGGCCTTGCAGACTTAGTAAACTATTTTAGCATTCCCTGTAATGCTTCTGATATTATGTATAAGGAATAAAGCAGCATTCATATGAATAAGAATGCTGCTTTATTCCTTATACATATAATAAGAGTCAAGAATAAGAGTCAAGACCTAAAATGCAGTCTTTCAGGATTTCTAGAGAGAGAAAAAAAGCACTGAAAAATTATCTCATCCCACCTGATAGTCCCATAGCCATGCAATCAATCTTACCTCTTACTATAAAAAATGGTACCACAGTTGTGGCAGTAATTAATAAGTCAAAGAGAAAGTAAAATATGTTAGAATGAAAAGTCAGTAGTGTATTTTTCTGGTGCAAAGGTTGTCTTGAGTTTAGCTCAATCTTTAGTTACTTTAAGTATTGATGGATTTTTGCCTAGATTTGTCTTCAAGTAAGAAGCAGTAAACAATGGTAAAAGCTGTAAAGTTACCCAATCTTTCTGAATAAAGATTCTCCACATGATGGGAGAAGAAAATCCCTAGTTACAAAACTATTTTATGCTTTGAAACTATGTCCTCTGCAATGGGGACACAGCGATTTTTTCCTGGGGATCCGCAAGAAAAGCTCTGTTACCACTATCGTCAGTATGTCATCAATATAGTTTAACTGGTAGGATTCTCACAAAAATATTGACTGTCTGTGGTGGACTCACCCTGGCTGGATGACAAGTGCCCACTAAGGTTGCTCTATCGCTCCCCTTCTCAGCTGAACAGGGGAGAAAAAATACAACCAAAGGTTTGTTGGTCGAGATAAGAACAGGGAAAGATCACTCACCAGTTAAGGGCAGAACAGACTTAACTTGAGGAAATTACTTAAATTTATAAACAATCAAATCAGAGAAGGACAATGAGAAAATAAGAACAAATCTTAAAATGCCTTCCTCCAACTCCTTCCTTCTTCCAGGGCTTAACTTTACTTCCAGTTTTCTCTAACTCCTCCCTCCAATGGCATAGAGAAACATGGACCTGGGGCTGTGGTCAGTCCATCACACATTGTTTCTACCACTTCTTCCTCCCCAGGGGAAGGATCCCTCACACTCTTCCCCTACTATAGCATGGGGTCCCATGGGAGGTAATCCTTCACAGACATCAACTTGAGTCCTCCCCATGGGCTGCAGTTCTTCAAGAACTGCTCCAGCATGAATGCATCTCACAGAGTTAAGTACTTCAGGAACAATCTGCTCCAGCATGAGTCTCTTGTGGTTTCACCAGTCCTGCCAGCAATTCCCTCCATTGTGGGATCCTCTTTCCACAGGGGCATGGGTCCTGCCAGGACCCTGCTCCAGCATGGGCTTCCCACTGGGTAACAGCCTCCATCAGGCCTCCACCTGCTCCACTGTGGGGTTTTCTATGGATTTCAGGTGGATCTCTGATCCCCTGTGGACCCTGAGTGAGGACAGTGAGACAGCCTTCTCACCATGGGCTGTACCACAGGCTGCAGAGGAATCTCTGCTTCAGTGCCTGGAGCACTTCCTCCCTTCCATCTTCTCTGATTGTGGTGTCTACAGGTTCTTGCTCTCACATTTCCTTACTCTGGTCTCTGGATGATGATGCACAGGTTTTGTTTCCACGCTTCTCAAATCTGTTACCCCAAATGTGCTACCACCCTCCCTGATGTGCTGGGCCTTGGTCCATCCTGGAACTGGCTGGCATTGGCTCTGCTGGACACAGGGGAAGGTTCTGGCAGCATCTCACGGAAGTCAGCCCTGCAGACACCCACTACCAAAACCTTGCCATGCAAACCAAATACGCTGTTGGTCAAGAAATATGTGCTAAAAACTGTGCTGTCAAGAACACCTTCGCACCACCACAGGTTTCATCCATGTTCCTTCAGAGGCATTGTGTGACATGGGGTATACAAGGAAAGGGATACAGAAGAAGTGAAAATTTGGCACATATTCCTTTCAGGTCTCCCAGACACAGTAAGAAAGACTTCAGGGAGTACATACAAGAGCTGCTAATGGTGTTCTGCCTCCATGGTCTTTGCAGACCTTGCAGAGAGGGACACAACCCCCATTCTGCCCCACAGACTGGTGCCTGCTCTGACTTGGCTCCTTGAGCAGCCCCTTTTGCCCATAGACTTTAAGCAGCATCTGGGTACCATTATCTTTATCAGGCTGCTGATGACTGACACAAATCCCTTGTAAGGTGAACAAATCCCACAGAAGAGAATGAAAAGACCAGAAATTCCAACTGGATATCTAAATTCCAGTCATGTTCCCAACCTAAATTAAACACAGTGGCCACTGCACAGATGTAATAATTGAAGAATAGGCTGCATAAATATAAAGGTGTGTGATTTTTATATTTGCCATTTAAAAAACCAGTGATAGTCTCACAGTGAGGAAAATGCTGCATTTTATGAGTCATTAGCCCCCTTTATGAGATACATTCTGGACTGTATATCACTGTATTGCAAGAGAAAGTATTTCAATAAGATTAATTAGCTGATGTTTGTAAAACATTTTGAATCTGGGAAGCATCATGTAAATGTGAGCTATTATTATTGTTATTTATTATAAGGGAAATGCAAATCCTCTCTAACTGTTGAGTAAAGCCTTGCAATTTTTATGGTCACAACTTTGTCAAAAAGATTTTTATCTTCCTAGCAGCAATGCGCTCCCAAAGATGTTGAGTCTTTAATCAACAGCTGTGATACCTCAAGCAAGTTATGAATTTTACTTGATTTACAGCAGTTTGGTTTTTTAAAATTTATTTTAGGGATGGGGCAGGGAGAAGTGTGTCGTTTTCAAAACATGTAACATAAGGCCAAAAGCTCCTTGGAGGAAAACCACGTCCACCACAGTGAGGCTATTAAATCCATGTTCAGGCACTGAGTGAATGACCTGATTTTCATTGCACGAAGGAGGTGATGATTCCCACTGAACCTGCCAAGAGCTGCTCTGCGCACATGCACCCTTAACAACATCACTTATTTTTTTGTCTAGGTGTGGCTTCAGGATCCTCTGTTTAGACATGACTAGATTGTTTTTTGATTGTTTTTTCTGTTTGTAGCTACCTGCTTGTTTGCTTTAAATCCTGGTCCTTCATACAGAGAGAGCTGTGCAAATACCAGGGGAGCTTGAGTTATTCAACAGAGTCCCCAAAGGGAAAGGAAGCTGCCCCACAACTTCCCCAGAGCACTGATAATTATTCCATATGGTGAGAATTCCTAAGGGAATCCCTAAGGGGAGTTGTCAGCAGCATTTTTATACTCTCTTAACCTGATGCAGACAGCAACACATGTGCAAGCCAAGAACAGATAGAAACTGATTCTTCTGTCAGATTCCCCCTCAGGGTGTCATCATGGGCAAAGTTTACTGGACACTGAGGCCACTTGTGTGAAGAAAAGCTATTCTCTACATCAGTATTATATTAAAAATACCTGGAAGAAGCAGAGGATTAAATCTGTGCTATTCAGGCTATAGGATCACTTAGAAAGGAGTTCTGGGAAGCCCTGATTCACCTATGGCTGATGGCAGTTCCACATTTTTCACATGCATACATACAACTTACTTTTGCAGTTATGCACTTTGATCAGAAAAGTTTTAAAACATTGGCTTTTTGCACACCTGCAGCGTGGCATTTGCAATACTACAGGCTTGATGCAGAGTGGCTGGGAAGTTGCCTGGCAGAAAAAGGACCTTGAAGCACTGGTTCACAGCAGCTGAACATGAGCCAGCGTGTGCCTGGGTGGCCAAGAAGGCCAATGGCATCCTGGCCTGTGTCAGCAATAGCGTGGCCAGCAGGAGCAGGGCGGTGATTGTCCCCCTGTACTTGACACTGGTGAGGCTATACCTCAAATATTGTTTTGGACCCCTCACTGCAAGAAGGACATCAAGGTGCTGAAGCAAATCCAGAGAAGGGCAACAAAGCTGGTGAAAGGTGTGGAGAACAAGTCTGATGAGAGGCAACTGAGGGAAATGGGGGTGTTTGGAGGAAAGGAGGCTCAGGAGAGAACCTATCACTCTCTACAACTACCCGAAAAGAAGCTGTAGCCAGCTGGGGGTTGGTTCCTTCTCCCAGACTAGATTGGATATCAGGAAACATTTAATAACAGACAGGATTGTCAATCACTGGAACAGGCTGCTTAGGGGAGTGGTTGAATCACCAAATTTGGATATATTTACAAGATGTGTAGATGTGGCACTTGAAGCCATGGTCTGTTGGTGGACTTGGCAGTGCTGGATTGATGGTTGGACAGCAGGATCTTAAAAGTCTTTTCCAAACTAAATGATGCTGTGATTATTTTCTAGGGAAGATGTACATCATACCTGATACATGAAATCAGTTTGAAATTGTGGGTCAAACATATACTTTCCAATCATATCTGGGTTTTCTGCATAACAAACATTTCTGTCCAGCAATTCTCTTTAAAGACATCAGTGGAGAACTTCACCAGATTATTGCTGGAACAGGTTAGGTCTCTGAGAGGGCCACATCTCTTACAAATGCCAGGCAATTCCACCATCTTATCAGTGAAATACTGCATTTTAATAATAATATTTAAATCAATATTAATCACTACATTATTATTATTATTAATAATAATAATAATAATATATTTTCTCATTTACAACATTCAATGTCAGGGATATGTGTGCAGCCTTCCCTTTGCCTTTACAACACGAGTCCACCAGGAGGTCCAGCTCCCACTAACAGAATCTTCTGCAGACCCACGGTACCCTCAATCCTAACCCAAAGCTCCATGAACCTTAATAAGTCATCTGTCCATAACTGAGTGCAAGTTACAGGCACCTGCTTACACACAGGCTGGTTACTGCACCAACTGTTTTGGGCCAAACCCTGCCAATCTCTCATATGCATGACTTTATCCTGGTGGCAGTGAAATATATGTATAAGGTAAGGCAGAAAAGGTCTTGTTGCTGGTTTTATATTGAAAGAAAATTAAAACTTGCTGGTTTTTTAATGAAATTCTGTGAATATGTGGACCAGCCAGCCATTCCCCGTGGGAGAAAAGAAGGTGGCATTGAGAGATAGAGGAGCCGCATATGGATATTACTTGCTTCTCCAATCCCACAGCACAAACTCCTCATCCACAGGGATCTCCTCTAGTGCTTCTTGAATTTGACCCATAAATAGTACTTCAAAGCATACACACAGTAAAGGTGAACTTCAAAATTATGTTGCCTTATTTATTTTGCCTGCTTAGTGTAGCACTGGCACATCAGGACAGATGCAATTTTTTTTTTTCAAAAAATAAGCATATTTTAATTAAATCCTGCAGTAAATGATTACAATTTTACTCCAGGCTGTCAAATATTTCATTTTAAAAATCAACCTAAAATAAATACTTCTATTGAAAATGTTGTTTTTCCTTAACTCCAGTTTGCCACTATAGCCATACTGAAAGACATGAATATTTCTCTCTGACATGTATCTAGCTGAGGGGGTTATATTTTGCTCTAAGTGTTTCCCACTAAACATTGTGACAAAGTTATGTGGATGTTGCCTGGCAATTTGATGTTTCAACTGAAATTTAAAAGCTGCTGTATATGCACACCTTTAAGCTTCAGTAGATTGTGACATGAAATCCCCTGCATCTCAGTATTCTATTGAATCCACAGCTACCTTAAATTTGTGGACATTGTTATCCTTGCATAAGAATCACCCAATAAATTGGGATGATTGGAGAACTATTTTTGGGCTTTTCAGAGATTAACCAGACTTTACTTCCCACCATTGAAAATGTTTCTGCGACATGCTGTGCATTGGCAATGGAATACGATTTTGACAGGTGCAAAAAATTGCTATGTCCCCTCAGATGTTCATTGGTATTTTACAAGATGAGCTCTCAGAAAGCTGCTGGGTACTGCTGTATGGGAGTAGTTACTGTGAGTACTAGAGAAACGTGTTAACTAAGCAATCTGCATATACTTAGCAGTAGGGACTCCAAGGGAATGGAGCTTCTCCAACAAGTCTCAAGGAACAGAGTGTGCAGTTCCCATCCCACAAACCCAGGTGTGCAGGATAGGGGAAGAAGCAGGGAAGAACTGAGCCACTGTCATTTCTTCTTCATCCCACTCACCCCATTCAAGTTCACGATAGTTTAAGGAATGGGAATGAGTGGTAGAAGCGAACCTCCCTTCTGAAGCTAAATTCGTCTTACACAATCAGATATTCTGTATTTAACAACACAGTCATGCAGTGACTGGAAGAAAGTTTTTCTGTGCCAGATGGGCACACACAGCTAATTTATCTGTGAAGATAGTCAGCCTCACTGCATACAACCTTGCCAGAGGTGCACTGAATGACTCCATGCACATATTTTGAACCTCTCAGTATTGACATTCAGGTGGAAGAATACAAGCATGTATTCTTCCAAGATAACATCTTTTGAATTTCTTTTTAAATTATAAAAATACCTTTGCTGAACATAAACAGTGTTTTCACATGATGTATTGTGTGCTCAAAATTTTTATTGGCATCCACTGTGCTGCAGAAAAGTCTTGCACTGAAGGAACCAGCTCTTTTTTCAAAAAGCTTGTGTGACTCTATGCTGAGACTGTGACCCAGGTCAGGATATCCCTTGCATCTAACTGGTTATTTCCCATAATGCCAGGGCTTGCAATTCAGTTTCTTGCATTCATAGTCATGAGTCCCAGGCAGCCTGCTTAGATCACACCTGCCTGAGTAACCCCTCTTTTCCCAATTCCCCCTGACCTCCTGCATCAGCACCAATGTCTGCTTTGAGTAACAAGAACAGCAGAGGGAAAGAGCAGGGAATAAATAGTCCAATAGTCCTTCTGATTCCTCTCTTTTTCCTAGACTCAGAAAGGGTCAGGAACATATCTTCATCAAGAGAGATACTAAGAAATGACTGGACAAGATCCTGAGCAGCGTGACTTCAATGGACCTGCATCAATTCAGGGCTTGGAAAAGATAACCAAGAAGTGATTGACCACAGGTGACCACAGGTGAACCTAACTACCATCTGACATCCAAGGGCACTGAAATAAGGGGAGATGCCACATATGCTGGGCAGCTTTAATGCTTTATACAAATTTCAAGCCCCAGAGTTGAGTTATCACTTGAGTTTTATGTCTGATGAGGACGTGCCTCGGCAATCATCCCAAACTCATGCTGATAAAGGTTTGCATGCATTTGTTCTATAGCTAGTTATCTATCAGAAGAGTTATGTGGTAATTTAATGCTTGATGGCAAGTGTCTGATAGTAAATGAAGCAATCAAAACCCACCAAATATTCTGCTAGGCAGTAACAGGGAAGACTTACCAGAGTCTTGTGTGTCATTATCTCCCCCACTGATCCTTTGGGATTTCTTTTTACCATTTCTGTCTCCATAGCAAAAACATTGTCCTCTTCCCACTATTCACTTCATTAGTTACCACTGCACCTTCACAGCACTTGACTATAACAAAATTAGGGAAGCAACCTTGTTCCCCTGAATGTCATTGTGCTAGTAGAACCTCCTTCTGCAAGCAGAATGACCTTACTTCCTATGCTTGTGATCCTAAAGCCATCAAAGTATGCAGAGACTAGTAATTGCTTCCTTTCAATGACATACCACTGGAACAAAACACCAAGCATTTGTTTGTCATAGGAAATGTCATAGGAAATGCACCTACCCATGATGAATTAAATAGCAATTTACTCAATAAATTGCAGGGAAACCTCAAAACAAATGTAAATGGTCCTGGTGGGAAAACAAAAATCTGGAAATCGCATTGCCTTTAGTTAATTCAAATCTATCAATATTGACTGAAAAACCTGTGCAAATATGTATCACTTAAGTAAATTCATCCTTCTCCACTAAAATCTATCAATCACAGAGACAATGAATATCATTGGATGACGACATTTTGAATGTTGAGTGCATTTTGTACTAATTGTAGTATTTTATTATGTCACCAAGTGAAGGAAAACTGCCAGTATTCTCAATAGCTGTGTACACAATAAATGCCTGAGAGATTGTTGCCATGAGTATTATCTGTCAAGTAAATATCTGTGCCTTAATTACTGTTTCCCTTCAGCAAATATAGAATCAACCCACAAAGAGTGACAGTGGAAGAGCACTGCCACATTTATAGCTCTGTAACTCTGCCAGGGAATGATTTAGCCAAATACCCATATGGTGTGAATCAACACAACTCCAGAATTCTTCAGAATTAAACTACTTTAGACCATCCAAAAACATGGCCCATGGAAATCACTGGTAGGTCTTCCAGTCACACGTGAGTGTGGGAATGTCCACTGCACTCTCAGCATTCCAATCTCTCTCAAACCAAGTCTAAATCTCCCTACATCTGATGCTTCCCATCTGTTGCAGTGCCACCACTGATAGGGAATCTCAGCATATACGTGGAAAAAATAATATGCTATTGTTAGCCTAAATGCTTGAAGAAGCTTGGTGTAAGATTTTTTTTTAAATCATAAGTAATAATAAAAAAGAACAGAAATGAAAATATTAATAAAATGGGAATTTTTAGCTACAGATATTATCTCCGAATTTGTAAACCACATCTCCTCATTTTTTTTTGGATGTGACACGGTCCTACTACTATGTTTTGATTGGTTAAGATAGTAAGACAAAAAATACTGCTGCTTTCCCATTTTCTGCAATAAACCAACATGTAATTGAACCTCTTCCTTCTTCAGGATGTTTTTCCTGACAGTGTCATAATTTTCCTCTTCACAATTTCTCTTCTCTAAGCAGTTGGGAGCATTTCAGATTTCAGGCACTTGATATTACCTATTGTTTGAGATTCTCTTTCGGAAGCTGATTGCAGTCCATTTATTGGAAAAATGGACCAAGAAAGAAGTGCATTCAAGAAAAAACTTCCATGTCCAGGGTTTTGCAGAGCTACAAATGCATCATCCACACAGACATATAACTTAATCCTCAGTTGTAATGATTGCAGTAGCTGGTAGTACTGATCCACTTTAAACTCTATCCATTTTCAAAATCTCTCTGACTTTCTTTTGTGTGCAATATCCCCTTTCACAAAGTCTTCAATTTTGATCAAGTTGTGTTTGCGAAAGGAGAGATGACTCCTAAAATTAAGAACCACTTTTTGAAGTAAATTCCTCTGTCTTTTATGTACATAGGCTACAATAAACCAACTTTAGCAGGGTTGATTCCTACTGAAATACATAGGAGAAAATGTAAAGCACTGAGAGGGCATTATGAACTTCTGGCAAATCTGCTGCCCCACAGGGATGAGTTTGCAAGATAGCTTTGCAATAGTCTGTCTCAGTAAAAAGTTCTTTAACATGTTAAAGAGCCATTGTTGTCTATTTCAGTGGTTTTCTGCCATGTTATAATTAATGACTTTCTGTGCTGTGCTGATTCATTTTTTCTGTATTCATTAAAATGATACAATCAAGTCATTTGGGCAAAATATTTAATAAAGTTTTTTGAAAGGGAATATAGTCTTTAATTTTCATGCTATTGAATAATTACAGAGAAAAAATCAAATAAGAGCTTGTTTACTTGAAAAATTAGAACAGCTATTTCACTTTAAATTCATGTCCTTCCTTAAGCCTAAATAACTCTCAGAAAGGCCTAATTTAGGGATTGAGTAGAACAATAAGTAGAACAACTTATGGCTGTGTAACTTGGTTTATACACAGGACCTAAATTGCCTCCATTTTTTTTGTCTCTTTTAGTGAAATGCTATTACAAACAGGGGACTGTCCAGGCCTATGCTCCCAGCCATGTGCAGGCCCATCCCTTCACCATTTTGTCAGTCCTATCCTAACGCACTCTGCCTTTGTATATATGTGTGAGTACACACACAGCATCTCCTGTTGCCCCAGATGCCTGATGTGCACTTTATGTATCTGACTGTTGCTAGACAATGGGGCACCATGCTGTGGCAGCTAATGAATTTTTTCCTGGTCGAGGGATTGTGGCGTCTTCTCCAGCAGCAGGATTTGTGCTAACCTAGGTTATACTAATGCCATACAAAACTAGATGAAAGACTCGGTCACTGTATTTCAAGTATTTCAAAAATAACTTGGAATACCTTTGCGCATTCTTTCTCCCTTTAATGTATTTAAATTTCTGTCCTGAATGATTCAAGAGCAACCTCTGAATTCAATTGTATCCTTTCAATTGATTCCCAGTATATTTCCAACCCTGCTTGAGGTCAAGTTCAAATAATGGGCCAACAGCAGCCTTATGAAATTCAACAAGGACAAAGGCAATGTGCTTCTCCTGGGGGGAAGAAGTCCTTGCAACAAGGTGGTCTGGGGAGCAGCTCTGCACAGGAGGTCCTGGGCACACCAGTGGCTCAGCCCAGGCCAGCAGCGAGGCTTGGCAGCAGTCAACGCCAGCAGTGCCCTGAGCTCCGTCAGCAGGAGCACAGCCAGCAGATCAAGGAAAGGGATTCTTTCCTGTACCCGGCAGTTGTTAGACCACATCTGGAGACCTGTGTCCAGTTTGGGGCTCCACAGTGCAGGAAAGGCATCGACAAACTGGAGCAAGCCCAGGGCAGGGACACTGTGGTGAGCAGGGTTGGAGCACAAGAGGACAAGCTGTGAGGGACCGGGGCTTCACCCAGAGAGGAAATGTCTCTGAGGGCACCACAGAAAAGCCCCCAGCACCACTGAGGAGCTTGCCAAGGACATGGAGCCAGTGGCATGTGTCTGGAGAAGGAGAGGCAAAGGACATTAAGTGAAACCACAGAAGTTCAGAAGAGACAGAAGAAATATTTCCTGTGAGGACAACCAAGCAGAGGAGCCAGGCTGCCAAAGGAGATCTACAGTCTCTCTCCCTGCAAGTTTTGAAGTGCTGGGTACAGTCCAGAGCAGTCTGTTCTGAACTTTCAAGCATGGGGTTGGACTAGAAGCCTCCTGAGGCCCCTTCCAGTCCAAATTACCCTGTAATCCACCATGGGCCAGAGAGGAATTAAGCTATGCAAAATATTCCCTTTGTGATTAGGGCAATATGAAATGTCACCAATGTTCTTCTCCCCCTCAAGGCATGCATTGTTTCAAATTCTGCAGTCCTGTTACAAAGCTTACCTAAGCAAGTCTTGGAAATAAGGTGAAAAAAAAATTTATTTTTTTTTTATTCTGAGAGTTATGAAACATGAGAACAAGATGAAATAATGCATTGCTAAAACCAGAATAATTTGCAGCAGCATTCAATCAGATAGTTTAGAGGAAATAAAGCCCTAGTATTAGGTTATGCTAAATATAAAGAGCCAAACTAAGTCTGGATGTAACTCTTTAGGGTTTTGATTAAATAACTTGATACCTGAAAGGAATATGAAAATACTTTTGAGTTTTTCACATAGCTAATGCTCTGATGGCCTGGAAAAGGGATTAGAAATTCAAAGACACAAGGAGAATTGTGTCAGAGCAAGAATTTGGCTGTAGGGAAACCTCAGAGCATCTCATAGATGCTTTCACTTAGTGATCTGACTATGACTAAATGTCTCCCCCAAACATAAAGAGCAGAGAGGACATTGAATTAAGTATAAATTATTAGTAGTATTATCTGGCTGACTTGGATTTTTAGACTGAAAATTTCAGACCAGTCAAAAAGTGAATTATTAGTTATTTTTATTAGTTATTAACTATTATTAATTATTATGCTTTATTAGCATCCTACAATGCTACTATTAATTCTTCCCTTCTGAACTTTAGCTGTCTTTTACCAAAATCTAGCAAGAGTTTTGAATCTCCACATCATTGAGAAGGCATGTAAACAGAACTATGTAATTATACTATAAAATCATCTCTATACTTCCTTAGCAAAGAAATCATTCAGTATAAGCTATTGGAAGCAGAGATCTTTTCCTGTTAGTGCCATTAGCATTCCTACTACTTAGCAAAAATATTAAAACAAATATAAAAGTACCTTGGACTGAAGTGAGAAAAAAACCAATACGTAACAAAAAGCAATCTTCTCAGGTTCTTGACATGTCAAAAATACTTAACTGCTCAGCAGTCCCAACCCTAAATTCTAATGGGATAAATCTAAAACCTTTGTCAATTAATTAACTTATCTCTGCATCTCAAATTAAGAAATCAAATAAAGATAAACATGTAATTTTCTTTTCTTCCATGCTTCAGTTCCCAAAAGTAATGCAAGCACTTTTTCTATGAACAGCTTCAAATGATGCAAATGATGCAAAAGGTAGATAAATACAGACAGAAATAAACCTCTGAAATGCTGTTCTCTATTTGTCTAGAAGAAGAAAAGAGGAAGTGTTAAAGTACAGAGGTGTTCAAAAGTAGGTGAATAAGACTCTGCCTCTGAAAACTGACTGCAAAACTCCCAGTGAAGTTACTTCTGGACAGAAAAGGAAGCAAATACAAAGGGCACCCTCCAGTGCCTGCTTAATAAAATGTCAAATGGGGTTCTTCCTTCTGTTCACTTCCAACAGCAGGGCAGGGCAGTCACAGGGATTTTTGTAGTGGTGCAGCTCTGTCCAACCTGTAGCTCAGTGCTTGGGACCTTCAGTCCAGAGATACCATTAGTTGGGCTCCTGATCCTGGGACTTTCTCTTTTACACAAATGTCTCTTGGTAATTCCAAATTTCAAGGAAAGAGTGAGTTGTTAGTCCCATTCTTTGATCAAATGGGTGTCAGAGACAAACTTAGGCTGAGAATGGTGTTGTCTTTCTATCACCTTGAGTTCAGCACTGGAGCTCCAGACTGATGTTGGGGAAGCAATTTTGGATGGTTTCCTCCTGTGTAATTCTGAACTGGTTCCTGTGAGTAACTCTGCTTGGTTTTCCACTTCAGTGGAGGGGTCTGCATTTACCACTATACAGCACAGTGCATAGGAGAGTTAAGGACTTCACTTCAGGAGCTGGTAATCAGACACACAAAAAATTTGCATCTTGGCAAGTGCCTCTTTACTGGTCGTGTCCACTGCTGGAAAGAAATTTATATCCTCCCAGTGAATTTTGTCCCTAAAACATAAGGATCCTAATTTGACACTAGGGAGTTCAAATGCTGTGATTTTTTTTTTTCCTAAGACAAAAAGAAAGATTGTGGAAAGGAAAAGTAAGGGGCAAAAGTACTTGCTTATGAATTAATAGATAATCAAACAGAATGGGTTTGAATGTGAAAATCCAGCTGAAATACTTAAATTCTTAATCTACCTGATTTCAGCAAGATGATGGTAGGTTTTATAGGTTTCTTTTGTCTTCAGGGAGCCCATTTGTCCTTTCTTCTGCACACCAGAATCCTCCATCAACCAGTGGTTGTTCTTGAGCTATCTCACTATCTCAGGGAGAACCCCTGTTGCAATTTAAGTCATCTTCTTGTCTAACACACAGATGACATATCTGAAGGTGAGACTCTTCTGTGTCTCAGTGTGAGGTAAGGATGCAACTAATTCCTGTCAGCAGTCATATACTATATAAAACAGAAATTATTTCAGATTCTTTTCGGAATTCTCTAAGCCTAAGCCTATCAGCCCAGCAAGGTGTTTGGACATCTCAGCTTAAAGCATATGAGCTACCCTAGGATTTTGTGTGATTAAGATAACTTGAGTTCATTTACAGAATCAGTTTGGCATGAAACACTAATCCTTCTCTTGCCTCCCTCTGACATGTATTACTGTGGATGGCAGGTACTCCAGTTTCATAACTGGGCACAGAATTTCAACAGTAGTTGTGGTTTTCAGAGCAATAGCATTAAAAATTACACCCAGGAACAGTTTTAACTGTTATTGCATTTAAAAAGTTGACATACAATTATAGGATTTGTACCTAGTGTAAAATTGTACATGCATTATATGTTTGTAGAAGAGATCATACTTTCCAGGTCTTCAATGACAACTCACAATAAAAGCTCTGTTACCCAGTGTGAGCAGACTCCCTCAAGTTTTCCAGTGAGAGAGCTTCAGTTTATGGCAGAAATGACTCCTAAGGCCCCACTATTTTGACAGGTCACATAGACTACAGCCCTGCTACCATTTTTCTTTGTGTTTTCTGTTTTGTTTTGTGTTTGGGGGGTTTTTTATTTGTTTTGTTTGTTTGATGGGGTTGGTTTGTTTGTTTTGTTGGGGTTTTTCTCTTTGATTGTTTTGCGTCTCTTGATGTTTGAGGGGGAGGGTTGGGTGGGTTTTTTTTTAATTTTTCAGTGGTTTTTTGGGGGTGGGTTTTTTTTTTTTTGTTTGTTTGGGTTTTTTGTTCCAATTATATCCCAAGACACAATACTGCAGTGATATCTACAGAAAGAAGCTCTGATGATGGACACAATGAACACAACCTGTGTGTTTCTTCAGTCACAGCATGCCTGGGGAGCTGGGCTGACATCTGAAAGGTGAATGAAGCTGCCACCTGGGAGACTGCTGCTTCCCCTCCTGGCCTAGGGCTCAGACAGGCTCTTCTGGGTGCTCAGGCTGGGACAGGCCAGGAAAGCAAAGGTGCAGTTCAGCAGCGAGACATTTTGTGCAGGGTGTGGGTGGCTCTCACTTATCTCCATAATTAGACACCCATTTCTGCACAAAATGGGGTTTGGCTGTAGCCTGTACCTACCTGAAGGTGTGATCTGCAGGACATTTTTTATGTCATTAATGATTAGATATGCTTGTGTTGGCTTACACCAATGTACTTGCCCCGTGTACTACCATGTTGTTAGAAATCTGGAACATATGCCAACTAAGAGTCTCCACGTGTAAAGTTTTTCTATTACGTTTATCATAGGAAAAGGCAAGCTGCACCTGACAGGGACACCTCACTCTACATTGGAGATGGCAACCTCCAGTCCCTATGAACAACCAGTTTTAACATAAAAACTGAATCTGGCCCAAGACCTGATCCCATCCCTTCTCTTGGGATTGTTTTGAATTGAATTGTTTTGCCAGCCCTGCTGCCCTCTTTGCCCATGGCCCCATGCCATGTTTTCACAAGGCCAAAAGGAAACACCTTCACCACGTAACCAAAACACCAAGGCTGGCTGGCAGGTGCCAGTTGTGTGCTGCTCTCTATGGCCAGTACTGTGTGGTGGCAGTGGTGGTGTCCCCTCATCCGGCTGGAAACACAACACTTATGTAATGAGAGTGCATGGCTGAGGCTGGCAACCTCCCTGTCACATGGGAAATGGTGACCAATCTGCCCACATGATGGAAACACATCCTGGCCTGTGATGACAAGGGGCTGGACTACTCCCCTAGGAAACCTTATCCAACCTGCTGCAGTTGAAATATTGCTGCCAATGATGCACATCCTGATGCATTTTTTATTCTTTTGTCAGCTCCTTCCAAGTCACTGCTTATCACATACTTTGTGTGTCTCTGGGGGCTTGATCCTGCACTCAAAAGCCCATTTTTATGCTAAAATTCTTGTTTAGTCACATGAGAATCAAGTACATGCTCAGGTGATTGTGTGAATGAAGAACAGAACGACCAAATCCTGCAGAATTATATGCCCAAGCCACCCTTTCCAGCCTTCTTTCTCCACAGAAAGGAGGATGCATATTTGCATTACAAGCCAATGGGCACCTCTTTTCATCTATGAGCTCAACTGTTAGACAGAATTCAGCACAGACCACAGTCTTCACACCGTTACCTTAACAAGTGCAGCCACTTAATCGGAGAGTTTAAAGGATCAAGCAACTGAAGCAAATTTATTGAAGTGAAGGCACAGAAATTTCAATTAATGATGGTTGGCATCACACAAATTGCTCCTTTTATGAAATACACTTTAAAAAGTGTCTTCAAAGGAATTATTTGACAGTTTCATTAATACATTTGTGTGATTATAGCTCCCAGACTTATCTCTCAACCTTCTTTCTTTGCATTCACAACAAAAAAATTTTTTAAAATGTTGTAGAGGATTTATTTTTTGCAAAGGAATAGAGTTTATATCTCAGGGTTTGTTTTGACAGAATCAAAAATCACGGTGAGCTTAGTAAACAGTAAAAAAAAGTCTTGGCTTTTTTTCATAGAGAGGAGGTTCCACTTGCTAAAAAGTGGCAATTATATGCCACATGAATAAATTTACTCTGGACCTTGTCAGATACAAGTAAGTGCTTACTTCTTCATGCACATGAAAATCTTAAAACATTCACTTTTCGTGAAAGAAAAAAATCTTGCTTCTAAAGCAAGTGGGTTGTGGTAGCCTGAAGTAATCTACAAAGCAGAAAATGCCTCAGTATTAAGTATTTTGTTATTCAATGCATTCACATTGTTCAATATAGAATCATAGAATATCTCACATGTACTAAGCACATAAATATTTATTATAGTTTTATAATTGTGCTGTTACTGCCTGGTTCACTGACACAGGGCTTAGAAACTTTCTCTGTTTCCCAGTTTTGCATTTAATAAAAGGTATGCCAAAGTCCACTTCTCAGATTGAATAGTGCTGAGTGAACTGAGATGTACAGACACTTATGTCTGGCTCTCCGTGCACGACATACAATTGCCAAAGTGTATTTACAAGACAGAAAGAGAGCATCTCAGAGGAATTACTCTCACGCCTTCTAACAGAACTGCAGATTTGTTTCAAGTTGAAACCTTTCTTGCTGGCTACTTCTTCTAGAACTGTAAATATAAACAAATATGTTTGTAATGACAAACGTTGCCTTCCACATACCAATCATATCTGGTTTTAGTTACTGCAATTTCTACCAAAAAAAAAAAAAGCAAGCCCACAAACCACTGCAACTATATAGACACTAATCATTTTTAAGACTTGGAGGAAAGCCAGTCACTTGAATTGTGGAGATGTCCATTCCAAGTATATTTTCTGTAGTGATCATTGCTGACTTGTCATCAAAATCTAATGGCCTTCTCCAGTTTCTTTACTGCTGAAAAATAATTTTATTTTTCAGTATTTAAGCTCTTCCTTTTATAAGCTTTCTGCTTTTGTTCACAATATTATTTAACTTGTTCTCCTAAATAAATCTGGAGGAACCTTTGCTCAAAACCACAATGCCAATTTTATCTCCTTTAGCATCCTTTCAGCAGGAGTACATGCTTTCAGACTGAGTCAAATTCCAAGTTTTCATAGCACATTGAACTGTAAGTTCTTAATTAATCTCTTCAATAGCAAGTGAAAAAAGAACTTTAATGCCATTCACTCTGACACATATTCAGAGAATAGTGTGAACTCAGCTCAGAACTGGTCTGAAAAGGGAACCAGCAGTTTCCAATCTTTATACCTGAGTCTGACAGTTTGTGATTAATGATAAGTTGCAAAAAGGCCTCTGCTTTGCATCTGCTCAATGACAGCAAGTAGGGAGGTGTCCAGGCATCTGGCCATCACTGCAGCATCATGAATACCTGCCTTTACAAGCAAGTTATAAATCACTGAGCACTGAAATCCTCAAAATACTCAGTGAACAAGAAAAAGGATGAGAAAATGGAAGCAGTCACTGTGGCCCTGACACTTGGGATCCAAATGAATGTTTAAAAATGTGAGACTTAAATTTGCTGTAAGGCAAACCTGTGCATAGAATTTCCTATTTGCCAAATACAATAAATATATCTTCAGCCTCTGCCTTGGTTTTCTTTTAAATTATTAGAATGTTTCAAGAGAAAAAGTAGTAAAGTCTTAGGGGCAGAATATATACACTGTATTCAGAATGCCCTTAAAAACTGAGATATACAAAGCCCAAAATCACAGCACAGGACAGCAACAAATATTCTCAACTCATTTTGAAAACATTATTGGCTACCATATATCCTTCCAAGAAATACACCTGCTTGAGAGGGGATCTGTGTCAGTGAAGGAACCATCTTCTTTTGCCCATATAGCTATATTCTTGATAACAGTGTATCAAAGAACTTAAATACCTCAACTTCCTTTTAACATTTTTTATACACAGATTAATATTTAGTCACTGGGAAAGCAAAAGCCACACATGCAAGCAAAGCACATCAAGGAATGGGTTCATCACTTCCCATGGGCAGGCTGGTGTTCAGCCATGTCCAGGAGAGCAGGGCCCCATCACCTGTGACATTTACTTGGGAAGACAAAAGCCACCATTCCAAATGTCATCCCCTTTCTCCTTCTTTCCCCCACTTTATACACTGAGCATGATGTCAGGTGGTCTGGAGTATCCCTTTGGTCAGCTGTGGTCACCTGTGCTGGCTGTGTCTTCTCCCAGCCTCCCACACACCCTCAGTCTCCTCACCAGCATGGCAGTATGAAAAGCTGGAAAGGCCTTGGCTCTGTAAAAGCTTTTCTGTATTATGATCACTGTGTTCAGCATAAATCCAAAACACAGCCCCGTACCATTCACTGTGAAGAAAATTAACTACGCCAGCCTAAACCAGCACAGCATGATATACAAACTGCTACCCCCCTCTTCTTTGCACATGGGTGGAGAATAGCAAGTGGACCAAATAACATGTCAGAAAACCATCAAAAAGGCAGGTACACTATTTTCTCTTCCTTCAGAAATTTGTAAACTCAGACAAGGACTGTGAATTTCCAGGAGATTATTCACTAAATCAGACTACAGCCATTAGCACAGTTTAAATAGACTCCAAGCAAGTTCAGCCTAAACAAAGAATAAAGGGTTGAATACAAACACAGGAATTCAGCTGCTGCCAGATATGAAGAAAGGGAGCACAGCTCCTGCAGTGACTCAGCTCTGGGTGGGGAGTGAGGCACAGCAGCTGGATCTCCTTTTCTCTGACTATACTTATAACAGTTTGCTATGCCAATCTCCTGCAGGTCCACCTGGATTTTATCAGCTTATATATTTTGCCAAAAAACAGTTTTTACTTTATTTGCTTTACTAACACTTTGATTTACAGCAAGTGGCTTTGTTTCAGTCTAGGGATTTCTTAAGTCTTAACTTCTCATGCTTCCTCAAATAAAGATTCAGTTCTCCAACAAATAAACATATAAACAGTGCAGCTTGTGGTCTGGTGATTGTGTTGTCACAAAATTATTCTTAAAGAAAACAAGGAATCATTGAAAATCATCTTTTCCCTTTAGAACCAGTTATTCTTTCAGCTTTGCTCATCCCAGCAAAGAAAGCCCTTTTATTTAAGGCAAATCACATGCAAACAGCATGATCTGCCCATGCTATGTTTTTAACTGAAAAGTGTTTACAGAGGGTATTTTCATCCCTCCCTTCTTTCCTTAGTGTTCTTTAGCAGTCTTGTCCAAGACTAGCACAAACTTTAGTAACACTTACTATACTAAAAAGTAAATGAGAGTCCCATTCAGCAGTAGAAAATTGATGTGCAATACCATCTGACATGTTTATAGCAGCATTTAATTATTTAATCAATTTAATAACAGAATATTTGAACCACCATTAAAAAAAATCACAAGGCATAACCAATTCAGACTATAAATCAGACATTTTTCTCTTTATTTTCATTCTTCAATTACATTCTGTGAACTAATTGGCAACAGTTGATGGGAATATAGGATGTAGACAGACTATAACAGGTGGAGCAATAAGCTCTTCACAAGAAATTAATTTGTACAGCCACTATTACTCTCTCATACACACAAATTCTGATTTGCACTCATAGCCAAGCAAATAGCCCTGAGTATTGCTAATTGTGATTACAGCCAAAAGTTGTAAAACACATTTCATTATATTGAGGAGAATGATAGCTGTGCTCATTCATTTATCTTTCTGTTATCTTTGAAGTTATTTTTGCAATCTTCAGATATAGTTTTTGATTTTCGTCCTGATTTTTGAACAAAATAATTGTTTTGTATCCCAGTATTCATACTGGGTTTATTTGAACTTCATTAAAACCAGATTGTTAATTTCTGAATTGAATAAAAGTATGTTGAAATGTCTAATGATGGTTCTCTTGAGACACAATGAGCCACTTCAGTGCAAAAAGTAATAATGAAATGTTTATAACAATATTCCATCAAGACTAAATTTTTCCTATCATGAAATATATCCTCATTTCAACCAGCTAAAATTCTTACTTTCATTAAAGCAAGAAATTCTGGCCCTGGGAAACACTCTTAGACATTAAGATTATCTCTCTGGGTGGGGTGCAGTCTTTCTGAAGCCCCCAGGTGCCTCTTCATACCCATCACACGTCTGCTGCTTGGCCCCTGCAGCAGGAGCTGGAGCTGGTGCCTTGCCCATGGGCTGGACCTCCTCCAGCAAACATCAAAGCCTGGCAGGCACTCGCCTGTAAACACTGCTTGAGAGGTTCAGCAGCCCAGAAAAAACCTCTTCCAAGGCAAACTGTAATTGAACCTCTTTTTCAGAAAGCTGTTAAAACCAGCACACAAAAGACAGCCCTGCATGCAAGGTGTCCTGTGCTGGGTTTGCTGTTCCCAGGGACCCACACTTCCCAATGAGCTGAACTGGGATTTGAAGAATTGTCTAGGTAATTTAAATTTTAGGGATGACTTGAGGAGCAAAATGGTTAGTCAAAGAACCTTGTATGGACTGGCACCTCAGAACTTCAGCACAAAAATCTGCCATCCCCAACCATTCAGTATGGAGTTATATGGGAATGCTTAAATCTCTATTCTGAATAAAGGCTAGATATCTCCTTCATGCAGAGCCTCTCTGCTGGAGCAGGGTTGCAGCAGAACCCTTGAGAAGCTCATAGAAAAGAACAGATACAAGGTGTACATTTGTAGCCCAGACAAAAGGGCTGGAAATCCCTTGTGGTTTCTAACTCCCACCATCTCTTGTGCCCCTGGCATCCCTTTTCAACTCAGCCACACTGCACATATCCGTTCCTGGAGGGGCTCTCTAACAGAAGGGCTCGCTGGGACTTTCAGACAACTGAAGGGACAAAATGCTTTGCACCTTGTATTTGAATAGTGTCTGATCCTCTGCATCACCCAAACACATCTTCTCTTCAATTTATCATTACTGTACAAGAAAGAAGGAAGCATTCACCTTATAATCAGCTGACTGGATAATAAAAAGCCACATCAGTCATCAGTTTTGTATCTTGTATTTCTGCATATTTCAAGTTGTAAGATGGCCAGTTGCCCAGAGACTCTTTATTGGGGTTTATCTTTCATTCTTTTTACCTGCCATTAAGAAAAAGAAAATGGGAGAACAGTATTGCCACCATTAATTCAAGAATGACACAGACTCTAGGTGAGAATGCTAAGAAGCTAAAAGCCCCATGTTTATTTAAACTCCTTCTTTTATACCCTGGTCTGATACAGGTGGATCTGATTAGTCATTTAATCAACCCATTTCACATGATTGGCTAATTAAGAAGACCCCTTTGGGGTAAAACCTCTTATGAGAAAAATCTTGTTACAAACACCACCTGCAGATATTTTACAATTCTTTCTCTCCAGCTGCCTAAAGCTTCCCAGACCAATTCATGGGAAAGCTTATATAGCTTTCTCTCTGACCTGACTGTCATATCAACGTATTCTAATATCCTACGGGTAGAAGGGAAAAAAGGAATAAACCAGAAGGTGACCAAGGCTCTTCTGACACAACAGAAGGAATAGGAAACAATGCTGAAAAGAGCTGAAGAAAAAAAAAAGCTCCTTGCAGTAGGTATGTGTCTATCTGAATTCCCAGCAGAGCAGGGACATGTTACCAGGAAAGTTGTGTCAAGGGGTGCATTCTCTGAAACCTGTGCATGTAGGTAGTAGTAGCTCACATTCAGCCTAAGGTTGTTATTGCTGTAGCTCAGCAAGATGCTCTGTCTTCCTTTCTCACAAACCCCCCATTTTGGCTGACATTACTGACATTTCCAAAGCAGTCAGAACTCCAGGTAGAACCTGGCTGGCAGTCAGCTCCAGTTCCAAGAAATACCTTTATGCTGAGCATGGTGTCCCAGAGGGCCCTTCCAGCAGGGACTTCTCAACACTGAACATCACTCTCCCATCATTTGGTAGTCAATAGTTCATTGCTCTCCAAAGCATAAAGAGAAGCCCATATGTCTGCTGTCAGGGGGGTGAAAATGACAGAATTCTCTCATAACACCACCCAGATCACATCCATCTTTGTGGCTATGTTACAATACAGCTTATTTGTTAAGTAATCAGTTTTTATAACCAGGCCTATACACAGGTGCTGGAGTGCCTATAGCAGAGAACTGAGGCTGCCTGTTTTCATTTTATGAGTGTGCAAATACAAAAAAAAAAAAAAAAAACAAAACCACATTTGAGACTTGAATTTACAGCAGCTGCAATAAAAGCCTTTTGTTTTCACTTTCAACTAAGCTCAACAGGGGACAAAGCACAGTCAAGCTAACTTACTAAAATAACTATTGCACTTAATTAGTAGAAAACACAATGGCTGCAAGTGATAAATCATCCCAACCCAGGGATGCAGAGTGAAGTCTGACACGGTGTCTCTGCTTCACACCATTAAGTTTTTGTCACAGCTTTGAGGGTTAGAGACAGAGATTCAGTCTTAGCTCTAAAATAGAAAATATATCTCATTCTTCACATTGTTTCAGTTTAGCCTTTATATTTAACTGTAGATTACCCTTCTCATGCAGAGAGCTTATTACAGTTTTCATCTTCTCTTGTTTTCATATCAATTTTTTCTCACCATTCTGCAATTTAGAGGATGTTCAATGACACTAATGTTAATGGCATATATTACACTTCTGTTCCACAACAATGCATGTTTTTTAAAAACATGAAGTGCCCATTTTGCAGATGCTCCAACAGTTTCATACTTTTATCCCTGCCTCCACTCTGCAGTTGTAAAGAACCTTGAGTTAACCAAAAGGGATGTCAAAAGATCAGAAATGCCTAAATTAATTCCATCCAAGATCTCTCACAATCTCACTGCTCAGATGGAGGATGGTTATCCACAGCTTCGTTGGTGCAAGCAGACAGCGATCAAAGAGCTAAACAAATGTGGAAGAGCAGATGTCAACAGGAGGAATTGTCTCCCAGTTTGTTACTGAGGAACTCTCCAGAGTCAGGATGTCATTGGAGATCACAGCAGAACCATGAAGGGAATAAGATGCAGGCAGAACATCTGCCTTCATGCTTAACACTCAGGCAAGTCCAGGTGGGAAGGGCTATAGTGTTTTGAATAAGGAGATTAAGGATTCACCACTCAACCTGAGTTGAGTATTCTCCCTAAACAAGCCTGTGAAAACAAGAAGATTAAAATCCCACTGTGCTTTACACCCCAGAGTGAAAGCTTTTCTTAAGCACTCACAAAGCTTTCTGAGACTTTGTACAAGCCATTTCAGAAAAGATCATTTCACAGGATTTTTTTGAACTGCCGTGTGAGGCCAATACAAAGACTCTACCTAGCTGTAGTATTCTTACTGCTGAGCACCAAGATTAGATCTGGTCACACTGAGAAACCATCCAGAACCTATTCCAAGGTAAGCAGATGTTCACTTTTATTGCTCTTTTACATAATAGTGGTCACATCTGATGGCTGAGGTTGTTGTTTCTTTATAGAAACTGGATTTCCCACACAGGTGTGTGCAAAAGGGCTTGGGAGGGAAATGTTAGGGGCTTTTGTGGGAAGAAACGTGTCATAAAACTGCTTCTTTTTGCAAAGTTAAAATCCTAAACAATTAAATATTTTGTATCCAAAACTAAGAAATGAAAGGTCTGTTCTTCTTCTTATGCCTCATAATGTCCCCTTTTTTCCTTATCTTTTTCAATGCAGGCTATGTATATTCCTCCCCTTCCCTTATATGCTCATCAGAATATGTGGGTTCACAAGAGATTGATTTATTCCTTCACAGAGGAGATGTGATGCAGTTTTCCCACTGCTGCACCTTGGAAACCATTTGCAAATGTCTTTTGTGCATGTCACTACTAACGTGGGGTACTTTGGCTAATAGATTATACTTGATCGCTCAGGAATATAATTTTTTTTCCCTATTTTTGAGGAAAATTAGCAACTACATCAGTGGTTCAGACCATGATGTATAACACTGTGGGGAGAGGGATGCAGTGTGCATGGATGGACCAAATGTTCTCCAGAGGCTTGATCTTACATCTCATGAATGAAAATACAAGATCCCAGCTGTGCTAGCACTGACCAGGTCAAACAGGAGAAATGCTATTTGCTGGTGTACTGGTTCAGTGGCACATTTTTCAAGGTATCGCTTAAAGTATGAACAGCTGCCTACACACATTCACAGCGGGCTTGTCCCTGTTTCTCACTTTTCCTACCTGCCTGCATCTGTGGAGATACAAACTACAGATTTTTCTGTAACTTTGCACTAACCTTCCCTATTTCATCCAGGCAGTTTCTCCCTTTTATTTATTTTTTTAATTAGCTTTGAGTTGCTGAGGCCCATTAGAGGCAATAATTAAGACAGTCTTATTTTAAGGTTATGCCAGATACAGGTAACTGGCAGAGTTTTAGGTTCTTTTTAAATGAAATTTAATTCCTCATATTACTACCATTGAAAACACATTTGCCATTCCAAATTTTTTCAAATTCCGGTTTTTTTCCTTGTAAAACTACCAAAGGCAAAGACAGGAAAGTGACATACTGTGGTCCACACACTGCAGCAAGATATAAACACTTGATTGTGTCCGACCGACAGGGCTATTTTAGGCTTTAATTATATGAGTTGTCCTTGCTCATTAGCCATATATTACTGAAGTGCAACAAAAATAAGTGATTCATTGCTGACACATGGCATTTCATGAGCAGTCATTAATTAGCAAAGTAGCACTTGGATATAAATTGGTGAAGAGCATCAGCAAACAGAACTTTAATCAGAGATCACCCTTAACCCTCCTGTTCTTGTGCACCTCTGTGGCATCCAGAGGCTGACCTCTGGTGGAAGCACAGCATTCCCCAGCAGCAGAGCATTCCTTGCAAATCACCACCAGTGCTCCGAGCCACCAGTGCTCCAGCTGCAGCTGTGTTCACATACACCAGCCAGCACCAACACCTGCTGGAATGGGGCAAGCCCACCAAGCAGGAAATAGTGTTTTCTTCCTGAAATCAAGAAAAAAGGAAATTTGGTCCTAGTCAAGGGCTTGCCTGCTGCACACAGCCCTTTTCTCCTCTCCAATCCTTCTGAAGACTGGCAAACATGTTCATTCAGCATTGATGTATTTGCGATTTTGACATAAAGTGCATTGAGTGCAATGGAGAAGAACAAGCAGAAGGCTTCACAGTAAATCACTCTAGGTTGTTTACAAGACACACAAAGCAGGCTCCTCTGCCTAAGTGGGGGTAAAACAGCTCAGACTTTACCCTATTTGCATCAGTGGACATAGAAGGGAGGTCATGCTGCTTTTGCTGTTGAAGAATGCTGAGACCAGACTGATTAACTCAAAAGTTAAACACTTTGAGAATGTGAAAAACAATGTATCCTGACAGGAACCTTCACTGGTGAGGATGTGGCAGAAAAAGTTCCTGATAAAGGAACCAACAAGGGATAGGACTGATGATTTATCTAAAGCTGCTGAGCTAAAGACTGCTGAGCTGATAGAGCTGGCCAAGAAACACGTGACTGACAGTCAATCACTTCATATAATTAAGGCACAGTCCAACTTAACATCAGAGACTTCTAGCATACTCCTGCTAGGAGTGCATGTGGAGATTCCTCTCTTGAGAGGAGATGCCCTCAAGGTTACACCTCGAGGCTGAATGAAAAGTATTTGGCCACAGTCATTGGTAGTGGTAACATCAATCTCTCTTAATAATTTTGCTAGCTTGGAAATTATTGCTTTAATAAATAGTTGACTATATTTGTAAGTAAGTATATTTGTAAGTATACTGTAGTAACTTATTCAGACTAAAGTCTTTTAGTCAAATCATTATTATCATCAATTTAAATAAATAATTCATCCTTAATCCTGCAGAATGAAGTAGTATAAAGGTTTGGTTACACCTATATAATCCTTTAGACATAAACCATTGACCAAGTCGTGGACTAGAACTGGATCCAGCCACACAGACTCCTCTCAGAGGAGGTCAGAAAGCCAGGGGGTCCTTTCTGCACCTCATGTCTCAACAGGAGGGTCTCACTGATAATCTTTGTCTGAAGCTTCTATGAACATGACAGTATGTAACAATGCTTTAAAAAGAACAAATAAATAAAGGTGAAAGTATTAAAGCAAAAGCATGAGAAGAGACCTTTCAATGCCATGGCATGTAACTTTTTTTTTGTTAATACAAATGGACTTCCGTTTGATAAATTTCACTACCATGGAAATCAATGGAATTAATGATTTGTCAATTCTGCCAGAAGGCTAGGACAAGTCTCTATTCTATTTTCCATTTCCAAGAATTGGAAAATCAAACTTTTACAATACCAGAGCTTTGTGGTCCCCTCACAGTTAGTGAAAGAGGCATTTATCCACATGACATTACCAAACTGGAGAATGTAGTTTACTCAAAATAGCTACACTTTAACGGGTTTCAGAGCACTTTGTAAGTTTGTGCAGTGATTCAGTGTATTGCAGTAGGGCAACCAGCCTTTGTAGGAATTGTATTTACAAGAGAGATATGAAAACTGTGCTGGTTTCAGCATAGGCTGATTATGTATTCAGGATATATTTGCAGATACCTAAGGCTACTGTGTATTGAACCAGAAGAGTATAAAAATCAAATCCTCTTTCAAAAGTTACTGTTATTTTTCTCAGCTGGAACATCAATTTAAAATTTTAGGGGAATTGCTTTCTTTTTAAAGTGATGCTGTGAAGAGAAATTTCCACTGGTAGGTGACTGAGAGCAATTTATTAATCCTGTTGTAGCTATGCTAAGTTCCATCATAGATGAAGAATTATTAGACAGCAGAACCAGGCAACCCCCTTCCTGCAATGGTCTTACTCTCTCTGCAGGAACTTATCACATAGAAAACCTCAGGGAGATTTTTAGAGGAGTTGTGAGGAGCAGGCATTCCTTTAGAAGAAACTACAGGTTCCACTAAAACAAGAAAACCAGGAGAGATCTCATAATGTGAGCAGGGAATTTTGGTGGTTCCTGCCCTGAGCTGACCTTTAAAGCGTTATTCTGGACTAAAAGGGGAGAGATGTTTACAGATGCCACAGCATACCAAGTCTACCAGTAAACAGTTTGTTATTTGAGAATTCATACTTGTAACCTCATGGCTGCAAACATAAACAGTGGGATCTAAAGCAGAGACACCTGAAATGGACCCGTGCAGTAAGCACTGGCTCATGGGCTTCAGCAAAGGCAGCCCCAGGTGCAGTTTGGAGAATAGCCAGTCCAGTCTGACAGGAGGACCAGGAAAGGTCAGAGGCGTGAGGTCCAGCTCTATCAGCTACATAATTCAGATCCATAGCAAAGTTTAGCCATTACAATGGGATGTGGCTTGGCTGGGGGGGATCAGGGGATCAATAAGCAAATGCAAACCCTTTTAATATCAAGCAACCAGTTAAATTTTTTTTTCTAAACGTTGTCATCACTTGACCTAAGCCTTTCATTTTGTTTCTGAGCCAGAGTGAGGGTGTTTTGAATTCAGCTTCACAGACAGATGCAATGCCATGGCTGCAGACCCTGAATTGCAAGGGTAAGACTGAGACCAATGATTTAACAAACACAAAAACACTTCAATTTCTGTCGTGGATAATGAAATATAAAGGTGACATGATGTTTATAGAATCAGGCATGGATTCAAATTTGGCTTCCTTGCACAGACACCCTTCTTTTCCAAACTGCCTCACAGTACAATTCCTCTTTTACAAATCTGGAGAATAAACAGGCCTGCATTTCCAGCTCTCCAGCATTCCCTACAAAAGCCAAAGCTATATAAGAAACACTGGCATGGAACTCTGCAATATTTTTATTCAAAACAAACTGCCTGAGGAGTGAAATTTAATTGCTACACTTGCGGCAATGATTCATCAAATGGTTGCTATTTACTTCTGTGCAAGAAAAAAAATCTTCTTTTTCTTGTGTGTTATTATCCCTTAAAACTAAATAGCATGCAAGAAAAAGATACTTTTTTTTTCTCCAACATAATGATCAATCCTGTAAAAACCCAGGGAGGGCTACTATTGAAGTTTCACACTAAATGAAAAGTATACTGTCTTTTGATACAGCCTGAGGCACATTTACCTCACCATTAAAATGGATCAGGAGTACTATCAGGTCAGTAATTACTTAGACAAAATAATAAACACTCTAGAATTTAGTACACATTAGAATATGTCAGTTCTAAATTTTTGCACTAAAATTTTAGCAAACAGCTAATTTCAAAGTTCTGTGTTTCCTGAAGACATAGGGCAGCCTCTGCAAATTAATAAGAAATACACTTCATACCCAGTATATTTTTGTGCACATACATTATAAAGTTTGTTAGTTTATGAATGTCACATTTAAAATCATGCTCAGAACACCTCTAAGAACATTTTTACCATTCTGACAAACAAATCAATTCCAGGCCTTTTAGAGGTATCAACTGACCTGCCTAGTTTGTATGGGATTCTAATGCATGCTGCTAAATTACACTTGTGACTTAGTTTATGTTCTAGGTATTTCTGTGTCACAAGAAATGGAAGACATTTTATAAAATAAAGACCAGGGAAATTCAGCACCTCAACCTGTAATTGAGGCTAAGCAAATATCACAATTGAAAACTCATTTCTCTGTGAGTTTGTAAGTAAGTTTGTTGCTTTAAGATCATGCAGATCTCTATTTGAGACTCAGATGAGATATCACATGGAAGCCAAGTCCTACACCTGTTTGCTACAGAATTGCTTCACCTGCTTTTAAGGTACAAAAGACAGGACACAGGGCTTTAAATCTATATTTAGATATTTTCTTATATATTATTCCATATGATTTCCAAGATTATGATTCTTATAAATATGATTATATATGATTTCCAAGATTGTGATTCATGGAAACTCATTAATGTTTTCCATAAATGCATTGTGACTGACACTTAGATAAGTACCTAAGCCACTGCAGCCACACTCCTGAGGTTTGCTGATCACAAATAGGCAGGTAGACAACAGGCAGATAGAACAAGTGCACCTGAACATGCAGATAAACAAATACACTTGTAAGAACCACAAACAGCTTAAAACAACAACCCCTTCAAAAACTTTGAAAACTATCATGCACATCTTAGTTGAAAAAATGGGCCAAACTCCTTGTACTCTGTGTCACCGTGTCCCCCCCACCACCAACTCATGGAGGATGAAATTTCATACCAGCTTAGCACTTGACATGTCTCAAACATGGTGAACTCTGCAGCTGCTCAGCCAGAAGACACAGCAGGCAGAGGAGGAGACTGAAAGTGTGAAACAGGACAAAAATACAGCATGAGCAAAAATTGTGCCAAGAGCTCTGCCTCTGAAATGTTCCTTGTCCCTGCATCTGAGCAAACAATGGTGAGTTTCAAAGAGAAAAGCATGGCTACTATGAAATAGTGAACCCCAGAGAAAGGAAATATGAGACCAGTGCTGATACATCCTAGATATATCTATTTTATTTCTCTGATGGAAAGCTGTATTCCCTGAATGTATGAAGTATTTCTAACTCTCTTACAGACAACTGATTTGCATTATACAGAGGTCTCAGGGGTATATGTGTTGTTTCTCTTCTTTATTTTTGATGCATATATCCTTATTTTCATCTGTGATATAGGAACTGTTGTTCCAAGAAGGCAGATCTGCCACTAAGTCTCTACATATTTACTAGCCATATCCTAAGAAACTAGCATATATTCCCCCAGTTACATATTTAAGAGAGATTGAGTATGTATTGTTATTCATTGTTCCATTTTAGGTTTTTTCTTTTGCCTATTTTTATGACATTTCATTGTTAAAAGAGAAAAAAAAAAGATATTACCACTAAATCATCTGTTGTCATTTACATATACATAGCATAGCTGTAGATAAGTTTTCCTTCTCATTCTGGATTTCAGATTTTATCTTTTTATAACATCTGTACATTCTGAATTCAAAATATAACATGACCTTTATTTTCTTAGTCTGCTCTAACCTCTGGGATAGAACCAATAGCCTTTTTTTTTTTTTTATAAAAGCCAATTCAGATGTTAATTGAGCTGGATACAGCAATTGGCTGATTCATATAAGTGAAGCGAACATACAAAGCTCTCAGTCAGACTCATTTTATGAGTTTACAAAAGAAAAAAATGCTGAAAAAATTATACACATCTATTGCTGAAACCAGAACTGCACTCATGAAAATGAATACAATTAACAGATTGGATCCTAAATTTAAGAAGGGTCCAGATCTAGACCCACCTGACACAGCAATCTATCTGGAAGCTCTCACCACTGCCCCACAAAAAGCTGACAGATGCTCATCAGAATCATTACAAAATTTTCTGGCTAATCCCTAACAATTTCAAAACAGATGCTTAAGTCCCTACTTTAACTCAAGCTGAATCCAACAACTGAGAACATAATAAAACTGGATCAAGTGTGTATTCCAAAGTATAAAACATAAAATGGTATGTCAAAGGGCTGTTTTCCCAGTGATAAGAGAGGAGGAAAATATAATAGTGAATAAATGGTCTGTGTGGGAAGAAGATACAATACATTGTAGCCAGCTTCTCATTGATGTTAAAAAATGAAGGGCATTGAATTTAAAGGAGAGGCAGGAGAAAATACATCTTACAGGTTTTAAATGACACAGTCCAGAGACCATTTCATTAGCAGTTTTGAATAATATGACACTCATTTTGCCAAAGTTTATGACTAAAAAAAAAATCAAAATAATTTATGAAACCATTATTAAAACATTTCAGCTTCTGAAAACTTCTTTTACTGGGTATCTTTTTTTCTTTTATTAGACCATAAATATGTCAATGCAATTTCATTAAAGCCGTAATGAAAGACATTACTAGCAATGGTGGGAAATGGATTCATTTGACAATTTGCAAAACAAGCACTGTCAGTATTCCTCTTGCTTTTCCTAATGACACTTCAGGTGTTTGGACTACTTTCACAGGGGGAAAAGCAGATAAAATGAATAAATGGCTTCCTACTAGTACTGTGAGAGAGTGTAGAACGGCTTTGTGACTGGGTGCTTTCTAGGAGTAGGTGTTTGGCACAGTGGAAGGCAACAACCTCTCCTGAAATAAACCAGGTAAGATTCAGGCCCAAAAAGGGGCTTAAACCTGCCCCCTCTCCATGTGGCTGCTCTTCAAGGGGGAAGCACAGCAGCTCATTTCCAAAGGCACAAGGAGCTCCTGGGTAGAGCAGCTCCACATGAGCAGAGGAAAGAGGGGTTGGTGAGTGACAGGGGACCCAAAAGGCCAACATGCACCCCCAGATCAGCTCCCCAGGGAGGAGTGGTGCTCCCCACCAGAGAGGCAGAGCACCAGGAGCTGGGCCTGGCAAGACTCTCTAGGGATTTACCCAGTTTCTTTTGCTCTCTCCCTGAGGTCCCACTGACAGCCATCAGCAGGAACAGACTATTTGGCACTCTTCATTTCTCACAGGACCATGGCTTGGTAAGGCAATCCCTGAACCCAGAAACCATAAGACATGGCAAAAGCAGCACAGAATTGCTAGAAAACATTTTTAAAAATGTTTTCTAATAATCTCTATTGAATCCAGTGCATTTTAGTGGTCTTGTTTTGACCAAAATTCTCTTACAATCTTGACAAACCATCTCCTTTTCTAAATATGCTTCTTCTTCCTACTTCCCCTACATCCCAAGGGGGAACCAGTCCAGGATATTAAATGACATGGACTGAAGCTACATTATAGATATAATTTTTCCTACCAGCAGAGAGAAATTAGAGGAAAAGAGAGGACCACATATAAATTCACAATTCCCTTAGGAGAAATAGCTCCAGCCTCAGCCTCCCCCACATATACTATTATTCCAAGGGTTGCCTTCATTAAAGAATATTCCAAGTGTAAACAAGTCTTTATTTCCTCAATATTGAAAAAACACATTTTAGCTCTGATTTATCTGAATACTTCTGGCCTCTTCTAACCTAAGGAAAATCAAGCAAGAAAGCAGCAAACAAACACATCATACTTCTGCCACCTTTACACTGCGTATTTTAATCTTACAATCACTAAATACTTGAAACCTGTCACATCATGAAACACTACAAAAAGCCAAGCAGAACGAAAATACTGTGTCACTAGAGATACACAGCTGAAGCTCAGGCTTATGAAGGAAAATATTTTTACATCTTTTCCTGAAAAAATACACTTAATTGGATAGCCCCTATGGCGGAGCTGCCTCTCTCTGCTGGGACTGAACAAACCACTTCCTGCAAGAAATTACTTAGTGTCTGGCAGTGGGATTAGCAATACCCTCTCTGTGTGTTGTGACTGAGATTGGACACAGCCTTTGTGTTAACACATCTTATGTTTCAGCTCCTGCAGTCCACATGCAGGCAGTTTTTGTGATGGAATTCATTCATGGGAAAGCACAGTTTGGGATGGTTTAGGGTTTGCTTTATGAAAGTTCTCTATTACCACTTACTTTGAAATATATAGAAATTGCCTCAGTGCTAGTCAGATCATTTAAGAATTGACTATTCTTTTTCCATGAATTTAAAAGTGGAACCATTTTTGGAAGCTTTTCTGGTCACACACAGGCAAGATATTAAATTAAATTGGAGACTACTCTAAAGTGCCAGCAAGGAGGTAACATGAGCACTTAGATTGTGGGAAATCTTCGGAATTGTTTGAACACATTGTCGAAACACATATTAGTCCAAAAATACCACCCTTTGCAGCCCAAAATGTGCCAGACTCACATTTCAAGCTTTTGCTTAATGCACGACAGTCCTCAGAGGTCAGTCATCCTGACTACTTGCACACCTGCCCCAGAATGGAGATGTTGGAAGCTGTGTGGTCTCTGCTGGTGGATTCCCCCAATGATCATTTTGGTGGCAGATGCCAGCAGCTGCTCAGGGAAACTGGCATTGCTGCCCATTTGTGCTGGAGGTGGCAGTAAAAGTGACAAGAACATCAGTCTCAGTGAGCTGAAATGCCCTGTCCTGGGAGCTTGTCATTTGGCACAAGTTTCCAAATCAGAAAATTGCTTCTACCCCAAATAACACTCAGATTAAACCCAGAGAGAGAGGGAAGGGGAGGTTATTTCATATTATGGAAGCTTCTCTTTTAGGTTAGAACTTCTCAGGGGTCACAAATATCTTTACAGTACCTGTAGTTTGCAAATACACCCTTTGCTTGCCTCCAAAACTGCCATGCCATCTTTCAGTTCCACCCTGCTTCCCTCCTCCAAGGAATTAATAGCTTTCCAACTCATCCAAATTAATTTGGACACGATGAATTTCAATCAAACAAAGCTTCCAAAAATGTATTTTTAACACTTCTGATTGAACAATGCAATGAGTAGAAATGGTCGGGAGGACTGACAGAGACCTACTTGGGGAATTTCTCCTGCAAAGGAAATAAATAGAAGGTTGTTAGGTACTCTTGAAGTGTATAATCGCTTTGCAGTGTTAGCATCCCCAGACAGTGATATGTGTACAGAGGGTGCTGCATTTGGGATCATTACTCCTCGCTGGCAAAAGCTACAGCAGCATCTTTCTGACACCAGTTTCCTGCAAGAGACCCAGAGGACGGAACAGCAGTAGATTATAAAATTGCTGTGAGCATAAAGTTATTATCCTCCCTCCAGCGTCTGACCTCCACAAGCAAAAGGCCCTGAAGGTGTAGTTAATAAACTTCAGATCTCTATCCTGCCAGTCAGAATGCTGTCTTGGAAAAGGATACTTGGATCCTACTCCAACTCCAAGGACCATCCACAGATTTTACATGAAACAGCCATTGGGTAAAACACAGAAATAGCCAACAAGGTGCTGCCAGCCAGGAATCCCCAGAAGTCCTCTCTCTTCCCCATGCAGAGTCTCAAGTGCACTCTCCTTATTTTAGTACCAGATTGTAGCCTCCTCCACTCTGGAAAGGTTTCTGCTGCTATTGCACCCCATTGTGCTGGGAGCCTCCAGGAGCAGAATGAGGCACTCATTGTGAATATCCTGAGTCCATAGGAAGAGAATTCTTTTACTGCAGCACAGCCTGAGATTTCAAAACAGAACTTCTTTCGGTATCAGAGTTAAAGCAAACATTGGAGGCTTTTTGTGGTGCAAGTTCCTCTACTAAGTGGAAAGCACAGAATGGGTAGGAGCTGGGTTCAAGTCTTTCACCAACATGCAGAAAAACAAAACCTGCACAACAATATTTCAGATCTATGATGTCATTTTCCTACATTTGCAAACTCCTCCTACTTAATGGCATTTGAACCATGTCTGTCTTCATGACAGGGACTTCCAATCTTCCACATCAATACATTTAATTGTATTGTGTTCTGGTGTCAGCAGGGACATTGTTTAGAACTGTTACGAAACATGTCAGTAAAACATATGCCCATTACATAAATTTCTATGAATGCAGCAGAACTAAAATTGTGCCATTATGCTAATACATTATGCTAATAGAAAACATCTATCTGTATGTATATGAATAGATATATGTGTGTGTGAGTAGCTATATTGATACAGTAAGTGTATGTGTGAAATCCAGCCTACTACCTCCAGTAGCAAAATTCCTTGTGGATCCAAATTGCATAGAATTTCATCTTACTTCTAATAAATACATTTACACATATCCTAACTGAGATTTTGAAGACCACTGGGAGGAACTGGCATCCAAATTCCATATGGAATTTCAAAAGTATTTTCTTTGCTTTATAAATTTGTGTCTGTGTAGTCAACTGCATAAATCAGTTGTCGTATTCAACTCCAGGTTGCTGTCAAATTATTGTTCAGTAGCTGCAAAGAATTTCATGTGCACATTTGTGTAAATTTAACTTATGAACATGTTTTCCCACGAAGCACAGCTGTGAGTGCAAATGTGCACATCCTGTCCTGGCAATTTAGTCCTCATCTTGGACCTGCAATTTAGTCCCTCAAAAAAAACCCATAGCAAACAAACAAAAAAGAATTAAAAAGCCTTTCCTCAGAGTTCCCCTAGAGTAATATCCAAAATATACTGCTGGGTTTATCCCTGATGAAATCTCAAAACAAAACAAGAAAATCCCTTAGATGAACTCCCTGGCCTGAGCAGATTTAGTTTAATTTGCCACAGTCCTTTGTGGAGCTGCTGTTCCCAGGGAAGCAGCAGGTCCTGATCTTGGCCTCTAACAGATGGCCCCAGCAATATGACAGTAATAGCATCTGACATGTGTTGTTCCAATGATCTCCCTAACTCTCGGAGAAGTATGCAAGCGTTACATACTGTGTGCTGCTTCAGACTGCTATTTTTGGCATGCTTCTGCTAGCATATGTTATGATGAACCATTCACAACATCTTACATTTCCATCATAAAATAAAGGGGAAATAAGACAGTAGGTCCATAAGCCTATCATTTAACCTTGTTCCCAAGGTAACCTTTCCTTCGCATAAGGATCAGCTCCACTGAAAGCAAAACCCAAACTGCATTTTGAGGGATTACCTGTATTGCAGAACTGGAGTCTGTGGGGTAGAAGAGACACAGGTTGATGGAAATATTTATGGCCCAGCTCTTTTAGCATTTCACAGTGAAATATAATGAGAGTTTTCTACAACACATATTAAATAGTGGCAATTTGCAATCTGAATAGTGATTAAGGAGCTGTGAGGAAGGTAACTAGAGGAGACTGAGTGCCCTGTTAAGATGAAGTTTTCCTGCTAATTACAAGGGTAATGAACATGTCCCTTTACAAGCCCAGAGGATTTTCTTAAGGAACTCGTGATTTTACTGATTGCCAGGTTTAACAAAATAGGATTTAAGACAGGGAAATTCTTTTGGCTCTAAGCAGAAAAACCTAGTTAAAGGAGGAACATCAAGGATTTTCACTGAGTGTAAGTCACTGAAATGTCTTAGCATCATAAACTACTCTTGACTGCTTTTTTCACAAATGAGCTGCTGCCAAATAGAGGACAGACGGCAACAAGGAAACCCATCTCAGCTGCTTTCCTCCTCAATTTGCAGTTATACCCCCTACCATTTTTCCCCTTAAAAGCACATCTAGCTCCTCATAAAATTATTTATTGTTATTGCCATGTATGTTATTCATTGGGTCAATGAAGGACAGGCTCCAACAGCCCTCCCTTCCCTACTCCTCCAGGCCCTTACCTCTCCTTGACTTCAGCTGATGCTGCCTCTTCCTCTGCCTTGACTCAGCCTTGCTCAGCTCCATAGCTCCATCTCCCCCTCACAGTCCTGTGCCTTTTTAACCACCTCTAATCCAAAGAAGTAGGGACTCCTTTTAGTGCTTCTGAAGGAGTTCTTCAGTGGAGAGGTGTGAAAAAGCTACAGCACAGAGGGAGAGGAGGAAAAAATCATGGGGTTTTGTTGTTAGCCTTAAAAGAAGAAAGACAAACATTTTGCAGCATAGCCTTGATTTTTTCTCTGTCATGCATCCACAACAAAGTACCAAAGCTGGAGCACACAAAGTTACAATATTCACACCTGAAGCATTAGAGAAGTGACTAGATTAGTGTAGCCACTTTCGTACATCCGGGTATAGACCAAGTGAACAGCTTAGAAAAAAGTGGAAACTAAAAGCAAAGGCTTCCATTCAAGCGACATAGAGAAGACTGTCTGACTGCCATGTATTGAAAACCCTCAGGAGAAAAGTGAGGGAAACACCAGAGGAGAGTAGGGAAGGGGAGGTTTTCTGTAGAAGAACCTGGGCAGGGAAGGAGCCACTGTGATGGAGACATGGGCACATGCAGACTGCTCTTTGGATACAGGGAAGACAGAAGACTTGAGCCTCCAGGGAGCTGTGGGGTGCCACTACCAACATCTCTGGTTAACAGCACACAGGGTATTCAAAATACTCACTGACACCAGTTTCTGTGATGGCTCAAATTACAGCAGCAGAAAGACTGGGACAAGGCAGAAGGACAAGAGACAATCAGCCCAGATTGCAGGAAGGATGATCTCAGCTGGTGTTGACGAAAGATTTCTACCTTTAACAGCAGTGGAATATGTGAAGGCGCTGCTCTGACAGGAGGTTGTGATGGATGAGCTGGTCACATCTCCAGCCCCGTTTGTTCTGTGGTCACCAGAGGGGTTTAATCCACCAGCCACATGCAGAGGATGGCTGCAGAGATGGCCTTCCTTTCTCTGGTATTGCTCTTCTTTCCTGTGCTTTCCTTCCCTGCATGCCCCTCCAAACCTTCAGATAAAACAGCCAGCAATACAAGTGGCACTGATACTAAGTGAAACCAGTGAGAGGTTGGTACTCCACTGAGATGAATGGTCTGGAAAGGTTCACCCTTTTCTGATAAAGCTGTCTTCAGACTCAGACAGCATTATGTGAGAGTATGGGAAGATTATCTTGGCAAACAAAATTAAATTTATGAAATAGAAATTCACTTGTTTTAACAGAAGCTTAGGTTTGGTGGTCTGCAATGCAGTCATGTCAGCTTATTAACTCATCAAATGGCTGATGGACACATTGCGGTTAGAACATCCAGAAATTTTTGATTTTTTGAATCAGGGAAAGATAGTGTCCATGCTAATTCAAATTCCTACTGTACCTCTGGGAGGAATATTCACTCTAAACAGTGATAGTAAAGGTAAAGGAGAAAACTCAAGTAACTCTGTCCTAACATCAGAATTCATCTTGCTCCCTCCAGTTCTTAATCCACAGAGCCCAAGTTCAGGGTAGAGATTGGTGGCTGGGATCTCCAGCCCAGATACGCAGAGCAGGGTTCTCCTCCTTTAGGCAGAAAACCTCTTATGCATTTGGTCAATTCTGCTTCCAGACTGCTACTGTATTTGGAGGAGGGAGATTTTCCCTGCCTGAGTTTCAAAAAGGAAGGGTCACACATTCCTAATTTTGTGAAATTAGTACTGTTCCAATCAAGTTGTTCATGACTTTCAGGAGACTTGCTAAGGGAGATGCCTGACTGGAAATCCCATTTGAACCTAAGCAATTTTCTAGTCCTAATAATGAGACTTCTGGGTTTTTCCAGAGATTTAGGCATCGGAAAATGCCAGAGTCAAGCCTTGGGACCCTTAAAGAATTAAAACACCTTCAGTGTGTAAATAGGAAAGGAGGTGGCATTTTCCATGCTTTTTGACTTCGGTGTCTACACTTCACTTAAACTACACTCTTGCATCCTCTGTTTTGACATTGATGGCTAACTTCAGGAAAAGTCCTGTTGAAGAAAAAGCTGTTCTCCTACCAATGGGCTGCCACTTTAACTCCTACATGAACAGAAAATTGACAGCCTGATGTCAATGCTGTTGATATTAAGGTTGACAGTATGTGTTTCCCTGTTCCATAATGTGATTGGAACGTCACTGCCTCATGAAAGCAATGACCAGATAAGATTAGGCTGATGGAAGATGAAAATTTATTGGTAGAAGCAATCAAGAAACATTATACACAATCTTTGAGTAGAAGAAACATTACTTTGATTTGCAACTGTGAAAGGCCTGCTTAGCTGCTCAGCCAGCACCTGACAATCATGTAGCTGCATTAGCTAGCATGGGGTCTCTCTACTCCAGCTGGTCAGGAGCTTGCAAAACTACTGTCCATTACACTTATTATCCCCTGATTATTCTATTTACAAGATGCTGTCTCCAGGGGCCCCGTGGACAAGCTGCTGCAGAAGCACTGAATGCAGCAGTTGTGCTGGGAAGGCTCCTACTGTAAGCACATGCCTTGGGCACTCAAGAATCTGTACTGGCAAGCTGTTTGTTTTCACCTATAATTACTGAAATGGCTTGGGATCGGCCTGTCTGTAAGACATTACTCTCCCCAGGTGATTAGACTGTCACAGTGGCACTCAAAGGATGAGCTCAAGCTGTCGCCTTACCAATTTAAGAAAGGGCAGGACCTGCTTGCAATGATTTTGCTGAAAAGGACTGCAAGCTTTGATATATTTTACCTTAGCTTGAATAGAAAGGTAAAATTCTCTGGAATCTCTTGACTTTTATAAATACCCCATAAAACCTAACAAAGCTTTTGTGGTGAATTGCTAAAGAGCAGCAGCAGTAAAGGGGAGGCATGCAAACAGTATCTGTGAGTTGGGCAGATTATTGTTTATCTACATTTCTCTAGTCAATACCAATAGTCTGTAAATAAAAAGAACACCACCAGATTATGCACCCAAATTGGTGAAACTGAAGGCCTGAATCTTTTTGCAGAATTTGAGGGAGAGTTGGTAAGGAAGGAAAAACAGAGCATTAAGAGAAATAAATCTAATCAATGGTAAGACTTGCTCTGGCAACAAGATTTTACATTTAAGAGTGGGACACAAGAGCCCTCCACATTTTCATTAACAAAAGAACTCATCATCTACTATTTCCAAACAATCTGCCCACATACAGATATAGACCAAACACCCAAACTATCAACACAATGAGGAAAAAAAAATTAGCTTGAGCTTAATTTGGTTCAATTTTTTCCTTTGTAAATCACCATACATCTTAGCCTGATATTCATTTTGCCTACAGCTCTCTACCTAATTTACATTCACATGCCAACACACCTGCTATCAAATTTGCTCACACCATTTCCTTGCAGACCCCAAGAGCTGAGCACAGAAAGTTAATGTTGGTAGCTTAATACCTTGAGAAGGGGAATTAAAAGCTGTTCTCCTGGCATCAAATTAACCCCAGGTTGTTTGAATATAAAGTATATAGCAAGGGGTGTATCTCTTAATCCTTATCAGATGGGTGAAATATGCCCCCATGTATAGAGATTGACATTAGCATGAATTTACATAAACCAATACGGCCCTGTGTGGAGTGTGGGCTGTATGAGGGAATATAAGCACACACACACTGCCCACAGGCAGTTGCTATTCAGTAGGAGCAGTCACATTCCTGCCATGTGATCCATGAACAGCAGAGGAACTGGCTTTTTCCAAAAACAGTGTTTTGGAACAGACTGGCTTTGGAAGAGACTTTTGAAATTAGCTGAAGTCTAAATAATGGAGTCAAAGAGATTGAGGATATATGAACTTAGTGACTTCAGATAATAATTTTGTCATCAATAAAGCTGTATCGTTGCTGTATCTCCTGCTTCACTGCCTCCAGAACTTCAGGAGAATGAGGTTCCATCTGTGGCTTTCTGGAAGCTCTACTAATCCAAGAGATTTGAACTATCTCAGAGCAGGACAAAGTGACCTGGCCTTTGGACTTTGGGCTTTGACACACAAAGCACTGAGAAAATTCTTCTGAACTTTTTCCACAGTGGGAGAATTTTCACAGGATTTGCTTGCTAAGCTGAAGGAAGTGTTAGACTCTTAAAGCTGCTCTGACTCTTAGGAATAAACTAGCACCAGCCCTATAAACTTATTGAGCTCTGACTTGCTGTTTTCTTCTGCAAAATTTTATTGCTCCACAAAAACTTTTGTTTCAAATAAATTTAAGTTTTCCTGCATCCACATGAGAAGGAGAAGAGAAGAGGGATGTCCTGGTACCACCTTGTGCTGTAGCCTCGCCTTCCCACTCCTGCCCAAGAAGACCAAGCAGGCAGCAGGAACTAAAAGGCCACCCACCCTTTGTGCAGTTATGGCTGTATTTGATGGTTTCACAGTAACAAAATACAGCCTCCTTACACCTTCACACATGCATCAGCCCTGTTCAGTCAGCTAAATATTTTGCTCTGAGGATTCCCATGGGGAGAGGTCCCTGCACACAACCCAAGGACGTGAACCACTCCCTGTCATCAGTGGTTCCCTCAGGTTAATTACCTTCTTTAACATAGAGCAGTAAGTTCTTCAGGATTATATAAACAGTGCCTCTCTCCTTATCTATTGAAGTTCCAATCTAGCCTCTCATCACCTTACTTTCCAGGCTGTAATTGTAAAACTATTATTGGTTATCACTGCTCTGTGAAGTAAAGTAATCTTGACTGCACCAGTTAATCAATACTTGGACCAATGAGCTGAGCCTTTTCTCAGGGCTAGGACAGTAATTGTAATTATGACGTGATCAGCTGGCAAAGTATGGTTACCAACACTTGTATCTGACAGAGAAGTGCAGTTTTAAATATCTGTCTGCAGACTGGTTTCACAGACACAGTATTTCTTTAAGTCTAGTTAACCACTTGTCAGAAACCATTAGCTTTAGCTGATCGGTTACCATCCTTCTGAGGAATGACAAGAGAGAATCTAGTGGGCTGGCTCTTGAGATTCCTTGTTGGCACCACTGTCCATCTGTCCAACAGCACTGAGCAGAAGGCATCACATTTGCAGTGAGGTCACAGGGCATCAAAGGGAAAAGCATCAGAAGGCAGAGTGGAGACAGACCAAAGAAAACAGTATTTTACTACAAGTCCTGAACACTTTGAGGCATCTGGTAGTCAATATGGGTTAGTTACATTATGTTTGCTCTGTTTTCTGCATGAGAACCACGCATGCATCTTCTTAGAACCCTGAGCAGCAATTGAGACATAGGAGAACATGGAAAAATCTGCTCACAAAATAATCTGGCCTCTTTTTATTTTACATGTACATACATACACACAACGAAAAAAATATATTGCCTAGCTAAGGAGCCACGCACAAGATTAATTAGGGCAAATGGCAATTTAAACACTGAAGGAAAAGAGGGCAGCAAAATATCAGCTTGTTTGTTTGCTTTAATCTTCTAAAAAGACCAAAAATAGATTCATTTTTGTTTAGGATTTTACATGTCCCAGAACTGTGAAATGTCCAAGAATGAAGCATTCAGGCAAATGTGTGAAAGTAGATGTACTGGTATCTTACCAAACAACATTTTCACAAATCTGTGGGAAAGAAAGGTCCTTTCTGCAGTACCAAAGATGAAGCCATCTTTTGAAAAGGAAACACAAGTCACTTTGCACCATGCTCTAGGCAACTGAAAATAAGGTTGGTACAGGGAATCACAGGAAACAAGTGCTGTCTACACCAGCTTCTGAGGTGAGAGTGCCAGGGAAGTGGAGCAGTCAGTCTCTTGAACTTGCTGATGCTGAAAAGGGAAGTTTTCTGTTTGCACAAGTTGCTTACTGAGAGAGGGGAAACATTTTTTCCCCAGTTTGTGATTTCTGACCTTTATACCATGCCCAGTAGAAAGCCAACACTCAGGAATTTAAGGGAATACAGAGAAATCTGCTGTAGCTCCTAAGTCACAGCAATGGTTTTGTGCAAATTCTGCCCAGACAGCTTCAGAACCACCATAATATATGCTTCTTAGCTCAAAGAGTTACTGCCAAGAACTACCACAGATTTCTTCAGGCAGATTTCTCCTGCTCCTCCAGATATGTGATTTATTTCAGAGCTAACAAAATAGCTGATTTCACTTAAATGCAGACAACTGCCAAGCTTGCCTGAAACTTGATAAAGTCAGAAAGATAGAGAGTGAGAGCCAACCAACTTAATGGAGGCATGAACTAATATTGTATTTGCAGGAACTGTACCCAGGACTAACTTTACAGAGAAAAGCACTCACAGGTTGTGTTCCTTTTCAACCTGTAGTAAACACCAAATTTAAATTTGTTCCTGTTGCCCCATATTCAATCCTGTAATTCAAGAAGAGTGCCGCATTTCTCTGTTTTACAGGGAGCAGATTAATGGTACCAGTGCATATCTCATCCATGAAGCCAGCACTGCTGGCTTGCCTGGCAAACCCAGACCCAGAGCAGTGCTTCCAGAAAGAGCAGCAGAGAACTCACACAGAGACTCAGCAGACATTTAGCCCAACACCTCTCTCCCTCTCCCCCAGTGTCACCGAGGGAGCCCTGGAACTGAGGATACTCCTCTTGTGCATAGACACTGGTACTCACAGCTTAGGACTTGCAAGGAATTTTTAAGTATTTATAAGGATTTTTTTAATGAGAATTGTTTTTTTCCTTGATAGGGTAGGATTAGGGAACTCTTCTGTTATTGATAATCTTAAATTTCTCTCCCCTACCAAAGTCATGGAGGACTGTCTGTCCCTTTTCTGTTATACCCAAAAAGCAGATATTTTCTCCCTGTTATACAAAGTTCCCTCCTGAGTCTGCTGGAACACTGTGCAAAACAGCAGTATGAAATTCCTGCACTTTAGGGGCTCTGAAAGCACTGGGGGATGCCATTCCCAACAAAGGCAGCTGCGCACTGCTACCCACCCTACCTCCTCAGCCAGATCCCAGACTTCAGCCCCTGATGGAGAAGGAAGACTTGCACACCAGATGATGAACAACAAGTCTCAAAAGTTTATTGGATAGGCACACACATTTATAGCAGTGTTAATAAGGCTAATGCATATTGCAAAAATTGAGCTCATCATTAGTTAGTCATTTATCAGTCAACTACGTCTACGTTTACATTCTTGTGTTTACCTTGTTATGGTTTCTGCTGTTGTTCCTTCATTCTTGCTAGCTAACGAGCTTCTCCCACAACTTCAAGTTTCGGCAAGGGCACAGTGACCTTGCCACTTTTATCCTTGTCTCCTTCTTGCTTCCAGCATGATCTTTGTTAGTTAGCTAACTATCTACAAAATCCTCTACATTTCTCTTGTTTGTATCTCAGGCAGATTAATCTGGCCGTGGCCCTTATCCAGGAGCCAGCTTGTTACAAAGCTCTCAACAAGCCCCCACGTTAAATGCTGCTGCCACCATCAATTTAAGTGAGTCTCAGACTAACAGCATTTTTAGCATAAACTTTCTACTCATATTTTATGCTAAGCAAAAGCCATAGACATAGGTTCTTCCATGAAGTGACAGTCTCGTCAACATCTGGCCAAAGGGGCTACAACAGGTAATTGCTGCTACTGACTTCTAATTTTTTTCTATTTTACCTGTGCAATTTGAAATAAGACTTATAAATCCTCAAATTTTCATCTTGTAATCCTTATTAATAGCTTTTATACTCACTTTTATAACCATTATCTTTTTTCAACAACCCATTGACACTCACTGGATTTTAAAAGCTCTTCTGAATTTGTTCTCTGGGACTTCTAAAATATATTTGTCCAGAATATCCTTTCAAATAGCCTTGAAAAACATTGATATATCAGAAATAATCAAACTTAACAAGTAACTAATTATGCTTTTCTGGGAGGCTGCTCCATTCAAACACATTGATCCCATGAGCAAGAGGTGTGCAGTCAGGGCTGGCTCACAAACATTTCGAGATTAAAAACTAAAACTCCTCATAGTCGAAGTGATTTCTATTCTCAATAAAACTGGGGTTAAAGGCAGAAAAATGTTATCCTGTCTTGTAAAGCAGCTTAGCACATTTACTAAATGCCTCTGGGAGAAGCATCCCTTTTTCACCAGAGTTTTATGTGACCAATTCAGCTGTAACAGTTCTGGCTACTTTACTATCGACAATTTGACAAGTGGACACAAATGAGAAATGTTTTGTGATTTCCTTTCACAAACCTAGATGGGGGAAACATTAAATAGAAATTGAAAACTGAGTTCCATTGGCATTTTTCTTTTGGACCTATTTTCCCTGGGAATTTAACTTTATTTTTAGAGGAATGTTCCAATAGACCGCAGGAAAGATAACACTTGCTTCATTTCCCTTCCCTCCAGCCTTAAACATTCAGGATTTATACAGTTATTTTTATTCTTTTCAGATCCTGCAGCCTTGCCTGCTTACAAAGTGTAAGAGGTAGACAGATAATTGTACTATTTCACTAGTAAACAGGGAGCTGAACATGAAACTGAGCTCAGAATTGGAAACCCTGTCAAAGTGCTGGTGAATCATTGTATGAAATAAATTGTTCACTTTCTGTTCAGTCCATTAGCTACAAGGATGGAAAGAATTGCTCTCACAACGCATAATGCTGCAATTTCCTATATTCACTTAGCACTTCCCCTTTCCCTTCTGCAAATCAGAGGCATTACATTTGAGGTTTAATTTGCTGCCTCTAACCATGTTTTCATTCCTAACTTTGACAGACCAAGCTATCACTCAGTGAAAATGCACCAGCTTTTACACAGCATTCATGAGTACAGTGCTCTTCCTCCCCACTGGAAATAAGGTAATGGCAAGAAAACAGAGAATTAAATAGAGGTCCCTATGCCTGTCCAGCTGCAAACAGACTGTCTTTTGTTTTTCCTGAGCTTTTTGAGCGATGGTGTAACAAAACCAAATCCACATGAACCCCACATCATCAGTACGCCAGATTTTGTGATGACATTGTGATGAGAAAATCCTATAGGGAACCTATAATTTCCTATAGGTACCACACAGCTGCCCATGCCCTTTCCTTATAACTCTGAGGGACACCACTGGCTTTTTCTAGTCCCAAGCGTTAGGCTTCATAAGCTTATTTAAAGCAATTCTGCCTTTGAAATGGGGCAAGGGAGATTGTATTGGCCCCACTGAGCACCCTGAGCACTCTGGAAGGCTTCACTCCAGCAGTGAGGCTGGGCTTACCACCTCAGAGCTGTGCACCACCACACTGTAGTCACTGTACGCCCCCATGGAGCTGCACAAGGCCACCCACATCCGCACAGCAGTGTCCCACTGGGGAAACACTCTGGGTGGGCACAGCAGGGACAGTGCACGCAGCCCTTCAGATCCACCACTGGCCTCAGAGCAGAGAAGGGACAGTCAAGAATGATGCCCTACAGAACACCTGCCCAAGGACCACAGTGGGAGGGAGGCAGGGATGGATGGTGCTGGTGGGCCTCTATTTTGCTTGCTTTTTTAAAAAGTGACAGCCAGGTATGAGATTGTTCGAAAAGGAGAGCTGTGGAATAAAATTCTTGGAACTTGCCAACCTCTCTCTAGTACCTTCACTGTACATATGACAGTATGTGTTAAGTGATCCCACTACAGAGACACCCACAGACAAAGCCTGAGGAGTTACTCTGTATAAACAATTCACAGAAGACAAGCAATGGCCTTCTGAGGCCTCAGGAGAAGCTCAGAGCAGGAGCTCTTCTCTGGGATTTAGACAGCTTCATAACTTCTGCCCCTGTCAATTAGCACAGGCCGAGTCTTCCCCTGGATGTATGAACTGTGATGACCAGCACTGTGAAGGAGCACTGAATGACATCTCAGAAAACAGCAGACCATGTTGCCTCTTCACCTTCTGCACATTGCAGTTTTATTCTGGAAACAACATTTTGGGTTTTAAAATGTCTGCAAATTAAGTAAGGAACAGGCTTTCCATGCTTGACTTACAGCTCTAGCTCCTGCTCCAGCAGACATGGATCTGTCTCAGAAAACAGTGGCTGGATTGAGACCTGCAGGTAAAATGTAGCCTTTCAGTTCAACAACTAAAAAATCTATTTTGAGCTAATTCCAATTGAACTGACTGACGCTGGCACTAAAACATCTCTTGGAATGTGTACTGGCTTTGCAGCAGTTGAGATTTTGACTCCCTGGCTCCTATCTGATGAGAAATGCTTGCTGTTTCAAACTCCACCTTCAAGTGATCTAGAGGGGTAATCATTAAAAGGGAAGTCAACCAAATAAATCCTCCTGAGAAATTCTGCTGGAGTGGCAAATCCACTCTGTGTATAACCTTAAACTCATTTACCATTAACTGACCTTATTCACATCTCTGAGGTTTGCAATTCGCTGCAAGGAGGGTGCTGAGGGAGGGTAGCACAAGGTGTATCCATCAATTGTAAAGCCCTGGGAAGTGGCAGCATCACATCTTCAGCATTACTCTACTTTCATGTAAAGTAGCAAGACTGGGTAGGGAGTTTGGTGACAACTAGAAAAGTTCAAGGCAGAAAATACTAACAGCATCAACCATTCCATAATTAACATATCTCTTTATAATTCTTATCAAAAATAAAATAGTACCATATTCTAAAAGGTTTTATAGGAAATAAAAGTGATTTTACATTCGTCATGCTGGTCTCAAATCACCCACATTTTGTCCTGTGGGAAAACAGGGCTGTTTGGCTCTAGAGTGCTTTATTGCTGCTCTGTTATCAGGATTGTATTGACACAGTAGCCCACACAGAGCCAGTGGTGTAGGCATATTTGGGTCTTGTTTCAGGTCATGTGCCAGTTTAACATGAACTGAAATCTACCTCCTGCTGCTTCACAAACCCAAGTCTTTACCTCCAAAGATGGAGTGTAGCAATGGCATCTTCTTTTCCATTATTTTTTCTGGACATTTGAGATTTCTGACTACATTAAAAAAATGTCCACCTGAATATCCATCACCCACTTGCATCTCAAAATATGGGACAGTATAACCCATTTCACACTTATTCCACCTGAATAGTACCGTCTGGCCCAAATTTCAAGTAGATGCCAGCACTTATTTTCAGTCTTACCTTAACATCTCAGCAGTTGGCAAAGAAATATGAATTCTTACTCTGAGGTGTTGGAGGGTCTTTTAAAACTAAATATAGTTGTTTTGAATAGACATTTCTAAATTTAGATTATTTTTTGTCTAACTTTTTTGAGAGGACCATATACAAAATATAACAGAGGTTTCATAGAGCATTTCAATTGAGGATTTCATTGTTTAGCCTTCAAGTTCATTTAAGTTACAGGAAATTACCAATAAGAATGCCAAGGACATCTCTACAGCCTTTGGTATGACAACTGGAGGTACTCATTTCTAGTAACTTATTTCCTGAGATAGATATTTTTAATAGCCAATAATTTCTAGTATAACCAAGACTTTTCTCTTAGAGTCCTGTCTCAAACACACTTTGAAGCCCATAAGAGGAATCTGTCATTGTTGTCCAACTTTTCACTGAGGGCAAGAACTTGTCCGTGAAACCTCTCCAGCGCTGGAGTGACTGATACGACAGAGCATAGGCACCATATAAATATAGCAGAATTATTCCCTTCACAAATGATTTGGAAACATGATCATGGGTCCTACTGAGATAGAAGGGAAGCTGTCATAATTCTAATAAGACATAGACTGTTCTGATAAAACAAGAAGAAAAGTTTCCAGGTTGGGAAAAGTGAGTAGAAGAGCATTGCACTGATCCTTACCTAGCTCTAAATGTGACACTGGGCTGGACAGCAAGTGCAGTCCCCAAGTTCTCTGGGAAACTACAGCAGGGGCCTAAACCAAAGTTCCCTTCTGGACTACAGCAGTGGGTTTCTTTTCCTTGGAAATCAGGGTACTTAAGGAGAGCAGCCTGCTCTGTGCCCAGATTTCACCAAGACACAAGGCTGATGTCTAGCTGGAGCTCTCAAGTTCAGCAGCTTGGAAGAGCTCCAAGTTCTCTAGAGTGTTCAAGGGAACACAGTGTTCCTGACAACCAAAATGCAGGCACACACACAGAATGAAATACAAAATTCTATTTTGCTTTTGAAGTTGAGCAGCTTTAAACCTTGTTTGTAAAAACTACAAATGCTAGTTGCTCACTCTTGGTCTTCTGCCTCTGGCAGCTGTAAATAGCAGGTGAGTCACACACAGAGTTCTCCCAAATGGCTGATGAACTTGAAATAGAGCACCACAGTCAGCATATATAGGGCTACACTCAGACCATGGATCCTATTCATTCCCTAAGGAAAGATAGAAAGATGAAGAGCCACTTTTTAGGGCTGGTAAAAGACTGAAGGAGGAGACAAAAGTGCAGTTGACATATAAACACTCCACAGTGGTGGCTGTTGACCATTACTGCTCTTCTGAGCTGCCTGAAGCCTTTTCCAGGCTAGGACTTCAAGATATTGTATGGCCTGTCCTCTGGTCTCAAGATGGGACTGACTGTGCCAGTCTCTCTGCTGAGAGACAGCAGCCTAAACTGTTCTCTTGAAAAATTATGAAGGCTCTGCAGTCTCCCCAGGCAATGTCCCCCACGTTTCACTGTTATATAACTTAATGCTCCTTTCCTGCAATTTAAGTCCATTAGTTTTTGAAGCTGGAGAACAGCTTGTGCCTTCCGTTTTGCAGCTATTTCTATGTGTTTGATAGAGGTTATCGCACCTCCCCTCAGTCTCCTCTACTCCAAAATATGCAATCACAGCCTCCTAGTTCATCACACAGAAGCCAAGCTGCTGCTGGCTGGTGATAGCTTTCAGTAACTGCTGACTGGACTGGATTTGTACCAGCAGCCTGTGTGTGAAAGCCTTCAGCATCTTTAGCTCTCTGAGCCAGGCTGTCCTTTCAAAAACGTGAAATTTTTTCCCCTAATCCATTACAGCTCATCACTAAATACATATTACAGTACAATAAATTTCTGGAATTTTTTCCGTCACATTAGGATATCCTAAGAAGAGGAAAGGAAAATACACCTTATTTCATGAAAGTGCATTTTAGGGCCAAACTTAAACCAGGATTCCCAACAGATCTTGAAGAGTGGAGAGGGAAAACGCAATATATTATGTTAACACCTTCCTCATTCCACCCCTGCTACTGAGCAAATTAAATGAAATGCATGAACCATGTCTTGGTGTGCAAATGAAATTTGGTATTTGTATTTGCTGTCATGTCTCAGAGTGTTGTTTTTCATTTTAGGCTTTGCATGGTAGTAAACACTGCAATGGTTTACATTCATTAAGCTCGGGCCCATTTACTCTGTGCAGGCAAAGTAAGTGCATATATATCTCAGACCCATAAAGCATCAGTTCAGAATTACACAGGAAATAAATGAGACTAAGCCAGAAGTCCAATTTCCAGAGTCCAGCTCACTAAAGCTAAACAAGTACCATATATAAATACGGCCCATTCCAAATAAAATGTTAGTGTAATTTGATAACTGTCAATAATTCCCTCATTATGCCTAAATGAGCTTGTCATCCAAGGAGATTGCTGCATGGCTGATCTTAATTTGCTAATAAAAACCACAGAGAAGAATTTCAGCTAAGCTGAAACTATGCAATTCATAAAAGTGCAACGGTGCACTTTTTAAAGCATTCTTCCCAGTCCTGGCTCCTGACTGGCTGAAGCCCAAAGCCAGTTTGCTCTGCAGCCTGTAAGATGGCAACTTTGCTATGTAAGAACAATGAGTGATTGTCTCTCTAAATCACTATTATTCCTTAGCCTATTATAGTTAATTTATTTTTAATCATGTTGTATAATAGAAATAAAATCATTGGATTAAGCCTATATCTAGCAATGGGAGCCCATTATCCTTTGACAATGTTCTGTGTCACTGACATTATATCTTCACTGCAGACAGTTTCCTTGCCATCATTAGTCCTAGAATGACTATTGGATTTCAAGGGTTTCTCCTTAATCCATAATGAGATTTACTTGCTAACAGCACAAAACAAAACAAAGACATGCTTCTATTGTTTTACTGCTATGGAATACTTATTTTAAGCTATTCAGAAAAGTCAAGTATAAATCCAGATATTATAAGTATTTAAAATTTTCCTGCATAATTCTGATTCAAGGGAAAGCCTTGGTAACTTTGCAAGCTTTGAATCTTTGTTGCTTATTGTGGCTTTATTTTACTTAAGCAAGCAACAATACCTTGCCTGTTCTTGAACAAAGTAAGAGCTACTCTTTCTTGTACAATGATTTTTTCAGACTGGTTAAAGCAAATCTCAGTACAGCCCATTTTCTCCAGAAAGGGCTACAAGGGGTTCATCTGATTCCATGGAAAGAAAAAGAGAGAAAGTTTCCTGCTAAGGTTGCCAGCAATTCCTCTGTGGTAAGTGCTAGCTAACAGTCAGCACTAATGTTGGGAGGTTAAAAACTCCTCCAGCATGCTGATCCCCATGGGATAACTCAACAGCTCTTCATTTGTACCAACAGCAGTACCAGTTGAATCTAAAAGTAGATTTTTCGACACCCTATTAACAGCAGCATTAGAATGCAGCAGGGACTATTCAAAAAATGCCTTTTCTGTTATCTCACAGTTATCTTTGAGGAGGTGGCAGACATCCCTGTGAAAATTATCCTTATAGATTGCCTCTTATTTAAGGATATGCTGGTACTATCAAGTGGTGCCTTTTTAATGCTAAAATTACTAGCAATATTTAAGAGTCTCTGCACGAGCCTTTCGGCTGGGAGAGCAGCTCCAATAGTTACCTATTTTCCATATATGTAGACAAGCTGTGACACTTTCACCCTTATTGACATGATCTGCATAAGCCATGTGGTTTCCATTAAGAAGGGTCCACACAATACAGTCAACTCACCATTATCTTGGCTAATAGGAGAATAGAATAACCCAGATAAAGGAAATACATGCATAATTATTACTTCCAGATAAGAGCCAGCTCAAATATTTCTGCACTGTGCTCCCCAGACAGAGCTTGTACTTCTGTCAGAGCTTGCCAACTCGGAGTTTATTAAGTCAGGCATTACCTGCATCTGATACAAGCAAGGAAGCTTGGGTTTTCCTATGATTTAATCACTCCACAAATATTCTAGTAACTGAAAATCATCTCAGCCATAATTAAATAACAACTTCCATATTCACCCTTTTATATGTTCTGATACTGGCACAGTCTAGACCCAGTCAAGCATGGCCAAGTCAAAGCTGAATGTAGAAAAATGAGGAAAGGCAAACTGTGCCTGAAACACAATAGTTAAGTTCAAGACACAAGGGAATGCAGAAGACATACAAGGAGGTAGAAGGACTTTGGATTTGCATGTAACAATGAAATTAAAACAAGTGCTTCATCTCTTATTTCCAGATTGCAATCTCAGAAGAAGCACTCTCAGGACTGTCACAGGTAACACATGTGAACTACAACTACCTTTCTACATGAACTGTCAAAGGTTTCTGGTTTTTTAGTGTGTTGCAATTGCTCAGCCACATTGAACATTTGTCAGTTGTGGGCTCTCATTATTCATAATCTTCACAGACCTTTTAGTACCAATACGTATCCTTCCTGATCTCTGATAGCTACTGGTACGTAAATTGTATTGTTCAGTCACAAGAGACACTAAATTCTGTTACAGATATATAGACAAAACTGTGCCTTTACCAAGAGAGAAAGAAATTATGTTTTCTTACAAAGAATATTTAAAATGTTGCAAACTTTTTTTTTCTGGATTCTTATGGAAGGGAAGGGATAGCAAAGAAATAAACTCAGACCTAATGAAATCAGCAACACCTTTTCTTAAACATTGAAGTGAATCATTTTATGGAAACCAAACTGTTGCCAGGAAAGTTTTTAATGGTATACTTGTACATGACATTGTGCTGAAGAACTGATGATTATATTCTGCCACATTCCATGTTTCATTTACAAATTAGCATTGCCTTGGTTTGTCTGCACATTACAGTTAGACAGAGCTACACAATAATGCAAGCCACAGGCCAAGCTGTAAAGGGAAAACTGATGGCTCTGATAAATTAGCCATCTCATGTAACTGGCTACAGAAAGAGCAACTGACAGCAAATCACAGTGCCAAACATATCAAATCCCTAAATATCTGTTCATTTTGCTTAAAGCATCACATACAGTGTTTAGATCACTGCGGAGGTCCTGGACAACATTTTCTATACTCCTGGTATCCTTCAGAATCTCAATGCCTTGCGTATATGGATTGAAATATACAGAGAAGGGACGATTGATTGATTTGGCAAAGTCCCTGAAAGGAAAAAAAAAGAAAATTAACTTCCTTTTTTTTTTTTTTTTCCAGCCACTAAAGAAGAGAAAATTAGATTTTTGAGTCAAGGAAAATAATTTACCTCATCTTTTCTTTGGCCTCTTCAAAACTCTCTGAAACAAAGTAAACTTCCTGGAAAGTAGTGATAAGGCATTCTTGCAAACAGGTTGTCTTTGGATCGAATGTTTTCACATTGGCCTTGTCAGAGAGAGCATGCTGCAAAATACACCACAGGATCTGTTAAACTGGATTTTGATAATGCTGTGTATCTATATCATCTGCTCATATATACAGCTTTTATATCACTGTCCTGTATGTTTCCCACTAATTGGTAGCTCGTCTTGTTTTACATACAGTGTTTTTTCAGTTTGAACAGTAAACAGAATTTGTTATTTAAAAAGCTCTTACTATGGGAAATGGTTTTTCCTCACAATAATAAAATAATAAAGAGGATGTTCAAAATGCACCTGCCATGAACATATAGAGACGTAAATGTTCAGATGGAAAAAGGAAAATCATCAAATAAACATTCTTGAAAAATTATCTATGCAATTATAAATACATATGTCCCCAAAATCTCATTTAACTAGCAGAATTCATCTTCGTCTTGGTGGGTAAATTAGGTCTGACTAAACCATTCATGTAATCTGTACTTTACATTTTCAAGCTAAAATCACATGGTATTTTCCTGACATTGAAAGTGAAACTACATATCTGAAAACCCATTCAATAATGGCAACGTATTGCAAGACAATGAAATGCATTATTCTTTTGTCACACAACCTGAGCAATAATGCTTCACATAGTACTGCAAACAAGAAATAAGTAAACAGATATAAATAAGTACAGGAGAGACATTGGGCAGATAAGGCAAATGCTACGCAGAACAGAGATTTCTGATCAGCTTTTCTCTTTATATGACTTGCACAAGTCACTAGAAAAGAGAGTTTCAGAACTGAAAATCAGATACTGAGACATTTTCCTGGAAAAGGTTTTCTCGCTCCCCTTTCAACTTGAATACTTGTGTTGGCTTTTGGATCTACCTTATCTTCTAGAGCACACATATTTTCATTCTCAGTCCCCTGTTACAGAAGTATAAGGTAAGAAAGCAAAGCATATTTAGGTCACCTTTCAACCTTCTTTAGTCCCCTGATATCTATACAGAGTGAAGATGTGAATGAAAAGCATAAAGAAATGACAGGGAGGAAGCAGATCCCTGAGGTCCAAGGGTGCCTCTGATTTCTTTACTTTCCATCTGCATGGACATTCTTTATAGTGGAGTAAAGTATTAACCTTAAGGTATTCACCAGAACTTTTATCCTTGCTCTTGCATTCCTAAATTGTTCATTCCTAAATCCCTGTGAAAGGCTCTGAAAATATCATACTAACTCTCAACCTGAAGTCTCCAAATAACAGGACAGAAAACTGGAACAAGAGCCTCTTCCTCCCACCTCCTCTCTTTCCAAAAATAAATACATGAAAAATTAATGCATGGAATCTTAAAATGTCAGGGAATTAACTTTCTTTAGTACGTGTATCTTTTCCTTGTCACAAGGTTTGCTGTTTCTAGCCAGCCATTAGTTAAACAGGTTTGAAAACAAATATAAAAAATGGGCTCTCAATCATCATCCTTTTCTAAAAGGACTGCAGGAACAGGTTACCTTATTAGGCCCCTGCCTATATCCCTCTTGTCACTTTCTCTTTGCAGAACCATGTTGAATACTTATAAATTAAGGCATTTACCTCCTTCTATGGAAACGAATTTGCCTTTTTTCACTTGGAATTATAATAGATTCCTTGGAGGGTAACTATAGATAAAATTTTCCTTTTAAGGTGCCTTTGTGCTTCCAGGTGAGACTTGGTGGCTCAAATGTCTAAAGCACAAAGTTTCAAAACTCTGAGTGGACTGAGTGAGGTTGACTCCTTGCAGGAAATAAAGATGATGATACATGCCATGATTCCATAGGAGCTGACTACTTCTGGCTCATGGATTCTATCCTGTACTGTGAAAGGTTCAACAGAAAGGGGGACGGTATTAACTTCTCTACTTACTAAGGCCTCTGATGGGCCAGGCCTAGTCATTGGGACTGAAGTTATCAGCATCAAGAAGGGATCCAGCCTGTGGCTCCAGCATTGTGAGCAACTGTTCTAGTCACTGAACCCTAATTTTATAAAAAGAGAGAGTTTAAAGAGAAGGAAAGGCTGATGCTATCACAGGGGATGTCCTCTGAGAAAGTCTTTCTAGTTACTGTCCTCAGATAATCCATATGAAATGACTGATTCTTTCTGGATCCCAGTGTAGTTATACATGAACAGAGCTGCTGTTTCACAAAGCAACTCTGCAGAGAGTGGAACATGAGGACAGCAGCACACGTGCACCCTGGAAACAAGGGTAAAGTATTCAGAGATGCCTTCAAAATTAGGTGACAACTGATCAGTTATTCTTAGGATTCTAGTTTGGAAACAAATGGTGTAAATTCTGGCGAATTCCCATCCAAGATACCTGTCTCCCCTCCAAGTTCTTCTGGCTCTTAGATCAAGTAGGAATTGTCATGACTACCAAAGCAATGTTTCCATCTTTGCAAGTCTGGATTGGTGTTTTCAAATTGCACAGCCTGTCACCTGTAACATCTGCTGTTGAGTTGAAATGCTGACACCAGCAATGCCAGAGTTCAGCAATTGAAATGAGCCTGCAGACAAACTTTCAGAGAGACCACAAACTATCTAACACGAACTAGAATGGTCAAAACACTGACTCAAAGCTGGCCAGAGCATTTATCAGAAATTTTACAGTGCTGTAAAATGCTGATCCTTGGCAATCTCAGTATTGTGAAGTATGTTGACCAGAATCTCAACCAAAAAAAAAATTGTCTGATGAGTCCAAAAGCTTTCAGCTTCTGGCCTTTGTTTTTTAAATCGATGTCATTCACTTATGTTTTGATTGGACATTCAGTGCTTTAGTGAACTCTAGTAAATACGTATTTCTCCATGAGTAACCTCTATGTTATTCACCTCCAATGAGATGTTAGGGCTAACACTCATATGGAAAAAGTTTTTGGTAAAATAGGGCAGCTCACCATCTTGTGGATCTGTGATAATGGTCTCTAATGGCCTATTCATACAGACTGTACTGGTAATGCTAGTAATACTATTGGTGAGTCTTCTTCAGTTCAAGAAATAAGAATTTGGAGTGAAGCTTCTAAATGAATCATCACTGATTCTCAGAAAAAGCAGCAGCATCAGACAGCTTAAGAAGCAGACAATCATTTATACTGAAAATAAGCATAACAATAAAGAAATGCCTCCACTCCCTGCAGATGAAAGTTTAAAAGAGTAATTGAGGTACCTAACAACAGGTGTCTAAGGCCTAGACTGTCTGATGCATTGTACAGAGAATGGAAGATACAGCACACAATCTAAAGAAGCCTTTTACACATTTCTGCAGTGGTGGCTGGTCAGAAATACTAGGGCATGTCAGATGGCACCACACATTTACACTGCACGACTGTGAATCATTTCCTAAGTGACCGCTATCACTGACACATGAAAAAAGAGTTTGGTCTTGTAATTCCTCCTTTGAGTATAAAAATGGATTGCAATAATACAACTCAGAGCTTTTCAGCTTTGAGAAAGAAAATAAATGAAACAAAACCCAAAAAGTAAAATCTTCAGCTAGCAAGGGGGAAACTTGAGATGAGTTATAAATACTGCACTGTCTGAGAAGTACAGGAGGGCAGAATAAGAACACAGGTGAGAAGTTGTGTGTGTGCCAGTACTGATTTTATCTCCTTGTTTTCCCAGGGGTACTACATAGAGTCTTGAAAAACCTGCTCTTAAATGTTTTCCTGCTTATCTACAAAATATGTTGTGAATCTGAGAGTGTCCTGATATTACCAGAAGATTTTGTTCAATAGTGTAATTTTATATATTGTCTAGAAAAATATGGAAAATCTCTCTCTTTAAAGATTCTTAAAATTAGCATCTCAGATCCAGGAGTTGTTTTCTTCATCCTCTTCAGAAAACAAAGCCAAAATTTGCATTTTAATATTTTTGGTTATAAAGTCTAATGCAGGCACTTCTTAAATTAGCATTAAAACAAAATAATACAATTGGATACTTTATTTGACTTTAAAAATTTATATAGAGAGATTTTAAGTCTACACCTCTGTTTAGTATAGAAGCATAAAACAGGGATGTATGACTTGATCTACAGACAACTGAAGTTGATAGGAGACTCCTTTAATTAAACAGTTCAAGAGAGCATCACACAAATTGAACGGATTAAAGTTTCCAAAGACATTTGAACTGCTTTTTAGAAACACTTTTGATAATTGAAATATACATTATTTCCACCTTTCCATCTTTCAGCCCCAAATACATACTGTGTAAGTGTTAGCTAGATTTAACCTGACTATATTAGGCAGAACATTTTATTATTATTTACTGTATTATTCGATTCCCCCCAGGCTTCATTTTTAATCTTATCTTTCTCCTTATTTTGTTGTGCTTTTAAATTTTTTTACTTGATGCTTTCATAGCATGCACATAAGGAGATGCATTTTTCATTATCTGAAATTTTAGGTCTAAATACTGAGTGGGGAAAAACATTTCAAGGGAATCCTATAGTGATAGGCTGGTGCACACATTTCTCTAGCATTTACAGTTATTTGTTACTAGAGCTGTTGACCAGATTTGTGTAGTGGAGCAGTGTAATACAGAAACAGGGATGACTGAAACAAGCCATTCAGTCCTCCAAACAGCCCAAATACTGCTTGCCATTTCTGCCCTACAAATAGACTCATGTACTTCTAAAAATTTATACAAATTATATATAAAATTGGCCACCTTTTTCTTCCTGTGCATACTGCTGCATTGAAAAGAGAGCTGGTAGGGACACAAGTTGGAAAAGGCTTTTCTTCTTGCTCACAAAAGCATATTAATAACAAATACCTGGGCAGTCTCAAGGGCACCCTCAGTAAATTTGCAGAGAACACCAATTTGGGCAGCAGCATTGTTCTGATGGAGAACAGGAAGGCTCTGCAGAGGGATCTGGGCAGGATGGATCAATGGACTGAGGCCAGTTGTTGAGGTTCAACAAGGCCAAGTGCCAGGTTCTGTACTTGGGTGCCGTCAACCCCAAGCAGCAAAGAGTGGCTTGAAAGTGGCACATCAGAAAAGCACATGAGGGTGCCGGTCAGCAGTTGACCAGGAGCCAACGTGTGCCCAAGTGGCCCAGAAGGCCAATGGCATCCTGGTCTGTATTAGCAATAGTGTGGCCAGCAGCACCAGGGCAGTGACTGTCCCTCGGCACGGGTGAGGCCATACCTCAAGTCCTTGTCCAGTTTTGGGCCTCTCACTCAAAGAAAGACATTGAGGCTCTGCAGGATGTTCAGAGAAGGGCAGTGGAGTTGGGGAAGGGGCTGGAGCACAATGATGAGGAGCATCTGAGGGAACTGGGTTTGCTTAGCCTGGAGAAAAGGGAACTCAGGGGACACTTTTCACTCTCTGTAGTTACCTACAAGGAGATTGTAGCCAGGCAGGGGTTGGTCTCTTCACCCAAGTGAAAGTGATAGGAGAAGTGGAAATGTCTTTAAGTTGTGCCAGGGGAGATTTCGATGGGATATTAGGAAAAATTTCTTCACCAAAATGGTTGCCAAACATTGGAGTAGGCTGCCCAGGAAAGCAGCTGAGTTACCATCCCTGGAGGCATTTAAATGATGTGCGGATATGGTACTTGAGGACATGACTGAGTGGCATATTTGGCAGTGCTGTGTTAACAATTGGATTTGGTCATCTTAGAGAACTTTTCCAACTTAAACTATTCTATAACTCTAAAGTCAAGGTAGCAAAACTCAACATTTCAAGATCTGCCTTCCTAGTGCCAGGGTTACATAAGTATTTGAACTTCTATGGGCCACAGCCATCCCTGTCTAAAGCATGGCAGAAGTTATTTCTGAAAGGATGTCTTCACTCTGACACCTGTGAGAAGTACGAGTGTTGCACACATGATGAGGACATGTCATGGCCATGCAATCTGAGTCTCCCCTTCATCCCCACTCACCACTGAAATAGTCAACATTGTTCTCATCATTTTCAGAGCAATTGCTGCCATCAATAAGGATTTGAGCTACAATCAGTCTATTAGCATGACCTGTCTTCAGGTCAGGGAAGAAATTTTTCCTCCTTGTAGGTGCTAGGAGGGAAATTGCTTTCCCAAGAAACAGTGGAAAGTGACAATGACTTGATGCAAGGCTGTACACCAAAGTCATGGGTGCCCAGACATTCTCCTTCCTAAGCACCTCCCCGATAATATTTTGCTGACAAGAAGCACATTCATGCCAGGATTGTGGTCTAGAAATGGCTTCTCTCATGGTCATTTTATCAGAAAACTTAGTAGTTTTTTGCATTTTTTTTCCTTAACTTTTATCTTTTCTACCCTGGAGCACGCTTCCATAGACCTTTGGAATATTTTTCACCTTATCAGTCCCTTCATGGAGACTATGTCTTGTGGTATGGTGCTGTTCTGTTCCCACAGCACACAAGTGCTTAGTTTATCAGTAACTGAAATTTCTAACTTAAGATCAGTGTATGCAAGATCTGGTGAAATTTAGTATCTTATGATACACAGGAGGTCAAATCAGATGATCTAGTAGTCCATTCTGGCATCATATCTGCAAAAAATATATATAGTGTACTAGAAAAGTATATAATATTATTGACTTAGATCAAAATTATTATGGTTTATATTTGGCCATAACACTGTAGCAGATCAATATAGTCCATTAATGTGCAGATTATTTAGCTTTTAGAGTTGCTTTTCAAAAGGATTATTTTTTGCGTTTATATTCTGAATTTACTGCTGAGCAAAGAACCCAGATCTGGGGTCACAAATGTGTTGTACCAAATATGCAGACTTGACAAGAATAATGCATTTGTTTATGACATTGATGGTAGAAGATTTATTATGTTCTTGACTATTCATTTCTTCTTTTTTATGCCCTAAGATTTTGTAAATTATATGGTAGGTATTTTCAGGGTCATCACCTAGCAACCTTAACCGTTAGTTTAAATAGAAGGCCTGATTCTTTACAGAATTCTGCAGAGTTTGGGGCTTAGCACTGAATGTTGCTGAGCCAAAGGAAAACAAGTGGGGCATCTTCATCTCTTTTCATTCAAACATCTTTGCACTCTGAGTATAAAATATTGCCAGACAGATACAGAATGTTTCTGTGGCTGGAGTATGCAGAGAACTGAGAGCAACTCTAATGCAATCAAAGAAAAAACACGAGAAAATGTCATTTTCTTCAACATTTTTTACTGCTGGAAGTATAGCAGTTTTACTAATGAGTTTCAGCACAAATAGTCACAGTTACAGGTAAAACAAACAGCAAAAAGAGACTGAGATACTTCTATTAAACTGCCAAGTAGCTCACCGAAAGCCAGCTCTGGAGGGTGGGAAGATGTGTAAACAAAAATAAATAACAGATATGCTGCAAAACAGTTTTCAATACTCTTCCGTATATGCTTTCTAAGTCCAAATTTTTACCTGCAAAGCTACCAAGAGTTCATTTGGGTCTCTGAAGATGGTACTCCTCCCTCTCTTTACCCTTCCCTCCCATCTTGCTAACTGAGAGATGTATTATGTGCCAAAATACTACAGCTGTCACAAAATACCTTTTGCCCATACCACATGTTTTTTAGGCATTAAAAGAGGGAATAAATTACCCATTTCAATGACTCACACCATGCAAGGTTAAACACTTTCACCCTTAAAAGAATAGGGCTCTATGTAGTGTAACATAGGCAAGTTCAGTGTGAGTTTATACACATTCCTTAATTTTAAATATGATTAATCTACTGAATCAGGACCTTAATGAATGCTGTTCTTTTCATATCAATAATGAATCCACTCAAGTACACTGGATTACCTAGAACAGAATCATGTCTGATTTCTAGCACTTTGTTGTGGGTATTAAAAATACGTGCTCCTCATCCAAACAAGGATTTTAGAGCCCAAGGCACTCTTACCTGTTAGAACCCTTGAGCCCCCTTTGACAAGAAATGAAAATTCAAACAGAAATCAGTTTTTTAGTTTATAGTTGCTTTGGTACTTTGGTTTTTACAAGTCCATTTCATGCTTCAAGTGCCAGCTGATATTTCAAACAAAGCTTTTAGGTCATATACCATATTTAAATACAAGCTTTCTATCTTGAGAATTTTAACTGTTATTTGAAAGTCAATAAATTTACATCCAACTATTTTTTTTGTTAAGATTAAAATTTCACTATGCTTTAAGGTACATACCTTTAACTCTCCAATAGAAGACAGAAGTCCTGCCCCATAAGCACGCAGTTGTCCTTCTTGCTTGCAAAGGCCAAATTCAATCGTAAAGAAATAGCACTGTAAAATATACAGATATTCAGTACAAATAGTATAGTTGCAAACGAGCACTTCAGCAATAACAATCAGTACCATATTCACTTGCCTGTCCCACTTCTTTAGAATTACCTACTTTGAATATAATCTCAGATAATATGTATTATTGCTGCTAAGTAATTTAAATGTCATGTTCAGCAGTAAGGAAACTGCATAAAAATTTGGGATTTTGTTCTTTGTTTGGGTACACAAGCAGCTCACAGGAATGTCCAATTAGGAACAGACAAGCAAGATCATTTTTAGGTATCAAAGATGCTGATAGTGACCTACAGAGGTTTTTAAAACCTTCAGAAATAAATGAGATGCCTCAAAACAGAATCCTGCAAGGTAGTTGGTCTGACTGTCTAGGAGCATCTGAAGATCTCTAAGATGTAGTTCAGAGCATTCAGTTTTAAGATCAAGCTGATATCACTTTAAAGTCTGAAACATACTTGAGTTGTCTTGAGCTAAAATTAATTTACTTATATGTATGTGCTTAAGAGCCTTCTTGAGTTGAGGCCTTAGTCTTCACTAGATTTTATTCTGTCATAAATAAAGAATGAATATGGCATTTGGCTTCTTAAATTGCAGAAAGAAAATTATATTCAGTCAAATGAATTCACTTGACCAATGAATTCACTTGACCAATAACAATTGGTTTTTAGGTCTATATTCTATCAGGTAACGTATCAGACCTGTAAAACTGATGACAAGCTGCGAAAAGAGATCTGTTAAATCAACCTAACAGTATTGTATCTAACTTTGCTGTACCCACCTAACAAAGTTAAATGTTAGGAAGATCATAAGAAGCACTGACAGTCAACTGTCCACTAAATGCTAAAGGTCACAGTCACTTCTGCTCCGATGATACTGAATTTTACTTTGGTTTTTTTACAACACATCACATGCTTTTTGATATTAGATCAAACAGTTGAGGTTAAGATAGTAACTATTTCTACATAAGAAGGTTTTAGGAAGTTGAGTCCTAAGTTATACAAAAATATTGCACATATATATACACATATCCCTATGTATGTTTGTGTTTACTACACCATCTGACAATTCAGGTTTTGTGCAAAGAGGCATAACTCCACTGAACCTAGAAGATTTACTTGTCTTCCCAGAAGAAATTAATTTAGGATAAGAAATTACCCAATATTTTGTACTAAATTTTAATTTTTTTAAATAACTTCAGAATACATCATAATACAATGTTGTTTTTTTTCCATTCACTTCCTCCTTAACTCCCAACTCTTCCAGACTGGGTATCATATTAAATACAGAAGACCAGAAATTAACAGTTCTTTTAAGTTCAACCAATCTTTAGAAATTCAGAAATTATTAATTACTTAGCCTCATAAAAGTTTCTGTACAGCTAGCGATTCATACAGCATAGCATTATGCAGAAGTGTCTAATAAAAAAAAGAATAAAAACATGAGCCCCGCATCTGATCCAAAGCTGCACGGTCAGCTCAGAAGAAGGAACAGTGGTAGAGACTTCAAATGTCTCAAGTCTGATTCCATCACAGTCGTCAAATGCACTGATATCCATAAAGGGAGGTGAAAGCACGACACAATCAAATAAAACAAAGAAACAAACCCAAAATATCAAATTTCCACCTCTGGCTTTGCTATTGACTCAGGTAAATCAAGCTGGCATAAAATTTTTCAGTACATCCAGTGAGCTGATGTCACCACTTAGGAGTGGTGGTTTCCAAAACAACTGGTTTCCAAAAGTATTGCCTCAGGGACAAACAGCCAATAACACAAAATTACAAAGGCATCACAGAAGTAGTGATTGAAGCTGAGAGACCTATCACAAAGAGTACAAATTTCGCTTCCCTACCTAAATATTTTGCCACAAGAGCTATCAGTAGGCCACAGTCCTGCTCATATACATGCTGACACAATTAGAAACTAACTGCTCAGCTTTACTCTTAAGTCCTACTAATATCTTTGAATTTGTCCCCCTCTTCCTCAGGGTTCCGTGCAGGAGTCTATCAGGTAGTAGTCCTTATGCTGCTAACATTAACATTCTGACAGACATACAACAAGATTAGACTCCTGATAAAACACAGTGATCACGCTTATTTTCATTTTTAAAACCAGCAGCAGCTAAAAAGGAGTCTGGTGTTTGTATGTTTTAGAGCTGTAAGAGAAGCACTTAGTCCCCACATGTGGGGCACCTCTACTGTTGACCTTTCTTAGGCTGGAGAAGACCAAACCAATGTCATGCTGCTCCCAGGAGAAAGTCAAATTCCCACTTAGCAATCTATAGGGCCAGCAGAGGGAAAGAGGAGAAACGTTCTCCACTCCTCTGAGGATGTGCACTCCAGGGGCTGGAAAGCACAGAAGGCAGAGGAACTAACCCAGGCACCAGAGAGAACAACCCCTGCTGTCCAGAGTGAGCAGTATCCTGTCCACAGGATAGGACTAGACAGGCGGGACTTGATTCTACTTCCTCCTTGATGGATAGACAGTACTTAAAGAGGGAGCTTCTTTTACATTGGTTCAAAAATTATTATAATTGCTACTGTAATAAAATGGCGTCATATTTATGAGCTAAGGCTTGCTGGTGAGAGCCATTCTTTACTATTTATAAGACTTGTACTCTCAGTATAACTAACTAAACTAAAACACATAAATGGCAAAACGTCTGCCTACTACTAACTTGTGATATCAAACTGCAGCATTAAGAAAAGCCTTTCAAATTAAAAGCTGATTTATAAATTTGCCATATGCAACAACTACAATCTTGGATTTAAGGGTGCCCTGCTTAGCCAAGAAAGTGCAAAGCTCACCCAATGCTGCCATCTTCAGATCAGTAGTCAGCAATACACGACTCCCCCCACACGTCTACTCACACGTGCAAAGGTGGCTCAGTGCACTAGAGTTTGCACGCTTTGGTAAGTTGTGTTCTCAAGCCTACAAACATCGAGGCATACTGATAAAGAGTTTAAATATTAACTATAAAGCTACACTTTTTATAGACCAGACACACAGATACCCCAGTAAATGCGTCTCTTTGTATGGTAAACTACAGTTGTGATATTCTATATTACACACAGGATAAGCACACTGGAGTGGGAATGACTGAACACAGCAGTGGCTGTCAAGATGAATACATTTTTTTGAAGCCTCACCTGAAGACAAATTTGGTTATTACACTGCTGTTACATGTAGGCTGGTAAATGCAAGTACAAAACAGGGTCATCCAGGCTCTCCTGGTCTGATTTGAAATCTTGGACTTGTCTCTGGCATACTCCCTAGACTGTGGCCACAGATATTTGGTTCCTCTACAAACTACAGCAATATCTATACTTTCAGGTCCACCTCACCTTTGGGGTGAAGTGTGTATTTGCTACAATTATAGATAGGTTTTTGAAGTAGGAAAGGTGGCTTTCCATGTTGTATAAATTCTGGAGTTCTTAAAGAGCATTACTGTCACACCATCATATTTTCTGGAATAATCCCTTTGCCCGGACTTCCTCCTGGGAAGCTGAGAAGCCTCAGAGAAAAAGGAAAACAATAATTGTCTGTTTTGCTTCTCCTGTGTTTTGCTGCTTTGGAATGTAGTTTAGACATTATTTACCAACAGGCGGTCGTTTCATTAGTTTCATGTGAATTGTTTTTGACTTATTGGCCAATTGCAGCCAAACTGTGTCAGACTCTGGAGAGAGAGTCATGAGTTTTTCATTAGTATGCTTTTAGCCTTCTGTCTATATCCTTTCAGTATAGTTTAGTATAGTATTCTTTAAGATAAAATAGATCATAAAATAATAAATTAGACTTCTAAGAACATGGAGTCAGATTCATCATTTCCTTCCTTCATCTGGGAACACCACAAATACAAGATATTACAGTAAAACGCTGCTCTGTTAGTCAAATCAGCAAAATGAGATGAAGAATCAAAATGCCAAATAAGGGATTAGAAATAATTTTTATACCAAGTGACATGAATCAAGACTGTACCAGGAGCACAAGATTGTCTTCAGTATAATTTAATTCTATTTCTCTTATTTATTCAAAAATATAAGATACTTTACAGTCATGCTCATGAAACATTATCTAATGGGTTCAAAATTATTCAACAGATGCATGGAAGAAAATCCAATTAAGGGATATAAAATACTAATATAGCAGATTTTTTCCTTCAGAGCCCTTGAATCAAAAGTCATTGGCAAGTAAAGCAGTAGATCAGGAAAATACCACCGTATGGCTTTCGACATATGCTGTCCTGCAGACGTCTGCAATTGCCTGGGTCAGAGACAAGATATTGGGGTAGCTCGTCTGGCCAAGTGTATATGTGATTTTAGGAGTCAGATCAGTTGTCCTGCTCTTGACAGGAAAGATACAGAGAACATCAAGCCCTGGAAAACTCCAAACCTGGTCTTCAGGGTAAACATAGTGTCTCTTCTTTGTATTCAGATACTGCCCTGCATTATAAACTGGACTAGCATAAGAAAAAGAAAAAAATCAGTGACAGCTATGACAGCTAACAGAAAAAATCGTTATTCGAGGGTGCTTAGATATTTTCAAAGGCAGGAAAAAAAGGTCTGATAGGCTCAATTCTCCTCACCTGTCTGGTTTCTAAGCCTTTGAAAATCCCTTCTCACACCACATAATTTTGCATTTGAGAATCTCCCTCCTGGGATCTGTGCAAAGAACTTGTGCATAGTGTTGAGTCCTCGTGTCACAGAGTCAGTAGTAGAAAATCTGACTTGCTCTTAAAAAGGCCTTTCAAGCCATTCCACTTTGCTTAGTTTTCTTATGTTATAGGTGAAGACTGATACTTGCATGGCTTGGCAATTTTCAACACAAAGTATAGCATGAGATTTTATCTATTTTCTGAAAGTACCTTATGAAAGTGTTGTCAGGATGAGTCCTGAGAACACCAAGCATGTCAAGAGCTAATTCACTTGTGCTCCCTGCCACAAGTGGGGAAGGATGAGAGATTGTGTAATTGCATGACTGCAATCTGATACATGGGCAGAAGACTCACCACTACATGAACTGCCAATGTCATAGGCCTACAGCCCCATGCTGATGTGTAATAGCACAATCACTCTATATGTATATAAAATTAGTTGCCCTGAAGACAATACAACTATTAATATATGTAAGTATTCAAAAGACCAGCGCCAAATAAATATCCTTAAGAAAATATATTTATCTTGTTTCTACAGGATTTCAGATTTCAAAGGATATTTGAACGCACCACTCAATTCAAATGCATGTGATATGTTCACAATATGCAGAGATTAATTCCTTTTTCTTTAGGAGTCCTCTGATATTTTGCTCTAAAATATTCACCTAGAGATTAAATCTCTCATAGAGTTGTAATTATCTAATAAATAAATAATTATATACCACTGAAAGACTTTTAAAAATCCCATTGTTAGAAATTAATCCTAAGAATTAATGAAATAAAAGTGCTTTCATTTCCCCTGTAAGAGGTGCTCAAATTGCAAGATACTCTCAACTCTGAAATATATGTGACTCTCATTTGTGCTTTCTTTCTTCATTCAGAGCTGGTGCAAATAAATTTTTAAATAGTTGCTTATTTTTCAATCTCAAAAACATCAACAGTCACAGAAAAAAAAAAAAAACACAGCTGGCATTTCACATTTGACTGAATTATTCAAAATTCAGTGTGTTGAGTAGTATCAGGAATGCTCTACTACAAGAAACAGATAGATATAACAAAGGTAACCCAGGCAACTAGCCAGTACAGCCCAGTGTTGGAGCCCAGACCTCAAGCAATACCAGGTATCTGACAGCTATTCATGTGGGAACATTATTGAGCAGAAATGCAGGGAGATATCTGAACAACAAATAAATCTCATGATGAGCTTGTGAATAGATCAAAAGCAGAGGAGTAAAATTCGATAGCCAAGTCTCATTAGAGGTGATTCACTTACCTCCAACAAAAGCAGTGACCCTATTCACAACCAACAGCATTCCTAAATAAAAAAAAACCCAAAGTTTAATTCTTCAGATTTACCTTCTTGAAGAATCTATTTTAGTCTGCCACTTTGAAAAGCATTTAGGCTCAGTGAAATGAGGTTTCCTTCAGGGATTGCAAAGTGAATATATTTAACAGTAGTCTCCTTTTTCCCCTCATCTCTCTTCTTTGCATTCAGACCTTTCACTGAAGGTGAATGCTTGGAACAATCTCTTTCTAAATAATAGTTTGAGTAGATGTGGTGCTGCTCATTAGAGTAGTCCGGGTTAGACACACACCAGCCTTTATTTTCTGTTGACAGTCACAACACACAGTACCACTACATGCAAATTCCTCTAATGCAAGGCTTGACATACTCACAGAAAGCATGGCCTATAGTGAGCTCAGGGAGGCTTAACCCCTCTTGAATATTTTGAAATTATGCTTGTTTCTGCAGAAAAACTCATAATGGTAACCAAAATAAAATTACCATCATGCATTTGTTAGGGAGCAGAAAATGTACCTCAAGCAGCACAAGTAAAGAGGTAACACTCTACCTCCAACACTGGGGAGCCCAGCCAAGACAAGACAATATGTATGGCAGCTGCCAACCTTGCAGGTGCAATATGACTTCCAGAATAAGACCTGAAAAACACTCCTACTAACAATTTTGTGTCTCTTGAGAGAATATTTCTGTTCTTCATTCTCACATGAAGGAGGCCCTCTTGCTGCTCTAAAGAGCAAGCAGAGAGAGAGGAGGATGAAGCACTTCTGGGATTTTTCTGCTGTTGCAAAAGAAGTTAGTTCCCACATAGCTGAAGTCACATAATATCCCACTCCATGTTTGAATTACTTCAGAATAATCTGAACTTAGGTTTGCTCTGTGCAAAGATGATGTCTGTCCAGCCCACTCATTTTATCTCAGTCAAAAACTCTGGAGCTTTTTGGAGGTGAAGAATCAGGAACCTCAACACTTACACAGAAAGTCTGGTGTTTCCTGGCAAGGCAACAATTCCCTTCCACCAAAGCTAGTGGTCACAGAGATGGTGCAAAAAAATCAATGCTCCCAAAAGCACACTTGCTCAACACTGCCAGAAAAAGAACTCCTGGTTTTTTCAACATAATTAACTAACAGTGCTGAAGCTTAATATGCAGCTAAGAAGATGAGATCGCTGAAACTAGAAACTGCTGCTTAGATAATTGTTAAACATAAGTCATTGAAGCCCTAATGCTTTGCCCTTCCTATTTCCCTTTCCCTGTCATTTGACTCTTATCTGGAACAACGCCTAAAACCTGGGGGTTTAAGGTTTATTAATTTCATGTCGAGTTATTAAGAAAAAATTATGTGCAATAATGAGCCATTTCCTTCCCACTTTATTTTACAACATATAACACGAATTCACATCAGCGCTCCCTATTTTAGCTGAAGAGAGCATTTGCTCATTTCTTTTTCAAGCTGTTGGTTCAAATTTCAGTCACCCAGAGATTTCACACAGGTAACATAACAGGGACAGTGAGGTTTCTTGACATGTTAGCTGGGACTACACGAGATGGGGTCCTCTGAAAGTGAATTTAAAAAAAAAAAAAGAAAAAGCTGAGCATATCACTCTGTTCAACCACACGCTTCAGTCTATGCTGCCTCATATAACACACTTGGTTCATTAAGATCCTTTAAAATTCACAGGATGCAAGCGAGGACTGTTTTTATGGGTTTTCATTCCTGTTTTACACCTCTATCCTGCTACTCTTACAGATGAGGACTTGGCACTAACACAATCTGTCAAAGCAAGAATGATCCTCATTTGCTAGGGTACAGGGGCCAGGGCTAGCACTCCACAGTGTTCTCCTCAGCCTTGTGGCTTATGCTGCAGCTTAGAGAGTATGATTCCTCCAGCAAAGAGCCAGGGACTTGAACAATGACAGGAGACATCAAAAAAGTGAGAGAAAATCAAAACAAATACACATACAAAGACATTATTTGTCTGTCCTTTGCCTGATGGTGTACCATTTTTATGGGTCATTGACCCTAGGACTCTTCCCCCAAATTGTGAACTGCCTTGCTTAGAATATCCGGAGAACCGACAAGAACCACCTCAGACATTTTTCTTCCCCCAGTATTACAAGCCAGAATCTCTACAGAAGCCTAGTCAGTTCTCAGGACATATTTACCACTGTTACCTGAAGACCTCAGCCCCAGTCCAACATTTTTTGCCTTCTCTAAAAAGGCCTTCTTCCACTCCACGGCAAGCATGCTAAGCAGGCGACTCAGAAAGCATAAACTTGCAGCACTCTGTGAAATACTCTTCAGGATGGGGAGGCAGAGCTCATCCTTTTGAAAACACTGCAATGCTCCAAGGAAACTGCAACAGGGGAAAACTGGCACAGGATTCTCTTCCACTTATCCTGGGATAAGCTTTCGACAGACTGGCTAAGTAAATCCAGAGATTATCAAGTCACAAAGGTGAAGCAACTAATCACAGCACAGGCTACCCTCACTCTTTTGTAAGCAGGGAGTTGCTGAGCCACTGCCCTGTGCCAGTCCACTGTCAGAATTGATTACTCTGAGCTGTGAGGCCTCTTTAGAAACTACCCTGGGCCAGCCCAGAGACAGACCCCCGGTGTCCTCCCTAAAAGGCATTCCCCTGGGGAGGGCACCAGGCCACCCTGGTGTGGCATGGTGCTTCTCCTGATGCCATTCCCTGAAACAGGCTGTGTCACCATTAATTGCCAGGCCAATTACTGCCTATGACTGTTGTACTGCAGGGAGTGAGGCAGGAGAGCCACTGAGCCTCCCATGTCATTTTAGCCAAGGAGGGGTATGAGCTTCTTGTGTACATGATCAGCTGCAAAACTCCTAATGTATCTGCTAATGAGGGGAGGCTCTATCTTCAGAAAGGAAAGCAGCCTTCTGGGGATAAAAGGATATCAGACCTTTTTCAAGTTCTGTAACTGTGGGAGCAAAAACATATAGAGAGAAGAGACAGGGACAACTGGCCAGTGAAGTTTTAAAATTCTAATTTCAAGGAAAAAATGCACTATTTCTTCACAGCCATATTAATTTCAAATTTATTTCTGAAGAGCAAAAAATAATTAGGATTTCATTCCAAAATTACCACCATCCACATTAATTTTCTAAACATTTTAAAAAGAAAATTAAGTTATTGTATCTATTTACTGAAAACTGATTTAATAGCTGACTTGTTTTCAAACATCACAGTTTCTAACAGAAACACTGCATTTAAGCTCAATGTTCTTTTAATCACATAAATGCCAAGGGACCCCCAAAAGTTTTTGTGACTCTTAATGCATTAACTCAACCTGCTTTGCAAAAAAGAAGCAAAAAAGATAGTAGGCATAAGCACAAAAGTGTAAGTTCTATTCATGTCAAGCTGACAGACAGATCAAAGAAGAAAAGCAGCTCAGGAAATTTTAAATATCTATTAATTTTTCTACTAAAAATATATCCAAATTGAAGATGTTTTTCACAGCCCCAAACAAAATCTTTTCCAAGTATAGTTGAGCACCTTCTTGCAGCACTCTGATTTTCAGCAGTGAGGGCATATAAAAAGAATCTATCATAACCACAGAGTAGTCAACTGAGTCACCACTGACTTACTTGCCAGCAGTGTGTAAACACAAAGCAAAGCACATGAACGTGTATTCAGCAAAGTGGAAAAATATACTGAGCAAATACCTGTGAGCAGAGAGATTGTGGCTATTCACTGTACCAAAGTCAAAGGAATTTACAGGAATTTTTGGTCTGGAAGTGACTTACCAAACGTGAAGATCACTCCAAAATTGTCACTAGTGATCAGGTTCCCATAGATATGCAAGAATTCTGTGCTTGTGTAGGTCCTAAATTCATTGCAGATATATAGTATATATCTGTATATAAACTAATATGCCTATTCAAAGATGAAAAATTAATCCTATAAAGGTGTTTACATTTGAGAGATGTAAAATGTCTTGTTAAACTATAATTTTAGCTACTTTTATGTAGTCAAACTATATAATTATTACGATTACAGCCTACTGATTCAAGGTAGGGAACAAAAATCTCTAGGGGAAAAAAAGACTAATACACTTTACAGGAAAAAAAAATCATAACCTGTGAGTACCTACTCTTTCCAGCATGTCTTGAAAAAGCTCTGAGCTCATACTGCTTTATCTAACGCTATTAGTAGACACCATCTTTGTGAATGTCTATAGAAAATTCTCTATAAGGTACAGAATATACAAAACTTAAAGCTGACAACTGAAACACGGTTCTTCAGTCTAAACTAATGCTATGTCTGATGCAAAAGCAAATTAAGAGAATAAGACAGTGGAGGGGTTGTTCAAAGTGTGCCTGAAAGGGCACCACCATGTTGAAATTCTGTTGACCTTGCACTGCAACAATTTCAGCCACAGCTGGAATCAAACCAAAACAACCAAAATTGACAGTCACAAGGCCCTTCTCTGTAACCTTGTCTTTGGCTTCAACAATGCTTACAGATTTAGAGTGCTTGCTTTAACTTTCCAAAATCATCCACAAACAAAACAAAAACCTTTATGCAATAATTTCAGAAGGCCTGCTAGCTCTAAGAAGTGGCTAACAGAATTTGTTGCATTCTGTACCTCACAAGTTTGACAAAGGAAGAGACACAACTGCAAAATCATGTGTCCTACAGAATCAATTCAATCCTTGCAGAAATCTTCATTTCTAAATAAGATGTTTTGGAAAGTAAATGATAAAAATTAATTTTACAGCAACAAATTCTACTTTCATTTGTGTGTGTATGACTGTACATCTTTTAAGTGATAGTACACATGGAAATGAGGTTAGCATTTAGCTCACTGACCTAGCTTATTGAAAGCAATGGCAAACTTGCCCCCTGGCCCTCTGTAGCAGCAGCATTGGACTTATAAATATAAAATTAAGCTATACTTGCAAAATTATTTTGGTAGATCACCCAAAAGTATTTCAATTAAAAATGTATGGGACCATACTCCATCCAGCATTTTGATGCTATTTGAAAGCAAGGTGAGGACAGGCATAAGAGACACTTCCGAAGTTGCAGCATTAAGAATAAAGCCCTTGGCATAGTTATGGATGCCAGAACTTGTCTTACTTCCATGCTTTAATCTGTGCGTACAGAGAAAGCACTCAAACATGCTGGGTGAGATAATTAGACTGAACACATGAGGTATGTCCAATCCTGTGAACATTACGTTGGCATCTGTTCAGCTCTTTACAGATATGTATTTTAAGACTCTTTCCATACATTACTATTTGTGTTACGCATAATAACTACATGTATGAATGTCCTTTTGGAAGCAAAATTACTTACTGAACTACCCCAGAAAATAAAAAGAATAGTGAACAGTTTGAGGACATCAGTGAGGCAGCATCTGGAGTGCTGTGTTCAGTTTTGGGCTCCCCAGCATAAGAGAGAGATGGAGTTCCTGGAGCAAGTTCAGCAAAAGGCTATAAAGATGACTCAGGGACTCAAGGACACAAGAGCATCTCTCTTATGAGGAGAGACCGAGGGAGCTGGGCCTGTTCAGCCTTGATAGGAAATGACTGAAAGGGGACCTCAGTCTATCAGTATCTGAAGGCAGGGTGTAAAAAGGATGTTTCCAGGCTCTTCTCAGTGGTGCCCAGCAAGAGGACAAGAGACAATGGGTAGAAACTGATGCACAGGAAGTTCCACCTAAATTTGAGGAAGAACTTTACCGTGGGGGTAACTGTGGGCTGAACCACATTGCCTAGAGAGGTCATGGAGTCTCCCTCACTGGAGACATTCAAAAACCATCTGGAACACAACTCTGCGCAATGTGATCCAGGATGATCCTTCTTGAGCAGGGAGGCTGGACCAGGTGATCCATTGTGGTCCCTCCCAACCCGACCCATTCTGTAATACTTTGACTCTGTGATTACATATAACTGTTTTGGTTTCTGCCTGAGTGCAGAATCTCCTGGTTTCCTTCTCCTGATGTGGTCACTGACCCCTGAAATGAGGGTTGGGTATGCAGGGTAGCAACCATGGTTGCACAGCACAATGCAGCAGGATGCACAGATCCTTGAGCAAAGGAAGTCTGGAGCTGAACCATCCCAACACCACTGTGGGTCCCAGCCAGGTAACCAGACAGCTGCATTCAGGGAGCTGCTCCTCCCTGCAGTCACAAAAGGTATTTTTGCACAGGACTCCTCAGCTACTCTGGCTCCATGGAAAGCATGGGTAAACCCAACTCCTCCACCTGAGCACCCACAGCACAGACATTTCCTCAGTCCCAAGCAGGACCTAGACATGGCTGAAATGAGCTGCTGAACTGAACACACTGAACTCCTTCACACACTGAACTCCTTCATTTCCCCATATACCTGTGTGCTGCTGCTGGAGGATGCCTATGTCTTGTACAAATGACTTAAATATTGTGTTACAGTGTGAACAATACCTACACAGAGACCAGGATTCTCTTTCCTTCTGCATACTGGTGAAAGCTCAGGGGCAGTCAGGAACAGCAGCAGCAATATATTCCAAACCTTTCCTTTATTGCTCTTTTCCCCCCTGATATTTAAACCTTTATTCCTCTAACTTATGATTGATTTGTTACTAGTTGTTACCCAAAATGAGTGTCTTATTGTTGCTCACTGGAAGCTTATGCTGGATACCTTCTTTTTTCCTGGTTACATGTGTTCTATAAAAGACACTTTATGTCTTTTTGCTAATACATTATCAACTCCAGGTCAAAAGAGAAAACAAATATGCAAAAAATCCTATCAAAATTCATAGACTCTTTTCAACCATTCCTCAGCCTTTCTCAACTGGATCCAACACTGAATTGGAAGATGCCTTCCACTTGCATGCACTCCTAAATTCCACAATCTTTTTCTAAGCTATTTTTCAGGCTCACTTTCATTACTACTGTAGCAGAGCAAATGTTCAGAGTGTGAGCTATTGAACTACTGGCAAAGATTACTATTGCAGAATCTGCAATTTCTTAATGAAAATGAAGTTGCTTCTGAAAATAAACAAACGTAATTAGCAAGCCAGTGCTGTGTGAAATTTGCACCATTCTCGTGTTAACCTCTATGTCAAAATGTATTACTTGTGTGCATGAAAATTTGCATTTGCAGTTCAGTAACCTCACAGATTATGATCTAACCACTTCTGGAAACAAAATGCTACAAGAAATAAAAGCAAACCTAGTCTCTGGCTGCAATTTGTTATTTTAATAGAGCCTTTATCTTTAGCATTTCTAACTGCTTAGGGCTTGATCTTCATAAATCACATCCTGTCTAAAATGAACTATATTATTTCTACAGTAAAGTTTCTAATTTCTTCCCTGCTCCCAATTAAGTCAAATTAGCTCTCTCTTGCATCTAGCTTCCTCATTACAGGGCTGGGCCCAAGGATACATATTTATTAGTACTTTACAAAAAACCACTGTTTCTAGTTATTTGTAAGGACAAAATTTTGTCTGTCAGGGCAGCATGAGATCCTTTCAAGAAGCAGGTTACTGACTTGACCAGCTGGGCACCCTCGTAGCAATAGGTGAGCCCTCTTTCACCGTCTTAGCTTTGAGAGACCCAGTATAAAGCACAAGATGTTTCTTTTCGAGATTAACACATCCTATATTGACCTAACCCTTTCTGATCACATACTGGAGGGATTCATATCCTTGTACAGGGATGCAAGATGGATCCACTGTATCCTACTTTCCTTCTGCATCCAGCTTATTTCTTTCATCCCTAAGCAACAACTTGTGTCAGCCCTACAACACCAGGTCCAGCCTTCCTATCATACTAAAGGTTCCCACTTCTATAGCAAGCACATCCAAAACTGACTTGACTTCACAGTGCTACTCTTAATCAAAACTCAGGGGACTGATATTTCCTTTCTCTTTTCCAGTTCTAGCTGGAAAGGATTCAGGGGAGGAATAATATCCTCAATTGCATGAAAAGTAACTAAACAAATCATCGGTTTCCTACCCAGGAAAAGAGAGACCTAAGCAAGAAAATGTGTTCTGTAATCATGATGGCATATAGAAATCCTCCAGGGATGATCTGATCATTCTCTCTTCATATACAAAAAACCTAGTAGGAATCAGGTTAAAAGCAACAAAATGAGACAGTTCACCAGTTAAGCCACAGAGCTCATTGAAAAAGTTACTGAAGGTACTAAAAATGTTTGTGTCTTCAAACATAAACAGCTGTTTCTGGATAGAAATCCTTTCAAGATAATTAGATACATAGAAGCCACATTTGCGAGAACAAGAGCTCTTCAAGTTCCTGATTGGTGAGAGGCTTGGAAAACATTTTAAAATAATCAGATATGCTCATCCTGTTCTTTCATCTCCCCTAAGCAGCTATTTATGATGGGCACAAGTCACCAGCCATGGCACTGACCAACACAGCAATTCTTACAGGTACAAACCTGGAAACAGATGCTCCATAACCAGAAAAAAAGGCCTTAGCAGACTGCCACAAATCCTGCAGAAAATATTGAGCATTAGCTCCCAATTCCAGTAATGGAACTCTTCAATCTGGAGTGCTAGTTTAAAGCTAGTTAAGTATCTCTATTGATATTTTTCTTCTTGGGCCACAAATGTCTGACAGAATGACTGTAAAAATGCACTCCAGGAGACCACTGCAGTATCCTAAAATATTAAATATTGATCCCTGGAATCTACAGTTGTTTTTTTTCCTCCTTAGTCCTGTTTTGTGACATATGTACTATCTTCTCTGCCACCTTTTTGATTATGCATAATGTAGGAAGGACTTCAATTCAGTGCTTCAGCTACTTTATTGGAAAGCATTGCAGAAACAAACCCTTAAAAATGGAGACCATTACTTTTTATTAATTCCTTTAGAACATTTTTCAGAGTAAGCCCACAAATTACGGAATGGTTTTAGAGCAGCGGTCAGTGAGCTCAGCAGCACCTCACCAAAGTAATCCATTAGTAAGCCATCCTTTAATCCTGATTCAAACACACCTGTGTGACTTTGTAATGGTCAAGAAAGACACAAAATTTCATCTGCTTCTGCTTGTGCTGGTTTCACACTTGGATGATTTCCAAATGCATCTTCATACGAGTGGTTTTGCCTGGTTGAAGTCAGGACCAGAAACATTGCCCAGGCCACCTACTGATGAACAGTACAGACCATGGTATAACAGATCATGGTATAAATGTCTGTCTGTAGTGATCCATCATACCTGATTTCAGCTTTATTGTCCTAGCTTTTACCCTGGGAATTGATTCACCTCCCTTAAGTGACATACAGCCCAAATCAGAGAAATTTATGTGTCTCCTGTAAGCACATCAAGATTTGCTTAAGCAGTTTTAAGTTTTTGTATTCAATCCCAGCCACACTTCTGCTCCTTTATTCATTAACTACAGGTACAGCTGGAAGTAACACTTTTGCAAGAAACTCTATTGTGTCATCACTGGATTTAAGGTACTCACTATGCCCAATCTTAGCATCTGTCACACATACACGGCATGCAACTGGGATACAGAAAAAAGACTAAGCAAAGACTTGAATGTTAAATTTCAATATGCTCAGTGACTGCCATAGCTTCTGGGTTATTATACCATGTTTCAGTTGACCAATACATAACTATTTTTATATGTCAGAATAGCTTCAGCAGGGGAACTGGTCACAGACTTAGAACGATGGTTAGTTCCCTATGAATCATTTCACAACTACAAATGAGAAACACACAGGTGGTCTTGATTTTTTAGATGTACAGTGGAAATATTAGAAAACTCAAATGTTCTTCTCAGCTCCATTTGCTCATCCAGGGAGGAAGACAGCAAGCCAGTTCACAAAAATGTACTTTCAGCCTAGCAGTACTAAATAGCCCCTATGCAAAATCTAATCTGTTATTTGTGAAGACAAGAGGCTATTCTGCCTAGTGAGACCACGAATGCTGAGTCTTCCCTAAGTTACCAAATGCTATTCAGTCTTTATCTGAAATGCTCCCGTTTCTTCCATTCTGGTTATCTCCTCAGCAAACATACTGGAGAATTGTTCTGAATTATGTGCCAGATCTTCAGTGTGGGAAAAGGACTAGAATGATGCCAACAAAACCAGAAAATTCTGAGGGAAGACAGGCAGGTAAAGTCACAAGAATTACCACAACCCAGAGAGGTGGCTCTGAATGCTGTTTTTAAGCCAGTATATAATTTTATAACATTTCTTTGCAATACGTACACCAATAAATTAAAGTTAGCTTTAGAAATGAAGTGTTGGCCTGAGTCACCACCTAGGCAAGATAAAACTTTTAGATTCATAACAAGCCTGAAATACATTTACAAGATCTCATCACATAAAATTCCTTCAAATATAAAAGCAATTTTTGTGGTTCTCCATGTAAAGGACAGCCAAAACTAAAGAAATTTCTTCATTTCTACTGTCCTATGCTGTTAAAACACAAGAACAAATACTATCAAGAAAGATGAAAAGGTGGAAGTTTTACAGTTCTAAAGAACTGAATGTTTAAATGTAACTTCCAGTGAGAAATGACTGGGAAAAAAACTTCGCACAACTAATTAGGCCCTAATGACCAAATTATTGGGTAGAAAGATTTGGTGATGAACTGCATGAAAAAGACACTCTGCTAACCCCTTTTCTGAACTGCCACCCACTGAATTTCACCTACACAAACACATCCTATACATACTGCAGCTTGAAGGGGCAACCTGAGCTGTGTTGAAACAACTTAGCAGGAGTCAGGAGTGATTTCTGGCATTAGCAAGATAGGCAGGCTCCTGCTTAGCAACTTGCAGTTTTACTAAGACAGCTCCTAAGTCCACAAATTACAAGTTAACACTGAAGTGTAAATCTAGATGCATTTTTTTTTGTATAATTTTCCTGACAGAACCTTATGTTATGTGCTGTTAAATGTTGCAAATGATATACTATATAAATTAGTTAAAACACCTCGTGTCAAGTCCTCTCTACAGTTTATGGTTTGATAGGTAAGCAGAAAAGACAGCCTTTTTTATTTCTGTACTGTGTGAAAATAGAAAGACCAGACATGCTTAAAAATCAGCTCAAAAAGCAGTTTCGGGAAATCAATCAGAATAGGACAAGATATAAGTAATGATGATGATAATCATTAGAACCAAGACATGCATGACCAATATTGTATTTCCTCAACCAGGGACTGCATTATATCACACCTCACGAAAAGAAGTGACTGATGCAAATATTTTGCTCTGTTTAAGTAACATAATCTCTGTCACCTTTTTTTGTGTGTCTTTCCTCTTTCTTACTCTCCTAAAAGATTGTAAATGAAAATGGAATCTCTCGACAAACCGCTACAAAGACAGTCTTTTGGCTCTTTCAGTATTCCACTCTCATGACAAAGCAGAAGCAATTCCTTTCTTCTTTCCCACATCTGACTACAAGGTCTCAAGAGGATGAAGGGAACTTGCATACTGCCTTTTCAGCTCTCTTCCCCTGCAGCTATTCTTCTCCCTCCAGCTGGCCAGCACCAGGGCCCCTGCAATGCTCTCCCATTTAATTCCTGCCCTCGATGGTGCTGCACAGACATGACTAATTGCAATTTACAAAACACTTCTAGTCTGCCCAGGCACCAGGCTCCAGATTGCTTTACATTCAGTGTGTCAGCCCTGCAGGGACAAAAGCATCAGACATTTCCTTTACAGCTCATGGCAGGGCACAAAGAGCAGATCTATCAAAGCTGATACACAGTGTCTTTTTGAGAGCAGAATGGCACAAAAGATTATGAAATCACCTGTAATAATTCTTCTCTTTCTGGTCTGAATTCCTAAGAGGTGTTTTCCTCTCTTCCTAATGTCATTGTCCTCCCTGTAATGGCTCAACACTTAATGTCACTATCTTTTGAAACAGGTCAGGCTAATGGCAAGCTTGCTTTGGGCATATTGATTCAATCTCATTAATATGCATACTCTCTCTCCATTCGTTTCTCTATTTACTTTGAAGTCATCTCACTGGAACCTGCAATGCTTTCCTGTGTTAAGACTCTTGGCTGGCATTTCTCAGCTTGCTGCGTCTGTTTTTTATCTAGGATGAAAATGGGACTGAATGCTGCAAAAGTTAGTCAATGGCACCTCAGGTGACATTTGGTGCCCAGCTGAATGTATTTCTTGGCCTCCTCACCCTCACTACTGAGAGGTATTCTTTCTACTTGCTCTCAAGTTGCCTGTTTATGTTGCACACTTTAGGGCAAGTAACATCCCTGTATTTGTCAAGCATCTGCCCCAGGGGAGCACAGCCCCTCATTGTACTCCTACCAAAAAAAAAAAAAAACCACCACCAGACTCTTTCTAAATGTCTCTTCCACCTGAAAGAGCTATTTCCAGCATGGGGGGAGAAATCAGCTTTCACTCAGATATCAGATTCTCAGTGTGATAAGGGAAAGTGATTCAGCTGTCTTCCTTTATTTTTTACTTTATGATTCAGAAGCTCATTGTTCAGATGACACAGTCAGTCATAACTGGGAACTTCTGTGAGGGGGAGGAGTACAAGCATTTATATAATATTCAGAGGTCACTTTATATTAGTATCTCTACCCAAACAACCCAGTACCAACATTTTCCTCTACAACAGACCCATGTCATCCAAGGTTATTTTGGGCTGAAATATTTGGGCATACCATTTTCCTCGAAATACTTACAGGGACAGCCAGTTAGGTAGTTTCCCCTGAGACTGCATGTTATGGCAAGGTGGGTTGGTTTCCTACTAAGTCCCTCCCAAGTACATGTGGAAACATGCACTCAACTTTCATGATTTCTCCATACAAACAACTGTTCCTTCTACACAGCCATCCATTAGAAAAACAAGGAACACACACGGAATCATGTGAGAGGAGTTGGCCATGATCAAGGCATTGAGCCTGTCTAACTAAGGACTGAAAACAGTTTGATTAAATTTAGTGGCTTCTTCTGAAAGGAGTCAGAAGATTCAAATCAAACAGGATTCAAATCAAACAAAGGGGTACAAACACCTTTTTTGGCAGTTAGGACTCTAAACCTCTGCTAAGATTGTGCATCAAAACTTCTGCAGTTTAATTGAACCTAATTTAACTCTGCATGCAACAATTCTTTCCAAGCCTTTAAATCCCCACTGTACTTTTGTAGAAGAGCAGCAGCACGCTGCAAAATTTTAACGTATCTAATTCCCCTGCTCTATCTCACAGAATTTTTCAGAAGATAAAATGTTTAAATGTGGAACATTATAAATATGGAGTTTTTTAATCCAATATCATTCTTTAAATTATTTGCCGCATTAGTTTTAACAGGAACCACCTAAGGAAATATACAGTAAGTCAAAACAACTGAACAAAGCAAGTGGTAAAGACCAGTGGTCACTAATTTATGTCATGATGCGAAGAGTTGCACCCCAGTTACTGGAATATGGCAATAGAGCAGGGCTGACAGGTGCTCAGGGGCAGAAAGTCATGACAGCTTGACAGAGTTCCTCACACAAAGGTCATGAAGGCTCCAGTCTCAGCAGCATCTAACAGCTCTAACACACAGACAGCTCACACTGTCTGCTGGCTTGTGACTCACTTGATGCAAGAGAGAATCCATCTCCCAGCTGCTGGCTGAGGCACTTGGTCTTGATCTAGATCTACTGCTGCAAAACCTTGGCTCAGTAACTACATATTCTCCAAGGGGAGCAGCAGGCAAGGATGCAATGTCATCTTAAAATCCATCACACACTGAAATACAATTAAGAGCTGCAAAAGTGAACAGTGAGTTCAAAAATACCAGTGCTAAGAGCCAAAGTGGCCACCTGTGGAGGAGCTAACAGTCTAGAGATCAGAGCACACATCAAAATGTTTTATGTTTTGGTTTTTTCCAAGTTTCCCTTTCTTACTCATTTCCAGCACCTTAAAGCAGACAAAATTAATCTCAGCTAGCCCTGAAAATTGTTGATTATGGAAAATAAAAATTGAAACGGATTACTTAGTGTCATCAGCTTTGGTCTTCTTAAAAACAATGGGAAACCACCTAAAGCTCTGTGACTGTCAAACCATAGTCATCTGGAACCTGAAAATGTAGTCAGCTCTAATATGACAATGCACATCAGTTCATCAGCTAAAAAGCAGGAGAGATGAGAGAGCATGCCACAAAAAGATTTTGACTCACAGTGGCTAATTTCTGAACATCTTCATCAGATGCTCCCAGTGAAGCAAGTCCTATCTCTTGTGAAAACTGTGCAAATTTGGGATCAGCAAGTAGAGGCACATGTCCCAAGAGTTCATGGCATGTATCCCTAAGGGAATGGAAATTAAAAGAGAGTCATTACAGAAATTAATACCATAACAATTCCATAATTAATTTAACATAAGGCATTTTACAGGAGTCTGACCCCTATCTACAATGAAACATGGTTTTTACAGTGTAGTTCTTCCTTGTGTCTACAGTTTCTATGTGTAGGTAGAAACACACACATTTGCTTCTGTTAAATACATTATATATCATTTAACCCCAGCTGTTCCATGATCTGTTCATCATTTCCAGATTGAGTGGAAGAGCCTGATCACTACAATCTTTCAGACTTGGTGACATGAAGACTGAAATGCCCAGAGGAAAGCCAGCTGTCCCACAAGTACAGTTTTCAGCTTTTCTGTCCACACAAATCAAAAACACATTCCCTCTTCTTCTTGCCCGTTCTTCTTTCTGTAATTGGGTAGCACTCCACATCAAACATTTTGCCACTTGCCCCCAGAAATATGGGGCAATATTTACAGAGGTTTCTGTGTGCCTAATTTCTCATTTAGTCATGAAATCCTACTGCAATTACTGGGTACTTTTGTTATGCAGTCTACTTTTCAGCTCACAGATTTCAGAAAAAGCAGAGAATCCAAGTAATTTCAAAAAGAACAGCTGTTCACATCTGTAAGTGCATTGTTAGTCATGACAAAGTGGAGACATAAGTGTACAAAGAACTGCTAACAGAAGTGCACATGCATCATCTACAAAAGCTTTCAAACAATTCTGAAAGTTTTGCTGCATTTGTTCACAGGAAATAATGGACTTGGTAGTAAAGTTCACTTTAAAAATCCAATCTGACGTTTCCTTTGCTTTTGTCTCTTTCAAGACATACCTCTTCTTTTTTTTTTTTTTCTTTTTTTTTTTTTTTTTTTCATCCTAAGCTGTAAACAAATGTTTTAAAGGCAGGGAGAAAACATCAAGTTTTCTGCCTTCTACCCAGAGTCATCCAAATTTTTTTTATAAACTATTTTTGTTTGAAATGTCACAGAACATGACATTGCAGATAAATCACGAACAGAAAAACAACCTTCTATATAATTTAAAGTCTTCTTACTCAGTATCCTCACCAAGAAGTCTGAACCAATAATGTGTAGGTGGATAGTAGTAAATAGAAGTTGGTGGCTTGCCTCACTTGACTGGATAATCATCAGAGGTAAAGGCCCTTCTTTAATTAATTTAATTCCAATCACAACAATTTTTTTCTATATTCTCCTGAAAGATTTAGCTCACTAACAATGCAAAGGACAGCTGGGAAATGTAGTTTGCAGTCTTACAGACACACCACTTCCCAGTACCAAGCAATTCACTGGAGGAACCTGATTTCTCCAACCATCAACTTCCAACATAAAAATTGGTCACAGAGCCCATTCTCTGGAAGCCCAGCACACCAATTCTTGCCTCCACCGAGCAAACCGACACTGATTGCTGAGCATCTGTGCTACACTCCATCAGTTCAGATAGATTTAGCTTTGTATCAGTAGTTCAAGCAGAAGCAAACAGTGAAGCTGGCTCCAAGTTCCTGGCTCCAGATAAGCAGGAAGGCTTCTACAGCAGCATCACTACTACTGACACCTTAGCTAGTTCCTACCTCTCTATTTTCCTGTGCTGAAGCCACAAGCCCCAGAAACAAATAAGCAAATATGATTTATTCCCAGTGCTGCACTGGGACACATGGCCTTTGTTATGTCCACTCTTGCAGACAAAATGAGAACAGACAAAGCCTAATCCCATTAACTTGTCTCTCTTGGCAAGGGGAAAAGAATGACGAGGCAGAAGATATTTCTCTCATGCCTTTAGCTTGTAGATTCTTCATTAAAGCTACGCAAAGTAGTATTTTGAATGTGCAGTTACAAAGAGGGGAGCTTAAAGCAAAAATAATATGAACAAAAAACCCCAAACCCACAAAATCTTTCAGGCAGAAACATGAATCAGTATTTGGGATTGCCATTAGAGTCTTTCAGACTTCGCTGCCAGTCTGGCCCTTTATAGATAGTCTAAACAATATAATTCTTTGCTTAACTACCAAGGCTTGATTCTTTTATTTTGTCTTATTCTGAAAATAATTAAGTTCCTTTAATTTATTCACACACATTGCTCAGAGAAAATAAGATTTTTGTAATGCACTTTTCACAGAAAATTATTTTTCTTGGAGTAAATTAGTTAGTAAAGCAGAAGAAATCTACATAGCTCTGTGAAACGTAATTAAAATCAGGAAGAAATATGTTTTAAAATGCATATGGTAGTGATACAGATCAAACCAAATGAACTCTCTAATTTGTATCTAGATCTGTAGCCCAGGTGTTAAATCTGACAGAAAGCCCACTGAAGTCAAAGGGAGACTCTTTACCTGGTTTATACCATTGAAATGCAACATTCACCAGCCAGGACCTGCAGCAAACCTCATTATGGCCCCATATATCAACCAGGAGATCTCAGGGCATTGCAGCTACTGCAGGAGATGAAGAGCTGCCATTACATTTTGTTTTAATCAGTTTTACCACTGATTTAAAAAAGCACCAGGCTTTCACTCTACACTTCTGGTAACACTTACTGTGTGTTCTATGTTATGGAAAGAAACCTAAACACATTTTAAAAGGGATTTTCAAAATTTTCCTATTTGAGTTCCTGGTAGTCAGTATACACATTACTTAACTAAGGTGAACCAGCAGGTCTGCAAGAAGAGGGTATAACATCATTAGAAAAGGACAACTTTAATACTCTGTTAGTCATATTTAGGTGAGGTGTTAAGACTATAACCTGTATTTTTAAGTTCAGCCCAAATAAGGAATAAAAACCTACATTCTAACTCAACTGTTACTATTACACAGTGATTTTCCAGACAGCGTGACCAAAAATGTTACCAAAAAAGCAGCTGCCATTACCACTAAGGTTCAGCTATGATCCACTGCTTAATTCTGAATGTAAGCAGCATCCTGAAAACTGCAGGGCTTTCAAATACACAAGTCAATGAACTAGAGAACATCAGGAAAAGCACAGACACACTTACTTGCTTCCTGGAAGATGTTATTGCCTTTATCCTGTTGGAGTTATGTACCTAAATCTCTTATCAGTAGATGAAAATGTTCTTCTTGTTTGTACTATGTTAATAAACGTCATCATTCTTTTGCTGAACACTGGTACATGCTGCAGCCTGAAACACTGGCCTCCCACTGGAGAGGAAATCATTGATGCAAAGCCTAGTACTTCCCTTGCATCATTTATTTTTTTGAAATATCTACAGATATTTTTAAATAGACCTGAAGAGGTTCAGCCCTTCCTTCCATCCAAGCCCTTTTTCAAGATTTTCCATTCTATCAATTTTCCTACAAATTTAAAAGATTTAAGTTCTAATTACAGAGGTTATAGAAGTGACTGAATTCCTTCAGGGATCACCACCTCCTTTCCAAAAGAAACACGCACACAAAGTAAGTACTTCACCCCATTCAGATGCTGAGGAAAAGGGCAGAGAAGTGTCTAACAGCACCACCTGGTGACTCCTGCCAGAATAAAGCTACCGCAATTTTAGATACAGCTTAGTACGCCGTGCCATTAAACCTTTTATATTCAAAAATATTACTCCACGGTTTTGGCAGTCAATTAATTAAATCAAACTTAGGCATGAGTCCAAACGTTTACAGAACTGGAGCTGAATATATATGTATGAATCCTTTGTGTAAATTTGGAAAAAAATCAAACATGCTCAAGCGGATTAAACCACAGCTACAATTTCATGCTAACTGCCTGGTGACTGATTCACTGCAAAAAATGTCATTCCTGTGCTTACAGGATCAGCAGATACCTTTGGTAAAACTACCTCCACATTATCTAAATGACAGGTACTGTTCTGCATATATAACACAAGACAAGAACTACAATATCTTTGATCTTCTTTTTCACCACTTTTAATCAAAAGACCATATGCCAAAATATTTCATACCAACTTGCAATATTCTGTTTTGGAAAAGCTACAATGCTGCCCCATAAAAGTCATAATTAAAATGTTTCTCATTTCTGTCATAATTTCCCTGTAACATATCTAATATTCTCTCTTGGTAAGAGAACAGTGCTCCATGTCTTGCTTGTGCTGTGTTATAGGAGAGAATTGAAGTTCAGCTGTGCAACCTGGTCCAAAGAAATAAAAATGGGAACACAGAAGATCAAATTAAAATTCTGAAAGTAGGGCTTTTTCAAGATATTCAGGGTTTTTTTTTCCCCACAACTTCTTTCTAGCTGTCCAGCAGAAAAAAAAAATGTAGATACTTTTTCAAAAATTTTAAGTGAAAACTCTATTTTCCACCAAAATATAATTTAAATAGTATTTCTGACCCACTATATAAATAACCCAGTTATTTAAGACTCTTGTAAAAAGTCAACAAAAAAGTATTTTAATTAAATTCTGGCTCGCCACTGTGAAGGATTTTGTCATCAACAGTGTAAGAAGAATTTCACACTTTGTAGAAAGGTTCCTCTCTTCAATCTTGGCAAATTCAACTGGTTCTTTTAAGAAACTATTTTTTCAGTACTAAAGCAAAGGCAGCAACTTACGGTTCTGGTGTGTAGAGGGGATCTGAGCCGTGCCGTATGTACTGAGTGCAGTGAAAGACTCTGTAGGCTAAGCCAGCTAAAAAGTCACGGGGAGACAGGTATCCAGCAACTGGTCTCACTGTGAAGCCAGACCTTTCTGAAGAGAAAAAGATAATAAAAGGCCATTACAGAGATCTCTGTATCACTTTCTGGTGACAGATTTGTTGCTAATTATTCTACCAGAAGCATAACACAAATAATCTTGACGATCACCACACATCATTTTCAATTATTACATACAAGAAGTATTTTGCATTGCTAGCATATGTATAATGAAAACAGCTTGAGGTATTGCAAAGTTGGTCTGAATATCTTTGTCTAGAAAAAAATGCTAAGGTACCGTAAGTGATGTTCTTAAAATTTTTATGTCTGGTACCAAATGGGAGAGAAGTTTCCATATTGGAAAATATGCAAAATATGTTAAGAAACTAACAGAACAGAATAGGATTAAAACAAATCTGTCCTTATTTTTCACACATAAAATATTGTTTGTGTCAATAAAGTACTGAATTTTATAGTTAAGGTCCTCATTGAAATATTTAAGTGTTCCTTTTTCAGATTTGTCCCAGTGTGAAACAGTTTCAGAATCAGTGACTTCAAAAAGTATGTTTCTCTCAAAAATTAATTATTTATTCTTTCAAAGTTTTTACAGGACAATGTTTCAAGTTTTTCTGCAACAGGTACTACCACCTGCTCTATGTAGTCTGAAAACATTTCTGAAACAAGTGTGAGATTTTGAATTTCTAGCTAGGGACTAAAAATCTGTACAATTTGGCATCATTCCTTAGTGACTGTAACACAATACATGAGAGACCCAGAAGGACACAGTCAAATTCAAAGAATGATGAGTCAGGTATTAGCAAATGCAGGTTTTCACAAACAAGAATTATGGATGAAGTGCAGGCTGAGGAAAGTAAGCTTGTGCTATAAATTCTTTATTTCCTCTAGCTTTTCCATATTTAGATAAAATGCTTTGCTAATTTTTCTCTTACCAGCACATAAGTTGTTTTTTTTCCAAACACCCTCCTTTATAATATTTTAGTTCCTGAGTAAAAAGTTTAAGAAACAAATATATGTATCTGAAAGGACATCTGAGGAGAAATTAAACTCTTAAATTAACTCCTCTGTGGCTTTTCCTCTAGAGCTAAAAACATCTCCATGTCTACCACATTGTCCATATGGGATACATTTCTATTTCAAATTAAAAACGAGAATTTATTTTTGAACTTAAATATGTAATACACTGATCCTTAAAAAATGAAAGAGAAGCACCACATCACCTACAGTGTCCAACACATCTTTTTCAATGTAAAAATAAAAGGACTAGCTTCATGAGGTCTCGAGCACTCAGGAAAACTTCATATATTCATCAGGCTACACAACAGCGTGCCAAACCTGCCCTCCTCTTTAAATTCAGTTCTCTTGGCATTTGATGCCTCCTTTTCCTGCCTGGACATTTGGGGGATGCTCAGTACGGTTACCAGAAGTCCCCATCTGTGGCTAACTCAGGTTTTCCTTTTCTCCCTGCACAAGATAACATCATGCTTTACATGTTCAGCTAATTCATTTCTCTCCATTTCATACTTGCAAATGTCTACATAAAACTCTCTTGACTCCAAAAACTCTCTGCCACAGAGAACACCAAAACTAGAATGATACTTCAAGCTAAACTGAAGGCCACTGACAGTGCTCTGAGTCTTTTCACTCAAAGTGCTTTGTACTCCATACTAACAAAAAAGAGTGTTTTCATGAAACCATATCTATTGATAAACCAAATATGAATGTTACCTTTAAGAAAAGTAGAAACATCTTCCAACTGAGGCACATTATCTTCTCTGTATCCACAGTACTTGCTCAGCAGAGGAAAGTTTTTCAAATACTCACGACAAGCATGGGTGGGATAGAGTTTACTGAGTTCCCTAAATACCACCCCCCAAGTTTTAACTTCTTCAGCTGTGTACTCCACTCTGGGAATGGGTTGACCACTATTGGAAAAAAAAATACAAAATACATCTGAATACAACCAGATTGTAGATAGTGACATTTCCACAAAAAGTATTATTTAAATAAAGGCAAATGAGACTATTAAAAATATTTGAACTATTTTTAATTGACTGCTTGATACATCTTCCTTAGAATTATCTCTTGATGCTATGATGTACATATTCTATCATTTCCTTAAGAATTGTGTTTCTTACTAAGCAGCCTCATTGCTTCTAAATGTTTGTACATATCACAGTAGAAAGATGGATTTCTTATACACCATGTTCCTATACCAGACTGATATTTCTCCACTTACTGCCACTGGTACCTTTGCAAGTGGATGACTGAAGATCCTGATTCAGTCTAACATGTAGATTGAGACCTTCAGCAGACTGTACTCTCTATCCATTCTTTAAAATACATAATACTCATACACCATCAAATGCTGGGTCAAGATTAGGCAGCTACATAGATGCTTAGAAATGTATGGATCCAATGAAAAAATGTGTATTTATTGTTTGGACAGTTGCTTACGTATGCAGATATGTTTGGAACCCTGAATTCATGCAGGACTATACTAGGAGGAAGCTCATCTCAGAACCAGCAGCCCAGCCTAAGCCTTTAAATATATCTCTCCTTTTGTTTTATTTCTGCCTTGTTCTTCTGCCCCCTCCTGCTTGCACAGATGTACAGACATTGGAAAGTAGGAGCCTTCCAGGATACCTGCAAATCTGTTTCTGACATCCAAGATTTCCCTTGAGTAGGTACAGTTAATTCAAAACTGACTGACAATGTGAACATTGCTAAGAGATCCCTCCAACTTGCACTGCCTTGTATTTAGCTGTAAGGAATTTCCCATGGCCATGGGCCATCATCGCATGTCATTATAACATTTCAAGGGGCAATTAATGTTCCTCTGGAATTAATATTCACAATCTAGCATGCGTAATCTCTGCAATCTGCCTTCTCCTCAGGCATCTTCTGCCGCCCTGTAAGGACGTACAGATTGGCAAAGGGATTCACAGCATCCTCCTCCACTCCATCAGTCCTTATCTCTCGCTCTCCTGCCACAGGGCTGGCAACGTGGGCACTCCAGCCCAGTGCTGCAGCTTCCCCAGTACCACAGACAGCAGCTGAACAGGCATGTCAGGCACAGGCAGCTCCACTGCAGCAGGAGAAGCGCAGTGCTGGCCTTTTGCTGGTGGCTGCTGCTCAATTCATAATCTTGTCTCCACTGTATGAGGTAACAAGGAATAAGCCCTCATGTCACATTTGATTGCTGCTATGCAGTCCCTACATGCACAAGAGAGGATCATCTGCCCTACATTCATTGTGGTTGTCCCCTCATCTTTATTGAAAACTTACCATTTAATCCCCTTGCCTTTCATGATATCAAAGGATTTTGATCCATGGCAGTTATCTGTCAGTCAAAAACAACTTTGTATGAGGTGCTCGTACTTGGTAGGGACTGCTGAATATCCAATACATGCACTAGTTCCCTGTCAGCCACTTTTGCAGACATGACAAGAATTGCAACACGTTTAGTGAAGTATTTCTCATCCACAGAAGCTGCACTGGGTCCGTGCCCATCCTGCAGTGGGAGACAGTCCTTCAGGTCTAGTATCTGTCTACCCCCTTAACAATTCATTATCCTTAAGCTGCATGCCAACTCATGAAAAACATAGCATAGCTATTCTGAATTGTACTGTACATGACAGATACAAGCAGGTTGCTACTCCATGCATTTGCTTTTGCTGGAATACCCAGCCCCATCACTTCTCCTTAGGCCTGACCTCTACTATGGACACTACCAGGATGGGTTAGCACTGGCACATCAAGGAGGAAAATATCTTTTACCAGTGGAAAACTCCATGTTTCCACTGGTAATGTTTCTATTTAATCTGTCACTAGAAAATCATAAACACAATCAAGGATCTGAAGCTTGCTCACTGCTCACTAAAAGGTTTATAACTTAGTTATTGTTCCAATTAATTCATTAGTACTGAAGTAAGGTTCACTGAACATTAATTCCTTAATAGGTTTCGTGCCTAGGAGAGCTGATCTTATTTCCAGCTGATCATGATACTGCTTTCTTTAAAGAGAGAATCAAGGCAGCCAGACTTGTGGCAGGATCTGTGCTGATCTTCCCTCAGCTCTGCAAACCTCATATTTCTTACCTTCTTATTTCAACATGCAAGACCCACCTTACACTCAAATATTTCAATAAATCATGGAAATCACCAGTCTGCATAGCCAGTTTTCTTGTGGTTAAGATGACTCTACAAACTAACCTAATCTGAATTTTTATTTTTCCTTATTAAAATAGGGTCTTTCCATTTTGCCATGGTCACGAGCTATCAACTCATATTATTAATTCCCTCTTAAACATCGTATGTTTCCTACAGATTTAATTTTCGCAACACTTTTTCAAACCCTAATCAGTCTCAAAGGACTAATTAGCAAGATTAACGCATTTTCACTCTCTTTAGGATAGAAGCTAAGTGAAGGAGGGAGGAAGATTTTTTTTATGGCTTTTTTGGTCCATTTATTTCACACAGCTGATCTTCACTGCTGTGCTCTATTAACATGTCTTTTCCTTTAACAGCCAGCTCCAGCAAATACCTGCTCCTTCAAGTTCACTTGGTAATATTATTCTCTCTCTTCATTACAGACACCACTTTATGTTCAAGCAAAGCAAAGCATCTACCACTACAGAACAGTAGCAATTCACAAAGGAAATGCTGATCTGGGATTTTCAACTCAACTTTTTATGGAGCCAATTCCTTGCAGCTAGATCTCTGGGTTTTTTTTAACGAAACAAATGTGGGTTGTTGGTTTCTTTCACAATGGAAAACGAAAAGCAGAAACACATCAAGTCTCAGTAAGTGATTAGGAAAGTCACTTGCATGGAAGACACTGAGACGTGTATCCCCAAGGAAGGCAGCCCTTGTAAAAGAGCTGTTCTTTTTGTGGAAATAAGTAAATAGTCATTAGACAGCAGAAGAGAGTGACGAGACTTTGATGTAGTGTCAAGACACCTGTAGTAACTCTCAGCTCCACAGCATGGGTAGCAGAAACAGCCCAGCTGTAGCAGCACAGCATTCCCTGAGCTGATTTGCCTTTCCTCAGCATGGCTTGGGCTGTGCTGCAACAGGCTACTGAGGATGTCTCCCTGGGCTGTCTCTCCATGGATACCCAGAGACAGACTGGCTGTACTGACCAGTAGATACAACATGTCCCTGGGGGTAAGGATAACCAGTGCAGGAGACCTGAAGTATCAATGGGATTTTGACACATGTTAGATAACTGCCCTAAGCACTGGTCTCCCAGTTTTTCTGGTGCCTGGCTAAAAGCAATTGAAGCCTCTTCTTTTCCTTCTGCTTATAATAATAGGACAAGTTTGCAATCTTTTAAAGGTTTGAAAAGATGACTGGAATGAAGAAGTACATTTAGAAGTTTTGCTGAAGTACAAGATGTGGTCCTCAAATAACCTTTGGTTTGGATTGTGTAATTTTTGTAATGTGCCTGCAAAAATGTTCTTAAGCCTTCAAAATCTAAAGAAGGAAAAGGTTTTCCTTTCCTTGATTTGTTTTATTTTCTGGAAATAGGCAGGATTACTTTCTGTTATTTTGCAAAAAGGTGTTTCTCTTCTGGTTTCAGGGTGGAAAAAAAGGCCACACTTGGAAGCAAAAGACCTAACTACTGCTTAGTAAGCCAGCTGCATCACCTTTCCAGCACTTAGGCAGCTGAGAGGGAGAAGGAAGGAAGATCTTACCAGCAAGTTAGCAGCTGTGAAATGCACAGCACTACTGCCACCATCATGGATAAATGGAGAACTATCCCACTTACTGAAAGAGCCTAAGAGCACACACAGCCTGCCCTATCCACAGGTATCCACTTGACATTTCACACTGCAGTAAATGACAAGAAGCACTGACTTCACTGCAAGCATTAGACTAAAAGAAAGATAATAAATCAATCAGCTTTAAACAAACATTCTAACGAAAAACCTATCTCAATTTACATTTGAAAGCTGGCTAAACTCAGGGCTTACCTGGGCAGCCTAGAAAACTCCTCTACTAATAAACACCTGCCCCAGCAGGCATCAGCTCAGTGTGCGGGATGGATGTCATGAGCACCCAGCTAAACAGATACAACTGTGAGCAGAAAGAAAGGGGAAAAAACACTAGCACCTACATGTGTGTAAGACTGGTAATAGCTTAATGACTGCCTTGGGACAACAGTAAAGGAAAAATATAATCAGAATTATATGGTCAAAACAAACTTAAACCATCTGTCCCCCCTGCCTCCTGCAGGCTGTATAATAGCCTCATACTGAAAAACATTCTGAAATTCAGTTTTGACTTGATTCCTGATAGGATGTACATCCTATAAATGGAAAAAAAATTTGCACGTTTGATATTCTTAAACCACATAGGTAGAAATCTCAAAGGAGAAAAAATGAAAAACCTGAAGAAGTGTAGAGAAGAAAATGGAAAAGAACATGAAATTAATATGTTCTTTCCCTTGAGAACGAGGGTTTAAACCTGTTGTAAATAAAACCTAGAGCAGGATTAGAACTAGTTGAGTGCTTCTGTGACAAGAAAATTGCAACACAGTAGGTGTTTGTAGGTAGAACAGCAAGTTTCCTAACTTCCAGAGACTGTAGCAAATTGAAAATACCGATTTGAAATGGGGAAAAAAAACAGAATGAGAAAACACTTTCAGTGTACTTGTGTGCAGCCAGCAGCTTCTCTAACTACATAGAAATGCACTGACTAAATTCTAAGAAATTTAGAGCTGTATTAGCAAAACCAATAAATGGCATTCTGCAGCATCCAGTAGAATCAGAGAATGATACAATTGTTAAGGTTGCAAAAGACTTCTAAGATTACCAATTCAACTGTTAAACCAACACTGCTATGTTCACCACTAAACCTTGTCTCAAAGTGACACATCCAAAGACCTCTTGAACACTTCCAGGGTGGTGATCCCACCACTTCCCTGGGCAGCCTACTGCCTGACCAGCCTTTCAATAAAAAAATTTCATAATATCCAGTCTAAACCTTGTGCAGCTTGATGCTATTTCCTCTCATCCCGTCACTTGTTATCCGAGAGAAGAAGCCAACCCCCACCTCACACAACCTCCTTGCAGGCAGTTGTAGAGAGTAATCAGGTCTTCCTTGAGCCTCCTTTTCTCCAGGCTAAACAACCACAGCTCCCTCAGCCACTCCTCATCAGACGTGAATTCCAGCCCCTTCACCATCTCTATAGCCATTCTCTGGACACGCTCCTGCACCTCAATGTCCTTCTTACAGTGAGGGGCTCAAAACTAGACACAGGACTTGAGGTGTGGTCACACCAGTGCTGAGTACATGGGGAGAATCACTGCCCTGGTCCTGCTGAACCAGGGCATTTCTGATCAAGGCCAGGATGCCATTGGCCTTCTTGGCCCCCTGGGTACACTGCTGGCTCATAGTCAGATGCTGCTGACCAGCACCTCCTGATCCTTTTGCACTGAGCAGCTTTCCAGCCAATTTTCTCCCAGCCTGAAAAACTGCAGGTTGTTGAGACCAAAGTGCAGCACCTAGCACCTGCTTTGTTGAACCCCATGTGATTGGCTTCAGCACAGCATAGTATGTGTCAAAAGAAAATAATAGTTTTGGGGTTTAGTGAGCTCTTGCAACTATGTAGGGACGCTAGATATGTGTGATTCAGCAGTGCATCAGTTTGTCAGTAAGGCATGCAAATATCTGTAAAATATTTTCCAAAGTTTAGGCAGCTGTGAATAAAATGCTAAAAGAGAGAGTGTTTGCTTTTCAAATGCTTCACTTGCCTGTAGCTGTATCAAAATTGTAACGGGATTCCAAGCATCAGGTTTGTAATTTATAGCCTACACTAAACTAGTCAAAGTTTAAAGGATGACTTTGTGTACTGTTAAACTTCATCCTACAGAGTTAAGTAGAGCATGAATTCTAACTAGTCAGCAGCACAGTGAAGAATTATGCCAGTACTTACTATTTATAGCTCATGGCAACATCCACAAAGTACTTTCTTCTCTGTCGATAGACATTGTCTTTAAATCCCTTAAGCAAGGAAGAAGAGAGTAATTTACAATAAGGACATAAAATTAGCTGTAAGAATTATAAATCATTGAAGTGTTTCTTTAGTACTTAGTTGCATTGTATTTTGATTTACACTCTCTACTGGACTGCAATAGAAAATAAGGATTTTTCTTTGCTTTTTTTTTTTCTTTTTTTTCTTTTTTTTTCTTTTTTTTCTTCACCAGAGTTCCACAGGAGTTCTTTCAAGAAAGCTTGGTGCATAAGCACAGTCATTCAACCAAGATGCTGAAAAGTGAAACTTTTTTCCTGTCATTTCATCTCACTCATGTTTTTCTTGATCTGAACTGAGATCTACACACAGGTGCATAGCACAATAATCTACCTGTTCTTTATACATCTTTCTTCACTAGAATCAAACATCTAAAGATCATATGCAATTCATTTTGAAGATAGTTTTTTCAGCAGTTGCCATCTTAACCAACACATTAAGAACTGAACCATCAGGCTCCAGCTGATGTTTGAGTTACAAAGGAAGGGCTCTACCTCGTGGGCTACAGTAGGCTCACACCTTTTCCACTTTAAGAGCAAAAGAGTTGTATAACACATATATGCTGGCCAGTTACAGCTCTTTGAGATATTCAAAATTAGAACAGATCTCTTCTATATCTACAAAATATAAAGATACTTCAGGTTTGGACTACCAGAAGAGTAAACTACTTTCAAAGTAGAACTGCCAACCTCTTGAAGATAAAAAAAGGTTAAAGAGTTATCTATGTTACCCAGTTAGTAGCCCAGAAAGTGCATTTAAGATTCCCCCTGAAAATTAAAATGCTGAAAATTAAAATGTCTTTTTTCCTTAGTGCTCACACAGACATGCAAAACACTGAAACAAATTAAATTATAACATTTCTTGATTTGAGATACTTGTATGAGCTTCCATAAAACTCAGGAGACATTTTACTGTCCCATAACCAAAGCTGTGCTGCTGGGGCAGAGTATGGGAGGATTTCACAGGACTACAGAAAGCCTTCAAATCTCCACTCCTACATAGAAAAGCTTCTTTGACTTGCAAAAAGTTGCTGTAATCTGGGGGAGCCTCCTTGTCTCCTTAATACCTATTGAGGCAAATGTTGAGTTACTCAGCTGGAGACAATTCACTTTGGAAAGTGATGGAAAACAGCACAGGGGACTTAAAAACCTGTCAAGTGTAATGAAACTGAGACTGAAATCATAAACCATTATGGAGTGGGTTAAGGCTAAGCTGTTGAAGTGGTGCTATCCTTACAGGTTCTGTAATAGGATAATTCTCTTTAGTTCTCTGGCACATACCTGCCACTGCTAAGGAACAGGGCAGACAACTGGACTAGCCTTTCAAAGGCCAGTCACAGATTTAAGGGTGCTTACCCAAATTCTAAGATCTAGCAGGCTGCATAGGCTAACAAATGGTGTGTAAATTGTAAGAGTCCTCCCAAGTGTAAAATATATACTCATATAATGCAAATGTCTTTTTTTTGTTTTCTGTAAAACTGAAGGCAAATTTTCAGCAGAGCGCTCAAGTATTTAATAAAGGTATCAGCTCAGAACATAAAACAGTATCTAATGGCCTGTCAGAGCCATAAATTCAAATCTGGAATGAGCTGTCTCTACAACCTCTGTTTGAACCAAATTACGGTAAATGGTTGAAGATAATCAACAGGCTTTTCCTTTCAGAGAAAATGTGAATTAAATCCCTGTTTGTCATCAAAAAGTAAATGGCAGAAACCAGGATTCAGGAATGTGCTCCCTGACTATGGGCCCTCAGTATGGGAAGGGCTCCCACATGATACAGGAGGCTGAGAACTAAGCAAGGTGATGATGATGATGATCGTGGCTGGTATGTGTGCAGATGACACCAGAGACAGTGGGGCTGCCATGGATCTTTGTGATGGTGTCCATCTGGCTTGTGTGCACAAGGGTGGGAATCGTGCCTGAGCCCCCACCACGGCACAAAATGTGCGCAACAAAAACCAAAGGAAACTACCATCTACAGCTAGAATTTAATCTGATTCTATTACAAGACAGTCTTATGGTCAGATATCTTAGTTCACTGCCTACTTCCTTTCAGCTGCAAATTTCTGACAGTACCAGTTTAATCCAGCTTATTTTAGGAATCAATGTAACTATCTACCACCAGTATCTCTGAGTCAAGTGATTCAGAGGTAGAAACTTGGATTTATAGAAAGGGAAATTATTTTAACACAAATGCCTGCAATAGTCTGCCATGAAAGACTTGGAGGTTAAGCATTTATAACCATTAGCAAAAAGAAATAAAACAATAACAAACCCCTTTTTTCTGTCTTTTGCATTGAGCATTTGATGCTACTACAGATACCACTTGTGCATGCAGGCTTGTCTCCTGCCACCAGAGTCAGGAGATTTTGAGAAACAATGAGAGACACATTCCCATTTGCTGCATTCACCAAAACCAGGGACATGTTTCTCTGTTTTATCTTGTAATTACCTCCTGAGTGCAAAATAATGCCTTCAGAATTATTTCTTCTCTGACACCTATTGACAATAGCAATTCTTACCCAAGAGCTACTTCTGGCAGAACTGAAGGTCATATTGAAACTTTCTATCAACCAATTACATTTTATTTTGAAGTGCAAGCAGTACAAAAGGGGATATACTTGCTAAAAAATGAATAAGTTTAGTGGAGGACCTGAATTTTGTGTATCTTTCTACAGAAAAGGAAAATGAATTCACTGAAACTACCAAAGAGAAACGAGTCCTCATCTTCTGAAAACAATCATCAGCCAATAGGCTTTTTATTGGACTGGCAAATAACCCAACAAATCATCTATAGGACAATTTTGTTACACTTACGGGGTGATCAGCATCCAGCTCAGATCCATACATCAAAACTCTCTGAGAGCATTTGTCTAACTCAGAGATCTTCCTGGGGAACCAAGGGACACAGTCGAGATCTGTAGGAGACAGAATGCAAATTTAATGCACTGGAGTGTAAGATCATGGAGATACCTGTGCAAAACATCTGTCAGTGTCTAAACCAAGGGATACAAAAACAGCCTTGCCTTCTTCATCAGTCCAGATGTTTTCCGGTGGATTGAGAGATACTATATTAGTTTGAAACTTGAGCAACTGGATCAGTTCATTAAATTCTTTCTTACTGCAGTCACAGTCCACAAAAATTTCCACCTCTGAATTCCTTCTCTTTGATTTTCGTGATTCAATATGAACCATACTCACATGTTTTTCCTGTGGAAAGATGAAATAATAGATGAAATATAGACATACATAGACAAGCAATACTGGTGGCACATTCCTCAGGAAAGTTTTTCCAGTTATTAAAAGGCCTTTTTATTGAAAGTAATTAAAAGCCTTTTTATTGAAAGTACTCCCTTTTTCTATTTACAGGATTAGTTAGTGACACACACTAAATACTCAGGACAAAAAAAACTTACATGGAAAGTAAAAACAAAATTATTATTTTTAATTAAGAAAGCCAAGTAACTATTTCATTTTATCTACAAAAACAATCTCTTACAGAGGACAGTATAACACTTTTTTTAATTTAATGCAATTTTATATTTATCTTTGCTATAAATATTAAATTCTAATGCAATTTCAATTGGAAATTTTCATCATAATAATGTTAATTTAAATACAATTCAGTGTGCTTCTTTAAACAGATGTTATTAAACATACTACTTGATGTACCTTACTACATGAGGAAGAAAATATTTTTATGAGAATAAACACGTATCAATCCTTACCTATCTACTGTGCAATTATCAATAACATGAAGTGTTAGTAGCAATATAATTAAAATCTAACTCAATTTATTCTCTATTTCAATGTCCCCATCAAACAAATCATGCAACAAACATCACAGTGTAAATACTTCTATCATGAAAATTTTCTCATGCTAGAACTTTCTCATGGGTCTCTCTCCCACAACTACTGGTCTGCCAAGGGTATCATACAGAGACAGATAACCATAATGTGTTGTGGCTGATCTGATCTAGAGTGACAGCCTTGCTTCAAAACAGGAGGTTGGATTAGATGCTGTTCTCAACTAAGAGACTGACCTCCTATGGACTCTGCTTTTCCTTTTTCTTGCTAGACAGAAACTATCTGTTACTTTTCACAACTATTCTTGCACTTACTTAATGAAGCCAAGAAAACATTTGTTGACTTCCAAATGGAAAGAAACTCATCTCTGTATTTCCAATTGTCCGCTGTATTTTACATAAATGTCCATTTCAGGTGGAGGTGTCCTCTGGCAGAGCCAACCATCAGTGTCTGTTTTTACACCTCTGGATATACAGGCATAGTTCTTTCACTGGCATGCTCCATAAATGTGTATACAGTGTAGCAACCCAATCGCATAACAAATTCAATTTTGTCTTCCCTAGGTTAAGTTGAGAACAAAACCCTGCACTCCTTCCTGCAGTACTCAAATCTGTTAAGTAACTACATGGATGCGGGTGGATATCCCTGCTACATTCTCCAGACACGTTTTAAGACATCAGAGTGAGTGAGTTCTATTCCCAAGAAGGGGTAGCAGATGTTTAAATTCAGAATTTCAGGTATGAACCCATACCAGCATTTTAGCCAGAGCTGCACTTGGACACTTAACCCTTAAAGAACAGCTGCATTGAAAACACAACTCCTACTGCAACTTCTGTTCACTCACTTAGGTTTCCCCTCTTTTTGTCAAACACCCTGCTTCCTGGCAGGCTCCCTCCTGTGGGTCTAACTCACCTCTTTTTCTTGGCTGGAGAATCTGTGCGTCTAACCTACACCAGCCTTGGGAATCTGTTCCCAGAGCCAGCTACTATGAGTGAGGGCTGGTAACACCCAGTGATCCCACACTTAGATGCCTCTGATGGTTTGGCCTGAGAGGCAGGCTCCAAGCCACCTCCTAATTTTGTCTTTGCTGCACACACTGAACAACTTAAGACTTTTATCATGCTGCTTTAATGACCCTCAGACATGTCTCCAAGCATTCTGACCAGGAGTCTCTCTGACAAGCACTGATTGCACGGAGATCTATGTGGGAACCAATACCTCACAATTTACATCCCAGTTAGACACGTAAAACCCTGACCCTGCAAACACTTAAAGTTGTCTCTAATTTCAAGACCATCAAGGTTACCACCAACATCACCTGATTGTGTTAGATTCCAAACTGCTCTCTGAAAGTGTCTCCTTTGATTGTGGCCTGCACAGACAACCTCAAATCTAATTTACAGTGTTGAGAATCACATCAGAAACCTAAAGTGAACCATGTGAACATCAGCATCACTGTCAAATTTTATTTCAGAAAACCCTTCACAGGCTCAAAATGCTTTGTTCAATGGTCCATAAAATTTTAAGATACTTTTATTCCGTTCTGCAGAGCGAGTGTAGCTGCACTCTATTCCTCTTGCCACGGTCCATTAGATTGATATCAACAAAGAGCCTGACCTCAGTAGCCGTCCTCAGTCCAGCCAGCATAAATGATTTGTAAGTGTTACCTGGAAGAGTCTGAGAGCTTTCACCAATCCACCAACTTCATTCTTCAAGGAAAATACCACAGCTGTCTTTCCACCTTCAGATGCAGATTCATTTTTCCCATTTCCCTTATTCCCTTTCTTGTCTTCATTTTTCCCAGAACTCGATCTGTTTAGCTACAAACAGATAAAAAACACGATCATCTCAGATGAAAACAGGCAAGAAAAATTTCCCGCAAGAGAAATTTTTGTTTGAAAATAGCTGAACAGAACTCATCCTAGCTTAATTTGAAAGAAAAGGTCATGTGTTTACTTGAAATCAGAATCACACGTTAAAGGCAGCTGCTAGAGAAGATTGTGTAAGAGGCTGTACAAAAAAGATTTTACAAGCCTAAGGAAAAGCATAAATAGGATACATATATGATGGCATTATTTGGGCAATGCTATCATTAGAAGTAAATGTGGAGCAAATGGAGACAGTCTAAATTACTGGTAAAACCCGCAGATCAGTTACTGAAACCTGAATATTGCTGCAAAATCACAGGGATGCTATCCTAACCTGCACCAGTCAATTCATGAAGATGTGCACTGGTCTGTATTTTTCTATTGACCATTGTTACATTTAAAGCCAAAACTTTATGTTCTCTGTTGTAGTACAGTTATTGTTATCACGTAATGCAATTTTTCCTGAGAAAACAAAACCTCTGTTGATTATACAAACCATAACAGAAATGCTTAGACTGCAACATAGACTACCAAGTTGGAAGTGACCTCAAGGATTATCTGGTCCAACTTTTCTTGGCAAAAGCATGGTCTAGACAAGATGACCCTTGTCACACCAAATCTCATAATTGTCCAGTGCTGGAGAATCCACTGCTTCTCTCAGGAGATTATTCCAATGGCTGATCGTTCTCATTTTGAAAAACTTTACACCCCACAGAAGATGAGTTAGCTGAGGAACTCAAAAAATACAAAAAATTGCACCATCCTTGGCCCCTCTTACATTCTTCTCAGAATCTGTGAGTCCAAGACAGTTTTAAGTGAAATTTCAGTCATAATTTTCTAAAAAAATGTTATTTTATCAGCTTAAATCTTGTTGAAATTCCAACAGTACAGCCTTTATAGACAATTTTTATAACATTGACCATCATTTTCAAAAAGCAGCCTGCATTTTTCCATACTTAGGTTGTTACTCCTGGAGAAATTAATTCTCCAGTGAGATGCTAACTGCTTTGTTATAATCCATAAAAATATGCAGATATACATTAAAAACCTATACTATTTCAATGTTTCAAATGGATTAAATTGTACTTTAGTAAATTCTAAAGCAGCTTACAGAAAGTAACCTGACAATTCAGCTTTTTAAACAGCTCTTTTAACACTCTTTAAATGGCACAGCCACATTTAAACCAGGTATGGGACATGCTAAGAAGTCCCTGTGGTCTTTTATCATCATTTATTAGAAAAAAAGAAAACAATCTGGAAAGCCAATTTGTTTGCAGAACAATATATGAATGGTTTCACACATGTTCATTTTTTAGCAACTGAGCTTATATGAGTCTGCTCCTACCTGATATGGTAGGAAGCTTGCCCAGGGATAGTTATGGGGAAGGTCACTTTTGTTTTAACTTCAGTAATATCTAGGATTTGGATAAGTCCTTTTCACATACATCAAACACACAACCTCTAGATGAAGTGACAAAGGTGCTGCTTTTACAGCATCTGCGGTTTTTCCATGTGTGCTGCTTTCTAGAAGATTTGTACACATAATCATGGAGTCAACCAAGCGTTCAAGAATCTCAGTACTGTCCGTTCCTCTGGAAAACAAGGGCACTCGGCACTTTCCAAGCCTGTCACACATTCCCTAATATTCTCAAGAGAGCATTACCCAAAGTGATGACTGAAAGACCCTCTCAAGCATTTGAAAATTAAAATGAACACCTATTTGTTATGAGCCCAGTAGAAGAGGATGAACTTGAATTTTATTAGCCACGTTCATTAGTACACTTCATAATTAACGCCTAACAGATCAACTTTCCTAATGAAAATTAATTATGTGGAGCAAGTGGAAGTCCTCAGGAAAAGAAAACATTTACAGTAGAACACAGTGAAGAAAGTAACTCAAATATAAAACAGTAAAACAAATTTATTTCATTTAATTCAATACTTTCAATAGAAGCTGAACATGTACAAACAAGGATACTCCACATTTGCCATAAAGCCAGTAAGCCAATTCAAAACTGGTACAAACCCACGTATTCCACTGGTTTTACCCAAGTGATAAAAATCTTCATCTCTTACAAAATTTTATAGGTATAGGAGTCACAGTCTTCATAATCCTAAATATTTCATGTATTCAGAGCAGGATACCTTATTTAGTCACACACACCTGTTAGCATACGGAAGTTTGTCTCACACTTGAAACCACCCAAGCACCTGTTGCACCCATGTCATCACCTTACAGAGAGCCATTTCTATCTCCTGACGGTCTTTCTCAACAGTCCCCTGGCACGGTGTTCCCACGTGTCTTGCAGCCCTGCCCGAAGGCAGAAGCCGGGAACACAGCGGCAAATCCCCCGGCACCAACGCGCAGCGGGGGCACGGCATTAGTGTCCTGCCAAAAATGCTCCGTGCATCGTGCCGTGAGCCTCACGGGTGCCCTGAACAGGCAGTCTCTGCTGATGTGCACAGCCCGCTGGACTAACCAAGGGCTTCCAAAATCCAAGCACTTAAAACCATCTGAGCTGGACCCGATGCTTTTTTTTCTATTATTCCCGCAGCAATACGGTTCATTTCTGCAGTAAGGCTTGTATCGCTCATGAAACTTTTTCTGTTATGTATGACACTTTTAAGACAGCGTTCTGAACGGGGACCGATTCGACAGCAAAGTTAGCTTCACCGGCCCCTGCCGCTGCCGAGAAACTGCTGGCTTGACCGTGAAGCGAGGAGCAAGGGGGACGCACGGCTGCCTGGCAGCGGGCCCCGGCGGATCCCGACCCCCGGCGGCCCGCCCTGCCCACCCCGGCCCCGGCACTTACGGTGAGGCTGCCGGCGGCGGGCCGCTCCTCCGGCAGGGCCGAGTCCAGCGAGAAGCCCCGGCGCGCCCAGTACTTGCTGGAGAACATCATCATGGCGGGCTGCATGGGGCCGGCGGCGGGCGGGGGGCAGCGCCGCGCTCTGGCCCGCCTCGCCCGCGCCCGCTGCCTTTATACGCGCCCGCCGGGGCTGATGGAAACACGATTAGGGGACACCCGTCTCCGGGTGACGAGAGCCGCCGGCAGGCGGACGCCCACGGTCCCCGCTCACCTCAGCAGCCGGGGCGGGACGGGGCAGCGCAGCGCGGGGAGCGATCCCGCCGCCTCACGCCGGCAGCAGCCCCGGGCAGCGGTGCCGGCAGCAGCCCCGGGCAGGTCCCGCTGCGGAGCCGCTGTCCCCACCAGCCCTGGGGCTGCTCCGGACGGCTCCTTCGCCCTCCCCTCCCACCTGCGCCTGCCGCGGGCCCTCCGTTCCGGAGCGGCCCGGCCGGGCCGGCCTCTGCCCCCACCGCGGCACCAAGGCCCGGCACGGCGCGGCTCACAGGCTCGAGAGTGTGGGGACAGCGCGGCAGGAGCTGAGCTTCAGCACAGGGGAGTTGTGCAGAGATAGCGAGAAATGCTTTGGTGTAGAAATCCATCTCTCTCCGTTTAAGTGAGCAGAAGGCAACTGCTGAAACAATATCTTGACTGCAGGGTTAAAGGAACCCCATCTCCCAAATTTACTTGGGAAATTTAGGATTTCTAACTTTTCTTTCATTGTAACATTCATTTTGTGACGTGCCACCGTCACCTGCCATCCCAGCTCCTCCTCACTTCTTTCATCTTCCAAAACCTCTCCACGACATCCTTTGAATCCATAGATTACCTTACAGCAGGCAGCACTGAACAGCACACCTGAATTGGGAGCGCTATGTCAGTTTTCCTCAAATACGTACTCAGTTTTCTCTGTTCCAACACGCCAGGCAGGGGAAACTTACCACTTCCCCTTGAAAAGCACCACCGGTGACTTGCCCTGGGCCTCCCAAAAGAGAGGCAAACTAGCTGAATGTAACAGCTGGCTGCACATGGCCACACATATTATTAGCTAAGTCTCATATCCTGAGTTATCAAGAGATGTTCCCTGTCCTGTTTTCTCATTACTTTTGATGACAGGAAAGCAAGCTGGTGTCTTTGGACTTTGATATTCCTATCTGTTGTGCATGAGACACATAGGCACGGCTCCTGCAGTTGAACAGTATGAGGGAGGTTGCTTAGCACTTTCTGAATGCTCCAGTGACAAAACCAAACATGACTGGGCTGCCTTTCCACCTACAGGCAAGAGAGAGCATGATTTTATCTAGCGTTAGGTCCTGGCTCTGCAGCTGGGGCATCACACAAGTCTCTACTGCTCTGGAGCCTTGTTATTGTTGCACCTCTGTGCAGTAACCAGAGCACAGCAAAGGTTTTCTCCCTCATCAGCTCTTCAGCATGACTCCTGAATGCAAAACAAATGAAGGTGCACTGTGTCAGCAGGTGTTAATAACAGGTAGGAGGACTCCAGTGCTTCAGCTGTTTTAACCATGCTGTGTGCCCCTGTGTCCCACAGAGAGATTGCTTCTCCCTAGAAGGGAGTTCTCCTTTTGCACCTTGTATTGTGTAGGTGGACGTATCAGCACCAGATCAAAAGACATTTAGGGACTGAAAGTGTTTATTTCTTCTTTGTTCTAGCTGCTGTACAGAGCTGGTATATGGCTCTGGGAATATTGCTAAACTACAAATTTTGTTGAGAGCTCAACTTACTTTTCTATAGTTCACAGTGCTGTATATGTAGACTAAGTAAATCCCTAAAATCACTGACCAAAAAATTAGAAGTTCATCAAAGCAACTATTCAAAAGTACCTGATCTAGATAGAGCATGTCTGAGTGTCACCAGCAATGCTATTTCACCTTGGGAAATAGAGTTGACAGTAAGAAATGGATAAGCTTAGTCTTGTTACTAAAAGGTGCCTCATTGCCTATAGGCAGAAGTCAGAAACTGCAAGGTCCTCTTTACTTTACACATATATTCTTTTTTTCTCTCATGAGACAGCAGAGTCACTGTTGCCTGAAGTCCTCAGCTATGCACTTTTTAAGCTTAAAAATTTGCAGAATTCTCAAGTGAAAATTGAAATCTAAAGCAAATCTGTGAGATGTTTTCAGTGTTTGAGTAATTTTATCCCCACCAGAAATATCAACTGCCAGTTTCAGCATATTTTCCTTAAAAATATTTGTAACATTTACCATAGCTTGATTTAACTGGAGGGTGAAATTCACAGGGCAGAGCAGATTGTATTGACCAAAATACTATTCAAATTTAGCCCTGGTTCTCCCAGATAACCAAGTCTTTGTCTCAAGGCACACTACAGCAGGAAAAAGAACTCCCAAGTCATCATGTGGCAGAACAGAGAAAGAAATAAAGCTATGAAAAGGTATCAAAAAAAGCATAAAGAAACATGGCCTCCACAAGGATCTAAAATGTAACCACCACCATTATTCACTGTCAGGTCAAAAAGGCAGGGCAGAGAACAGATGTGCTAATTATTCATGTAAGAGATGTTGACACAAGCAGAAAATAGAAGTCCCAATACCTTTTCAAATCACAATTTTGTTGGTAAAACAAGGACTTTGTGAAACAACTGACAAGTGGACTAACCAAAGGAGCTTTTCCAACAAGGAAAGATGCACAGTCTGTTCCTCTTTACCAGAGATATACACACACACACCCCTAAGACAAATTCTCTGAGTAATGTAGGTCTGCTGAAAAATCTATGATGACAATGTACACTTAATTTTTAAGTCATGAAGATATGGGTTCTCAAGCAACCATCAAAACCATCCTCTTTTAACACTAAGGGGATTTTTAACCAACTAACAACCATCAGGCAAGGATATCTACCAAAAGATAGACTGGCTAGGAAGACCTGGGAACATAGATGATATCACGAACATAAAGCAAATTCACGATTTTCAGCAAAAGAAAAGTTCTGAGAAAAAGGCAGAAACTATTTCAGGAGAAAAAAAAAAAAAAGGGATTTCAATAAATTCAGTTATTACAAGAGCCAAGAAGAGGAAACCTAGAGCAGAAACACAGTTCTTTCTCTGCTCCAGAGAAAACATAGTTTAATCAGGAAACTATTTCATTACAGAGGAAGTGCAGTCTTCTACTACAATTTTACTACTAGTAGTAGCATAAATCATTAGTTCATCATTACTTCAATTCAAAAAAGGAGCTTATAGGAGATGCAAACAAGGACCAAGATACCAAATACAGGTAGAATAGCACATAGATGAAAGCTGTGGTACAAAATTCAAAGTCATTAATGTAAGACATCAAAAACAACTTTTAAAAAAATTACTACAGCAGCAGCTATAAGAAATGAACTATCAGACCATTGAATACAAGGAAAGGACAAAACAAAAAAAAAAAGCCCTTAAAATTAGCTAGATATTCAATGCACTTTTTTTCCATCAGCCTTTGTTAAAGAATCAACTGTGACCAGATGTCTATCACAACTAATAGCAAGTGCAGAGAGATAAGCTCTTTGCTTTTAACAACATGAAACAATGTTGAAGAATACTCCAGATGAATCTGATCATAGCAAATGAGAGCACAGAAACCACTTACAGAGGAGGCTCATTAAACCTCTGCCATCAATAACTGGTTTAAGAACTATGGGGAAGGACAAGTGACAAAAGACTGGGAAAAGGCCAAAATTATGTCAATCTCCAAGAAGATAATGGGGAGGAAGAAGGGCTGAAGAATTACAGACCAGTCTAATTTCACTTGTTTGAGAAAACAGAAGTACCAAAATTATTTGTAATGATCCAGAAGATAACAGATGTATTTGAAAGTAATGAGTCTGTCCTGACTCTTTCAAAACAGTCAGGACAGATTTGCTGAGAACAAATCGAGTCAAGCAAATCTCATTTCCTCTTATGACTGTCCTGTGGACCAAGGCAAAACAATGCACATCATTCATCTTGATGGCAGCATAGCATTTGGTATAATTTCTCATAACATTCTCACAAGAGAGATAAGGCATAGAGGTACAGATTTGTAACAAATCATACAGAGGGGTGGGTTCAGTTAAATGGAAAGGTGCAGAGAACAGGAGAGCCTCATGTACCTACCCTCACACTTAAACTATTTAGTAAAAGCCTGTTTTTAGAGCCTCTAGAGCCCAGTTATAAATTCCCAAACTGTACCTACCTCAGAAATGCTGTATTGGTTACAAAATTTAAACAGATGCTGGGGCAGAGAGGGCTGCTTACAGATAATCAGCTGCACAATCACCAGGGAAGGCAGAAATTACAGAAAATCCCCAGCTGTATGCAATCACACTGTCTGAGCTGGAAATCCACAAACACCTGAAACTTGCTTGCATAATACAGTGCAGGATCTCTAAAGGTATCCTGCAAACAGATTAGACAGGCATCTAGCACAAGACATGCCTTCCAGCAGGAGATACTGTAGCTAATCAATTATTGACAAATTTTTAAAAGTGTATTCCCATATTGCAAATCTGGAATTTTAACAAGCCTTTTGTATGCATATATACAGGTATTCACCACATGATGAAAAAACGTGTGGTACGATTGATCTGGCTAAGATAATTTAGGTCTGAAATTTGTCAGCTCCTTTATGCTGTTCACCATATGATGCACAAGTTTATCATAACAGCCTAAAAGGTGTAGCAGCCCGGGCAGAGCACAAAGAGCTGGGATTGCCACTTTTGGTCACAGTAGTAGTACTGTTTGTTGCTTGAGGAATCATTAAGTCCCTGAACCCAAAAGTTTGTACTTTAAAGACTTCCTTGTTCTCCTGCATCACTTACTGGAGCAGTAATACCAGAGGAGTGTGTGGAAGCTCTCCAAGACCAATCCCAAAGGTGGCGTGTACTGATGGAACCCAAAGGTCATCTGGATTCATACACCAAGAGTGCTTTGGAAAAAATCTAGTGTTGCATCTCACTGAGTTTTGGCAAGCAAAACAGAACATCTGCACACCAGTTCTATGAAATACAACTATTTTTTGCACCAGATCTGGATGGGTGCTTAAAAAATGTCCTCTTCAATACAGCAAGGAGTTTTTCCTAACATGACCTCACTCATCAAGGAATCATCACACCGAAGGGGTCAGGCTGGGATGGAGCTCACTCTCCTCTAGCAGCCTGTATGGTGATGTGTTTGGGTTTGTGCCTGGGTCAGTGTTGGTAACACAGCAGGGTTTCAGCTGCTGCTGAACACCGCACAGCACTGAGGTTCTCTGGCTGCTTCCCGGGGTGAGCACGAGCCTGAGAGCAGTCACAGCCAGGACAGCCGACCCAAACTGACCAAAGGCACATTGCACACCACATGCCATTGTGCTCTGCAATAAAAGCTCAGGGAAAAGAGGAGGAAGCAGGCCATGGCATTTCATTCATGATCATGGCCTTTATCTTTCCAAGGAACCTATGGTGAGATTTTGCTCTCCAGGAGGTGCATCAAAACCTGCCTGCTGATGGGCCATAGTGCGTGAAATCCTCTTTGTGCTTTCCTTGTGGGAGCAGCATTTGCTTTTCCTGTTAAAATCTCATTGCCTCAGTCCATGAGCCTTCCTGCCTTCCTTCTATTTTCTCCCATCCCATGGAAGAGGGGACTAGGCAAGGGGCTGGGTGGGTGCACGGCTGCTGGCCAGGGTCAACTGCAACACTCCGAGGGGACACAAGTGACCACCTTTTGCTGAACTGCTGTAGCCTGGGCAGCAGTTTAAGCTCTGCACAGCAGGCTCTGCAGTGGTTGGTTAATAATAAGATACACCTGCAGAAACAGTCTAAGAGCCAGTGTTAAGGTAGGGTATGAGGCATGAGCCTGTATAATCAAAATATATACTATATCTGAACTCTTTCAAAAAGAAAAACATCTAGAAGAATGGAATAGAAGGAATGAATAGAATCATCTCTTCAAATTACATAGCAAGTTTGAAATATATAGCTGATTCAACTGTGAAATTGATTTTGGATTAGGTAAAAATTTACATCCTACAATATATCTTTTGTTTTTAATTCATCAGAAAAATTCAATTTGGGCCAAAGATTTAACATGAAAAAATAGCATATTCTCTAAAAGTGTTTAAGAATAAAATCCTCACTTGAATGAAAAATTAAATTCAAGCTTAGTTTATACAAGGCCTGCACTGCAATAATGTCACTTCATTCAATAGCACATTTTGAAGTCCCATATGAAGCACAACTTATCTTTCAACACCATAAAAAAAACCCAAAACCATTTGAAAGCATCTTCAAATCAAATATAGTATCACACATAAATGAAATCTGTGTGTTAAATGCTCAGTTATGTATCTGTGTCTCATTACCTTATCAACGCTCACATACAAAGCTCATGGTCATGCCAATTACCGAGCTAGACGTAATTGCACAGACAGAACCAAGGGTTAGGATTGCCAGCTTTAAACTCAGCCACTATAGAGCAGCTAATGGAATTTTTCTTCTAAGAACAAGCACTGACTTCTCTCACCATGCTTCTTTCAGTTAGAGATGGCACCAGCCAGTGAAAAAAATACTCAGAAAAAACACACAACAGATTTGAAAAATATATTTTAAGATATTTAGCCAGCAACAGGTAAAACTTTTACCAGTCACTCTTCTGCAGTCCACAGACCAAACTTCAGTTTTCAGTTACATCAACTCAATTACTAAAATCAAGTCAGAGGAACATTTAACTCATAAGCAAATTATTAATCCTGTACTCAGCCCATTAAATTGCTTTTTTCCAATTCTATTTGTAACATGAATCAAATCACAGATGCACTTTTAAAATGTTGCTAACCTCTTCAGCGTTGTCATCTCTGCTGTCCAACAGGGAATGTTTTGAGGAAAACAGCTTCCAGCGACAGGAATTCAATCCCATACTTGGTAAGGCTTCATTTGCATCACAGTAGTATGCACAAATCATGCTAGTGATACCAAAACTAGTTCATAATCCAAATTCTTAATGCTAAATGATTGAAAATAAAATCTTTTTTCAAGTTATGCAATTGTTTTGTAACAGAAAATGATTTAGAAAAGTGAGGAACAACTGCCTCACATATTTTGAACTAAAATATTATCTCAGAAAGTTGAAGCTAGAAGAACACTTCTTACAGGTTTCTGAAAAGGTTCAACAGTGGAGCTTTAATTTGGTGCTCAAGAATGTATTTGAAAGTAATGAGGAAACCAGTTCCTCACTATTTGGCTGACTGGGGCCAAGGAATTTTGTCAAGTAATGTGTGGGGAAAAACTAAAGAGAATAATTAATGAGGCACCATCAGCATTTTAAAACTGTCTACTAGAATAAATTTAAAGGCTTTAAGAAAAATCTTGTTAGCAATAAAACTGGGCTCTGTTAAACACTAACGCCTTAATTTGAATTAAACTACAGATCAAAACAAAAACATTGCTAATACAATGTTTTGTATTAGCAATGTTTTTGTTTTGATCTGTAGTTCAATTATATTATTTCCACATCTGATTCTCAAAGCAATCAGGACCTGTTGTAACATATATAAAGCCTTAAATTCCTTATGAAGATGACCTGCAACAACCAAAACAAAACCTCCAAACCCAACACAGATTTGAAGGCCACTGGTCACAACATTCACTGGGTGCAAACAGTAGCTGAACAGGACAGGCACTATTCAATGTAACTGAAGCTTTAAGTGATGACTGTGGGTAACTTAGGATCACCTTTTTATAGTTTTGCATTTAACTTCCCAATATCAAAACCATTTCATAAACATTCACATTAGTCCAAATTTCCAAGAAACTTCCACCTCCATTTTGTAAGCTATTTCCATTTCTATGTTTTGTAACTATCATCTTGCCCACAAAAAGAAGAAAATAACTTCAAGAATGTAATTTCAAAATGAATAAAATTGCCCAAAAAGGCAAAATGAGAAAAAAAATGTATTTGAAAGAACTACGTCAATATAATTTTTACGTTGGAACAGGTAACACTGGAAAACTGCTGTGACTGAAAAATATGAAGTTTTAAACCTCATCCACAGAAATTATCTTCAAGTGCAAGCATTAAAAACAAAACAGGTTTGCAGGAATTAAACCAGTACTGCTTCTTTTATGGCCTGACAACTGTGACCAAACTGTGTTCTAGTTTAGTTCACATTTATTAATCCTAAGCAATCTAAGTTATTCAAATAAAAAATAAATTTAAACACCCTGAACTGTCAACCCAAAGTATTTAATGGCATTTTAGCCATCATGATCCTGATTAAAGTTGCTCACAGTGTTTTTGATGTCTCCACTGAGACTAAAACAACTAGGAATAGCTTGGTGGAAGATGAGGTTCCTCCTGCAACTCTTTGCAAGGCTGCCTGTCAGCAGGAAGAAAACTACAGATAATGAATGCTGCAAGGGGCCTTTCATCTTATTGTTAGGAAGCTGAGCAAGCCCACCTACCCCGAGCCCTCCACAGCAGCTGCTCACTGTTAGCTCACAAGCAACCTTCTCATCTTTGACATTCAAGTGCTGAATACACAAGCAAAAGATGAACAATTATACCCAAAAAGGAAAGGCAAGCTTTGCTTTATGGGCTGGTAGATTTTCTTAGCAGCCGTAGCCGTAATTCTAAGAAACTACAGAATTCCACTTAAATATGTCTTTCCCAAACATCTGAATATTCATGTTCAGCCAGTTGTGGCATTCTTCAAGATCTTAGTATCTTGAATAGTTTTTTTGTGGCTGCACATCCTAAATAACTAAGAACCATGCACAGTCAGCTGACAGCTTGTCCATCACATTCCTGTTGCAGACATTTCCCTTCTCCTTCCATAGTTGCACTGAATATAATTTTTGATGAAAAACATTTTGCAAGTACACTTCAAAGTGAGCTAGGCGCTCCAAAAAATACTGAAACTAACTTGCTTAGTATCTTTGAACCAAAGTGTTGAATATCTAAGTTCTAATGCCTTTCTGTATTCTATGTCACATTAAATTAACTGCCAAAAAGTACAATGCTCACCAGGCAACAAAAGCATGATGCTTCACAGTAATTTCCTGGGCAGGAAATGAAAGCCTACAGATAACGCTGAGCTGTGAATCCTTGACTTTCACAGCATAGGACTCGAGTTCTTATTAACTGATGAGAGATAGCACATTGACAATATTAAAACCAAAATCTGAACTGATTCAGCTGTCCAGTGTTTGCTGACAACTGGTGAGAGAAGTTGAATCAACTTCCAAATGATTTATCTATTAAAGCCCATTGTATTACTTGTATTTGCTTAAGATGGCACAAATAACATTTGTAAAAGTAAACTGCTCCACAAGAAAAGAAAGCTCTGCCATATCCCACACTTCAACTACCTAGAGAGGAAAGGCATGTTCCACTCTGTAGTAAAAAGCAGAAACTCCCACGGCCCTCCATTACCCACAAAATATGTCATATCCATGGACTAACCACTAGCTCTCCCTCTGTCTCATGTTCTTACATTAACCACCAGACAACTAGATTTTTTCTCTAAATATGATTTTAATTAAAAACACTAAATCAGCTTTGACTTTTATTTTATATATGTACAATAGTTAATCAAATAATGAATACACTTAATCAGTTATGTCAAATTTCACATAACGTCAAAGGACATCAGCACAGCATGGAATAAACTCACTGCCTTTTGCAGATACAAAAAATGCATGATGTTAATTGTGATTACTATTTGGTGTGTGGTTTGTTGGTTGGCTTTTTTACAACTTGCTTATCAATTCTCCAAATAATGTTGCCATAAAAACAGCGTAAGTGGTTAATTGATCAGTTAATATATTAACAAGTATGAACATTAGTAAAGTTTGCAAGGTATCAATTGCAAAGTTACATCAAGTGTAGGACTGAATGTATTCACATGAAAGTTACCTTAAGTTAGAAAAGTTTTGAAAAAGAGCCCGGTTGGAGCTGTGCATTAATTTGGTCAAACTGATTCATATGAATGAACAGTCAAGTTTATTTAGATATTGAAAATACAATTTTTAATACTATTATTTTTAGTATTCACAAACAATTGTGTATATAGTGTGTGTATGTGTGTAAATATATATATGTATATATAAAGTGAAGATATGTTAATGTAAAAATATACTGTTCATCCACTCCCAATTACACAAAATTCAGTATTTGGACATTAAACTGTGCAAGTATGAATGTCCATTTCAAATCTACATTCAACCAGCAACAAATACTTAGAAGTATTTTTGTAAACATTTGAGATAGGGAAAATCCATTTACAAAAGAATCCTCCTTTAGCACATCAGCATCACTTCAGCTTGAAAATTTTGTACAGCAGCTTCAGCTGGCATATTGTGAATCTGCTTAAATCAAAGAGCTCACACTGTCTTAGATCAATATGTGTGAAAGCTCAGCAAATCCAGAAATTTCTTTCATTTTTAATCACCATCCATTTCCAGTTTACCAGCAAAAAGAAAATGCACTTGGCTACAAAAATATTAAGGAATGTTATTGAAAACAAAAGGCTATTTTGGTAGAAGAAACTACAAAAATAGTTAAGTTGAGTCATGTTGTAAAGCTTTAATGCAAAAGCATTACAGTACAGATTTTCTTTACAACCTTAAAGCTTAATCAACACCAAATTTAAATATCCATCTCTCAAGTGCTTGAACAAAATGTGCTCAGTGAAAAGTCTTTCTCCAAGGGGACCAAGTGTGATTAGGCAGGTGTCAGGCTCTGCGTCTCAGCCGCTTGTTGAGCGCCGTCCCTCGTGCCATTGGCAGCAGCTACAGGGGTTGAGATGCTCTGGTACAGTGACGTCGGACAGCTCAAGTCAGCTCCACTCTCATCCTCTCCCATATCAGAATCCGGAGTTACCGAACTGTTCTCTATCCCCAGGATCTCGCTCACTGTTTGAGGCAATTCCTAGAAAGGGAGGTAGCAGGGGAAATATTAAAAATCACTGTAACTAAATGCAAAAAAGTTAACAACCAAGTCCCCTCTGTCCATCCTGCATTCCCAGTACTCATTCATGTGACAAATCATTGATCTGAATTTAGCTGTACTGAAAGCATCTCTCTCAGCAATACTTACATTAGAGTTAACATTTTCTGTAGCTGCTTTTCAAGAAGACAGCAAAAGGAACACACTCAGGAATCAACTCCTGATTAATCCTAATTAATATAATCTTCATTACAAAAGTTAAAGTCTAATCAGCTATTAAAATTACACTTCATGTTATTGAAATTAGTTTTATTGAGTGACCCACTAGTATTTGCCTAATAAGTCTGGCATGCTTTCAATGCAATGCACCTTTCAACTAGTTTTGCTCAAGCACACCAAACATCAAATTTCTTGGAGTGAGGTTACCTAATGAGAGCTGAGAAATGACAACCAAAAAGCACAATTCAACTTTCCCCCAGTGAACAGTGTTACTCTATAAAATCAATTATTCTTGCTTACAGACTGCTTGAACATAGGCACTGCATAGCTACACTACATGCATTACTGTACCCAGGCATTCAGTTATTTCACAAGTCACACATGAACACTTACAGTTACTGTCTATAAACATTCACAGTAGACAGATATCTTTACCTTGCAATTCATCATCTGCATAGAAATTGCTTCTGCTTTGCAGAGTATATATTCCACATCAATTTTCATAGACAGTTCATTGATATGCTAAAAATAGATTCACAAGGTATAGTGAGATAAATTATAACTATGTTTCACCCAAAATACATTAATACTGCACTGCTAGTAAGTATCACCTTATTAACCTGCACCTTAAGCTATGAAATGCTAGACATAGCCTATAAGCTTTGAGAAATGGCTACTCAAAGATACAGTACGGAACAGCTGCCTTTCACCAGCATCCAAGGTCTGCAAGGGGAATCCCTAGCACCTCTAAACATGGCAAACTATCTGGCCCTCCTACATGCTTCCCCCTGCAGCTCACATTTTCAGAATGATAAATTAGATCATAGAAGATAAAGCAAAAGTTAGTATTAAATATAATAACTCATCTGATGAGAGAACCATTTTTGATCTATTAATGATCTTATCACTAAACACAGACATCCAATAAACCATTTTGAAAGCCTGCAGGATAGACACTTAACCCATCAGAAAATGGTATGCACCTTTCCCTCCCCCAACATAAAGCACAATCATATTGCATTAACTCCAAAAAGTTAATTAATATTTTAACCCGGCTCCCAAAAGACAACCCCATACTAGCCACTAGGAAGACAATTCTACTTCAGCCAAAAGCAGCACAATAATGCATAAGAATCCGGTACCTTTAGTATTTCATTAAAACCATAGTGCTTGTCCATTATTTGCTGTTTTTCAGATTCTAGGATAGCACAACAAAGGAGAAGATGAAAATTCTGACAAGGCAATTCCGTCCACATGACCTGTTAAAATGTAAAAACCCCAGATTTGAAATGCTTATACTTTTCCACTGAAAAGAAAAGTAGTTCTTAGAATATAAGTCCTTCAGCCAAATGACTTAACTAACAATAAACTGGGTTTGAAAGCAACTAAGCATTTGTAAAATTATTTGGAATTGTACTTTTGGCCCTTTACAGACAACTGCAAGTCTGAGTCACCAAATGCTTATCTGCTTCTTAAGCCATTGTTCACCATAATGCTACTAAACTGCTTGAGCTAGTGGTCTTGTGAATGTGGGCTCTGCCTCAGCTCATGTGAAACAGAAGTAACTGAAGCTAACAAATTATTTCCGTGGTTTAGAGTATCTGCATTAAGTGTGAATTGGCAGAGGAGTGTCATGCCCAGCAACAGCTAAAAAGAGTCTAATGTTTCTAAATAAGGTGCTAAAGTTGTTGCCAATCCCACCACCATGAGAACCCAAAGACATGTACATGCAGGTACTGGGGGTGCGTGGGTATTCCCTTCCCACTGAAGACACAGTGGCTTTTGATCCCATGGAGGACACAATTAGCATTCTTGAGTTCACTGGGACTGAAGCGTGTAACCTCAGTACTAATACCCTATTTTAATACATTCACAAAAACCTTTTCAAAAAAAGTATTTGAAAAGAATATGTATGGTGGGCAGAAAGCTGGAGAACAATTTTGCCAACAAAACCAGAAAGAAGCAAAAGTCTGCTTGCACAAATGCCCTGACAGAGAAAGGGATTTAAGACACCGGATTTACTCTCAAAAAAAAAGCAGGTAAGAAATCAGACTGCTGAAAAATTGTTACTTCACTAGCAAAAATCTTTTTTCATCATTATTGGTGGAATAAAGCTGAGCAAGAGCTTATACTTGAACTTTCATTACTAGTACATGTAATCTGTAAACAGAATTGCATCAATCCCAAAGATATCCAAAGAAAATTCACCCAAAATAGACTGCAATTAAACTTCAATGTTTCAATTAAGATCCAGTTCAGAAATTAAATTTTGCATCTTTATCAGACAACCAATATTCTGTTAAAGCATACTGTCACTCCAGGAGAAAGACTGGAATGCAGATAGGCTGATAAAAAATAACAGTTGAATGAAAATGCCTATAATCTACCAAACACAGTCTGTGTCTACACACTATTGTGTTCTTCTATTCCTACTTCATCAGAAGGACATATTGACAGTTGTGTAATGATTTGGTTCAACATTAAGTTGCTGCCAAAAAAACCCATACATTTTGCTACCATTTTTGATAAACCTTTCGAAGTCTGGAGCAGAACATGCACTTAAAGTTACGTATGTAAATGCATAACAGCAGCATCACATGTTGAAAGGATGGGAGAAAAAGTAGCATTTAAGTTATAAATATGAAGGTAAAAATATAAAAATAATGAGCAATAACTGTTTTTTTCTTTTTCTTTCCGATATAGCTACACAAGTAAAGACTAAGTGTTCTAGCACTACCACAGCAGCCATGAATATTGTAACCAGTGTATGTAAAGTAACTTATTCCCAACTCATTCTGGCTTTATGTTACCAAGTGGTACTAGAATAACACTGGAGCTAGTGAGTTAGTTGTTATTTTGTTACAGAATTTTTCTTCTAAACCAGTCATTGTGCAAACTAAAGATTAAGAACTGGCTGGAATTACCAGGTGATATTGCCTGTCTCTCCAGCATCAAGGAGGGACTGAACTACTCTCAATTTTGGGACAGCTAAGCAGTGGGTCAGTACATCTGGGCTGTGTTTGGTAGGCACTGCTAAAATGTGCTATAAGTTAACCTATCTGCAGCCAGAGCAGTTTAACCCACACACAAAAGGCATTGCATGTACTGCACTCCCACAATGTGTCTCAGCTTATCCACAAAAGGTGGAATGTCACCTCCCTATCACATGCAAGAGCAATGAAACAACCACTTATATTTTCTACCACAATCTGATTATGGATCTTGCTCAGGAAGTGCAAAGGCTGGGAGTTAGTCTCTACTCCAGATGATAAGAACCAGTACCTCCCATTTCCAAGGTCAATGGAGATGGGAGAAACCAGACTAGTGAAGAATCTTTTTCATTCCTTTTTTTTTTCTGATAAAACACTGGAAGTCATGAAGCCAGTGGGAACAAGGAAAAAGTGTCTGATGCCTACTTAGTGGTTCATACGAGTCAGAGGACAGAAACAGAGATCCACAAGAACCCTGAAATAAGCAGATTACACAGAAAAAGCCCCAGAAGTCCCGGAAGATGGGACTGAAATCTCAGAAGGTACCTCTCCTTCATCCCATTCTACGCTCTGCAAGAGTATGTCATGGCGTAATATCTCCTTCAAATGGATTCCCTCAATTCACGCGCTATTACAAAACTGGACATGAGGTTTGCTCAGCCAAATACCCAAAAAAAGTAATGAATTTCTCTATAAAGGGAAAAGGCCTCCTGTGCCTATAGCTTGTCTGTGTAAATCCCATTTACTTCACTGATACCAGCAGAGCTGCATGGCTATGCACTGGAAAAAAGCAACCTACTGTAAGCTGGACTGATCAAGGTGACTCTAACCTTCACATAAAAACGTTAACATAATGCCTTAATTACTTTGTTTTAAAAAGGAAAACAAGATATTCCCTTTCGCATTCCATATCTCCTAGCAAAGAAATTGAATACTTGTAGTAAACACACATTATGATGTGCTGTAAGAAACCTACAAGACTATCATATATCAAAATGTTTCCATCATGTTCCTAAGAGAGGAAAAAAAATACTTCAGAGAGAAATTTAGTGTTTCTTTCCTGTATGTACCTATATATATATATGCCTTAAAGCAGAGGTGATAAAAACATGTTGGCCTGGGACTATAAACTATAAATAAAAATACTGTTGTCATCTACTTAAAAAGAAAAATTAGTCTCTAAAAAATACTGAGAAAGCAATATTGGGGGGAAGAGCTGAGTGCACCTCCCCTCCCAAATCATTATCATTTATACCTTCAAATAAGAGAATTCTTCTGGTTTTGTACATATTGGTTTTCTTGTTTATGAATGTTATCCATAAACTTTTTTTTTTTCCTCTGGTTGAAATACCACCGCAATACTCTATGATAGTAAATTCCACCAACTGATGATAAAAAAGCTAAAAAATATTTACTTTAGACAGTTTTAAATACTGGTCCTCCTCTTTATGTGACTCCTTTTTCATTACTGGAAAAAGTGAATAAAAGTATCAACATTTTTCATCACACCAGAAACAACATTATTTTTCATTATAGTACAAACTTTATGCATCTCAACCCTGTTCTTTTCATTACCCTTCTGTTCCTCAACACATATGATGTTATGTCCTATAAAATACTCCCTCCTTTCACCTGAACATTTATTCTGTTCTTCTGAGTTTTCAAGTGAATATTGTGCCCCTGTTATATGCATTTTCGACAATAAACCTGTACTGCTGACACACTTCTCAATTTTCCCAGAACGAAAAATTAAGGACAAGAATATTAGTTAATCTTAATTATTTCATCTGATTCCAAGATCACCTAAATTAAAAAAAAATCTCATTAACCCAGAATGATCAGAACTTCAACATTTTGATGTTTTACATAATGTTATGTGGCATCACAAGGCCTTATCATCAAGATAAACAACCTTCTGACATCATCCTCCTCATGGTTTTGGCTAACACAAACTACCCTGACAGTGCTTCATTCAACTTATTCTATAAAGAATCACCAATACCAAGGAATTAACCAAACAAATGCTCTTTCTTTTATCATGAGCTGTTTTCCATTAACAGTTAACTGGTACTCGCCACTTACTACTTTCACTTAAGAGTCTCAGTTGAAGGCTCCTGTCCAAATCATTTTGGACAGCCAATTTATCCAAACCAGCTCTAGTAAGCAGTTTTTCCATTAATTTCACAAGTTAACTCTTTAGGCTAAAAAAGACATAAGAAATGCTCACTTGTCCTCAGGTTATTTTACTAAATCCTTTTCTTCTTACTTTATCAGAGTATTAAACACTTTGTAAAATGTTCCATGCATTTTGTTCTAAAGTCCAAAAACTGCTGGAGTTTGTGTGACGAAATATTTCCTTACCTCCCAGAGTCGAAGAATATCTTGAAAACTAAATTCCCTTTTAAATCTGATAAGAAGCCACCGGAAGCAAAAATAAAGGTAGCCTGAATCTTGAGATTCTAGGAATAAGAGTGTGACATTTCAGAAGCATCAAATTTGGTTCAGACAACAGGTAAAAAAAAAAATACACACTTTACAGGTACATGCTTACACCACTAATTTTTAAGACGGCAGGACCTTTTTAGAATCAAGATATTTGCAGGAGTATGGCATATTTTTAAAACTGGTAACGGATGACCCTGTCTTTGCAATAAGCATGGAGCAATTATTTAAACATTTTAGGCATTATAAAGTTACAAGTCCTATACTCATATAATATTGGAATTATATTTAGACTTGTGAGGAACAGAATACAGGAAACTGTTTTAGTTACTGTGCATAAATAATACACCTACCTAAATAACTGCAAAATCCACTGTCTAGTAAACGAAGCAAATGACTCAGCTGAATAAGTTGTGTCTTCATACCCTGCATCTGTTCTTCAAAATTCTGATGCTGTATGGAATAAAACATAAGCACTGTGTCACTTTTATTAACTCAATTTTGAGATTTGCAGCTATTTTAAAAGAAGCTTCGTTATTGCAATAGTGGTTCTCACCCTTTAGTTAATATATATTTAACTGTACTTCTATCTAATGAAATGTCTGCCTTTTATTGAAAAGTGTAACTGAAGCACTGAACTGTATTTCTTTGCTAACATTTTTGTATGTAATAAATGATAGTTTAAATCTGATTAAGCTCTGTACTTCCCAGCAGCATGACTGCACTCAAAAAAATTCTCTTTTACTGTCATATCAGTCACACACTCTTTTGCGACATGCACAAGTCATAAGAGCTTCAGTTTGTGGGAAGTCTAAACTGCATTTAACAAAACCCAAAAGATAGGTATATAATTAAACCATTATCCTGAATAAAATCGTGCTTGAGGACTCCTGATAAATACAAATTTGTCTGTGATGGTTACTTTGGAATTTTAAGGAGCCAAATATGTCTGCATCATACAGCAGTACTATTGCAAACTCACCACAACCTCAATCAACAAAAGCGTATTGATTCCAAACAGAAAATGAGTGCTTTAAAAGGATTCAAAAAACCCAGTGAAACGTATAAAGTAAAATTAACCCCAAATACTATCTGTAGCTTATCTGTTTATGTGAGGTAAAAAAGCCTTATTTTACCATTTGATCCATGTATGATACAAAGCACCAAAAGGCATCGACTTCATTCTCCATAACATACAAGAGAGGTGACAGCAAGTCGCTCATCCCCTGCACATAACCTTGATGGAGAAAAACCAGAGGGGGAAAAAGCAAAAAGAAATTTAAACTCGGCAGTTCAACAGTAATTTTTCAAGTGTGATGAATGACTGAGTGAAACAAATGTCAGCATATACAGATACTGTAATTCTCAGATTCAGCTACCAGTAAAGACAAATTTGTATTAATAGGCACCAACATCCCACAGATCTGATAAGACTTACAAGCCATTTCTGCCAATCTAAAGAGAACATAAAGCAAACACATTGTTCCAATAGCTGTTAAAATATGTACAAACTGAGTTTGTACACAACATATTTTTGTACACAACATTATGAATGTTCCTATTTAGAATTCAGGAGCACATATATATATATATATATATATATATATATATATATATATATATATATATGTATATGATATTTTTAAGATTAAATCTCTACCTTGCACCATCAAAATTACAAACTTGTATATAATTTTCTATTTGTACTTCATTACTTTCTTATAGACATTTAAAAATGTTGAGTATCTTTGTACTCCCTCACCCACCCCCTTAATGAAGATTTTCTTCTCAAATTCACTTAAAGAGATGCTGAGTTGCAATTCCAGAAAAACATAGCGCAACAGATCTTATGAAGAAAACTTTGCATTTTACACTTCTTTTTTTTCTGTCACTGAACATGCTTTAGAGATTCCCTTATTTAAGGAAGATGGGACTGTTCTGCTTGGAAAGTACTTTAAATACACCCAAGCCTAAGACCATCTGTGTAACCAAGAAGACAACAACAAAGAATTTAACCTATCAAAGTGAGAAAGGGAATTAACGGTAAAGTACTGCTTGCAAGAAGCACAAAAGCAACACATCTCTAGATTTGATTCAAGGATGTGCTGTTATATTTTGTGCCTAGACTGGTGAATAAAGTTCATACTACCCACGAAGTACTCACATGCTTTCAAGAAAAGCTTTGATTTAACTGGAGAAGGAAATGCCCACTAAAGCATATTATTTTTACAAACAGCTATACAATTTTAGTTGTATAAATTTTTTTTCAAATTTTCAAATTTTAAAAACTTTTTTCAAAGTTTTTAAATGCTTCTTACAGCTTTCTTGTTTGTAATTAACAGTCAATTTAAGTAGAGCATAATGATTTCTACAGGTACTTTTTTTCCCTCCTTCCCAACTCTTCCAATTACCACTGATGCTAGTGTCAGCTTAACTATTGCCCAATTGTTGCTGACCCCTCTAAATAGGACAACACAATTAATGTGTGTATCTATCATCAATGATTGGTTCAACATAATATTTCTCAGTTGGCTGACTATTTCTTAATGATGTAATTGTAACTCTGTAACTGAAAAGAGGATTAGTCAGTAACTGAAAATATGGAGCAGCTGTAAGAAGAAAAATACAATAAGTAACAGCGAACAGGTAAATAATTAAAAGGTCAAAAGAAAAAAGTTGTTCCCCACATATTAAATACTACAGCTAACTAAAAACAAATGCAGAGAAAATTTTGTCCAAGACAGTTTAAAAGTCCATTTAATGATAAAACCAATTTCATTAATGCAGACTTAAGGAATTAATTCAGAAAAATATTCTATTAACAGCTATTCTGTCCCCTTCCCTATGGAGCAGTCTGTGGCATTATTCAGACCCCTCTAAAGCTGCTGTCAAAAGTTTAAGAGCAGCACAGCACCAATGTGTAGAATCCTTGGACAGTTACTGTGTTAAATTTACTGTATTTCCATTATTCCTGCTTGTTTATAAGACAAAAGACTTATCCAGTGTGCACATTTAAGCCATGTCAACAATGTTTTTAACAGAGTGGGTGGTGAATCTGCTTTACTTTCACCTATAATGTCACAGTGCATTAATGGATGTTGAAATGTGGAAAGAGATGAAACAGAGCTACATGTTTAAACAATCCATTTTAGTTTCCTCTTTTTTTAAGCCAAAGATCAATACTCTCTTTCAGAGAGAACGAAACCTGACAAGAACTACAGCTCTACAGCATGTTTACTAGCAGTTAAAGATTTAATCTTACTTTTTGTTTTCAAACTCTGGCATGAAGTGGGCTTTTAGAATCCCAAAACTTTATACAGAATACCCAAAAAAACTCCAAAGTATACACCAGCCAAATGTCATGCCAGGGGTGAAGGGGGAACCAACTGCAAGTGTCTTTTTCCCCCTCCCAAGACAATTAACAAGAAACCAAGACTTAGCCATCACATTAACAGTGTGATTAAAGTGAGATGTTATACGCTCTTCCCTCTGCAGCAGATGCATGCACTAAAATGTAATTTTTGACAGATTGCTAAGTGCACTTCTCAAGAACCAGCTTTTCAAAATATTCAAAAGAACACCATGTTTACAAACAGCTGGTTCAGCATGCTGAGCTTTAATTACAGCAGTAGCAGCTGGCTTAGCATTTTTATTGATATTATCAGTTTTAAAAACATATATAACACTCAACCTCCAAAGACCCAAACCCATTTAAAACTCTGAAAAGCAAGACTGCTTCATTTCTTTTAAGAAAGTTAACACAACAAAACCTAACTTAACTTAACCAAAACCACACAAAAACCCCAAAAACATCAAAAGAACCCCACAACAGTAGGTCTGTGGTAAACACAACCTACCACTTAATTCCCAATCCCACCACAATTAATGAGTTCAGATGCCTAAAACAGACACCAAATTGAAGAGAGGAAGAAAAACTGAACAAAGTTATCTACACTACTGAACACTACAAAAAAAAACTATTATATTTTTTTTAAAAACATTTACAAAAAGCATTGCAATCAATACAATTTCAATTCTATTAACAGGACTTTGCATAAGCAAAGCTGCAAATCAGAAGCCAAGAAGGCTTTTACGTTCAGAGGGACACAACTTACCTAAGTCAAAGTCATACATGCAATAGGTCATCAAAATATCATGAAGTAAAATCAGTCCTGGATTATCTTCTCCTTCATAGAACTTATTTGTTCGATCTGTTCTGTTAACATCTTTTTCTAAGAAAACAGTCCAGATTTAAAAACACTTTCAAAACCAATCTTACAAAGCCAGTATCGAATTAATTCAGAATATCTAAGCTGATGATTTCTTCCTCAAACACTGTTGGAAAGCTTTGAAGTGTTTAAGACAACTGTGTAACTGAATGTGATTTCAAAACAAAGAATGTTTTAAAATAAATAAAATCCTTCCTATATCTAATGAAAGTATTTGCTTACAAACATATTTTAAAGCTTTCTGCCTTTTCTTCGATAATGCATTTTATGGAAAAAATCCTGATTACAATTCAGCAAAAATGTTTTACACTTAAGAGGATTAAAATAATTTTATGTGACCTAACTCTACAATGCCATTTATGAATACTGATGCAACACAGCATAATCCATAGTTGGAAAGTTCCCACGTTATCAGCTCAAAGACACTATGACAGTTCATAAAAGCATTTTATAAATACTGTGTAACAAGCTCCTGTAACTCATAGCAGATGAAACTGCCTCTTTCATCAAGTAGTTTTGATGTCTGAAACACACCAAGCACACATTAAGCATACTCCCTAATAAGATGAAATTGAAGACCAATATATTTTGAAATTTTGCAAAATTTTGAACGCAGTTTGATAAAAGGAGTATTTTGTAGATTTGAATCTATTTTACTACATAACTCTAAAACTGCCACATACATTTCAAATGCTTAAAAATTAAAATAATTGTCTCAACAGAAACAAACACCGGGCTCTTTTTAAACTCAGAATATATTTTTTTCTGTTATCACTCTCTAAAAATGTAGTTTATTAGTCTACGTAGACAAGACTACTTTGACCCTTCCAGCCTGCCTGTTGAATAACTGCCTGAAATAAGTTTAGTCTTTCTCTCAGAATAACAATGAAATCCTGACCTGACTCCTGAAAAAATATTCAGTAATCCAGAACACTGGTGCCCAAATCTCACTATCAAAGAGAAATGAGAATACAAACTGCTAATACTCGGCATAATTTGATGAAATTTTTAGAAGTAGGTGTAAAACCCCAGAAGTCAGAACGCACATACACAAGTCCCTATAAGAAATTACAAAATATGAACAGACACGTTTTTACATTCTTATTGTATGCCATTATTTTAACAACATTTTCAACAGAAACACATTATGACATAACATAAAATGAAGAGTCTTTTGTTATTGAGCAAAGGAAGTTTAAAAATCCAGTCAGAATGTAACACTAATATGTAAAGCTCTGAGTTACTTGGCTTGGGAAAGTTTTAATATTAAAAGTACATAACCAAGTTTAGACACCTCTGAAAAGAGCAACATTTCATTTTTAGTGCCTCTTCATGCAGGCTCTTCAATTTTGCATTACCTTTTAAAAGTGTGTATGCATTTAGGTATGTGTCTAAACGTGAATTTACCTATAAGACTCCGGTAATCTCTTAATCTTGAATTTCGCTTTTCCTGCTCCTCACTGACAGATTTCCACTGCAGCTTCATCCTGAAATATTCATCCCTGAAGAAGAGGGACAATTTTGAAACCAAACATCCACATTTCCTTTTTTTAATTCAAGCATTCATTCATTCCATGTATTCTTTGAGATAAATGGAATAACAACACACTGTTTATATGAAGTTTTTACTAAAACAATTTTTAAGAAATTGCTACAGGTTTTTGCATTCAACAGTTTTAGCAGCTGTCTTTCAAAGGGCTTTCTACATCACTGTGTCTTAAAAAAGATGTACCTTTTAAATTTATTTTGTAAGAAAAAAGTCACCGTACTCACGTTTTCCTCTTTTGCAGATTTGCTCTCTCTTCTTTAGTGCTATTCCAAGGAAAATATCCCAAAAGAAATTTCCATGCCTCTTTTCTTAAAGTATGGCAGAGACCCTGGGGAAAAATGGGTATGATGCATCAACAAAAGTATTACCATACTGTGAGGAAACATTCCTAGGTTGATACAACACTTCCCAAAGTAGCAACTTCAAGTTGGTTTCTTTTTACATTGTAGCCAAATCTCCCGTGCTACCTAGGTCTCACACTGGGAGGAAACAAGAGGAAAAGAGAATGAATAAACAGAATACTGTAGAAGCACTGGATCCACACTTAGGTAAAAAAAGAAATTTTAGAAAATAATTTTCTTCCTATATTTTTGCTTCACTGCTAAAAATAAAGAACTTACAGGCATCAAAGACTTTAGAAAAGGTACCTTTAAAAATGTACAAAAATATAATGCTGCTTCTGGTTGCCAAACTTCTGGTCTCGCCATAAAGTGACCTTGAGGACTAGTCTTCCATTTATTTGTTTTTTTAAACAAATATTTTCATCTCACAAGACACAGCCAACCTTCAATAAATCTTTCAGTCAAAAATACTAATGTCCATTCAAGAAGTCTGCTTATCAGAAATCTTCCCAAGTAATGCTCAACATTTTTAGATTACAAAAATGTACAGAGCTGAATCATACCCTGCTCTCATCAAGAGAGTTTCTTGCAACTCCTGCAATACAGTTATAAGAATAAGGAACTTTTTCTATGAGAGTCCACACATTGGGGATCTTGAGTCATAAATAAAATAGAGCACTCAGTCCTCTGGTAATGGGCAGAGATTGACAAGAAAGTGGGCTACAGAAGAACAGGTTTGTAGTAATTCTCATGATTGTGGAAAGTCCTTAATTGGGCACATGAAGCACACAAATATTAAGGAACAGTGCTATCATTCTCTACTTCTGCTTGCAAACATGCATCAGCAGGCACAAAATGCATAAGGCAGCTGTATTCCCACCAAGATACAGAAATACTGAAGTAACATTAGGTAGAAAAGCTACAGGATACAATTAGTTTTCAAAATTTCCATCACTGAGACTAAATTCATATTCGTATTGCAAAACCCCTCAGTTCAATTAAAAATACCAGCAGAAGCATTTAGCACTCCTCTGCTAAACAGTGTCAAATCCCAGCAAACAGCTGGGCAAAACCAGAAGCTTCTGCTGGAGAAGGATAGGAAAAAACCTTGTAAGAGAAAAGAATAAACCAAATATCCTAGCACTGAAATACTGGTCTTTTCCTGAAAGCCACTTTCATTTGTTTTATCACTTAAGTTTCTATATTTCAAACTCACTTCCTTTAGCCAGCCACAACAAGATCTCTCTCCTTGTAGAGCACTTTTCTATAGCTGCAAGACTGCTGAGGTATTTGACTGGCATGAAACCACGCTTTATGAAGTCTCTCAATAATGACAGTCTGGGTCATGCTCAAAGTTCTGCCTGAAACATTACAAGTTAATGAAAGCAGCATATCCACAGTTTGGGAAGGAAAATAAAAGCCAGAATCAAGCCATAGATCTTGCTGAATTTAGAAAAACTAGTTACCCCTTTGAATATCAATCGTTTTATGTAGTCAACATCTACAATTCTTCCTTCAGAGTCCATATTCTTAGCCCATTCTTCAGCTGACACAGGCTCTCTTCTACTAACTTCAGGCTGTTTCCCTAGGTCGATCTGAAACACACACCAAGGCATTATATGAATCCAAATGAAGTGCTTCAGTAGTTGCAAACAAGTGCACAAGTGGTACTAAGCTTGCCCGTTCCTTATAGTCAGTACAATTACATTTCCACATGCACATACCTCAGCAACTCTAAGGATCTAAGGTTGCACCCACATGAGCAAGTAGAGTGGGCCAACACAAGCAGCGTAGATCTTTAGCGTAAGACGCTGCTGAGGACGTGGCTATACATAGTAATACTTCAGATTTTGGAGGATGTATGTGTGTTTTAAATAACCTTCTAATTCTACAAACACCTCTGAGATAGGTTCCCATGAACTAATGCAACACAGCAAACAAGGACAATTGGGAGCTTCACTTCAAAAACACATTCCTGATACACGAGTGCATCTTACAAGAGAACTGAAAACCAGCTTGGGTTTGGAGATAAACTGCACAATGTGACTGGAAAGATCAGTTTTGTACACAACCTCTTAAAAAACCCAAGGATGTATGTACTTTCAGAATTTATAACAGCCATCAAAAGTTTCAGTTTGTGCTTAAGTCTCTCAGTTCCCAAATTCTATGTACAGGAGAATTCAGCAGAAAGTAAATTCTTACTTTCTAAAAACAGTTTTATCATAGCAACCCCCAAATCAATTTGTATTTCAACTCTTTAGAAGTCCAAGGCATTTGTCAGACTAAGACAAATGGGTCAATGTTATTTTCTATATATAAAATTTGTTATACTTTTTCTCATTCACAAATTAACTAAGTGCTAGGCAGCAACGTCTTATAATTATGTTGTTCATGCAGCTACTGCTGAGATATTAACACTTGCTTGAACTCAAAAAGTCCCCCATATAAAACAGTTTAATGTTTTAAAAACATATAAGCTGCTCAAATAATAATCACAAGCATTTAAAAATAAACCTTTTCCACATATCTGTAAAAGACTCCAACAGGTGTCCACAGTGATTCATGATCCAGTTATAAGTTCAATCTAGCTTTGTTTCAAATCATGCATACATCTGTAACTCATACACCCCAGACATTAATCATTAATCAAAATTAAGTATTTTTTTAATCTCGAAAGAAACTGGAACGTTAGGAGCAAGTAGCCGAGAAAGTTGGTTATTAGCCTGCATTCTGCAATTTTACTTAACAGAGCTCTAATTGACCTCAGAGGAAACACTGAATATAAAATTGGACACCTTTTAAGGTAGTGCCTCTAACATAACTATAGTCACCATTTCATTAATTACAAACTTCCTTTCAAAGAAAACTTGCATTTGCATGCATAAAAATGACATATTCAAAAGTAACTGATGATGACCTTAACTCCTGAAAATAAATGGTAATATGCCACAATTGCATAAACAGTATAACTCATCATGCTTCAAGTCCTACCATTCTTTTAAAGGAGTGCATAAAAACAATCAGCACATCTGTATCATTAATTTATAGACTTACTCGTGTAATGACTTCAAATCCTGGCTCTTCCTGCTGATTTATCTTCAGCCCTGGAATGGTATCATTGAGAAAGTCTGCCATTTCTGATGGTGGTCGCCTCTGATTTGATTGATCACTTGAACGTAAACTACCAACAATATAGTTTGTGACTTTGGAAAATTTTCCCATTGTTACTACGTATGGATCTTTCTTCCATTTCTGTTATAACATGGAAAACAAGCAAAACACAAACATTTGTGTTTATAATACATTTGTTTTATATACATATACACACCTGTAATTCTTGTACTCCAAGGAAAACATCAGGAAAGGTACTGTAGATCTCAAAATTATTCAAGTTTCATATATTGGTAGTAATACAGAACAGTCATCAGGTGATTAAAAAACACATCCTAAGTACCAGGATAATACTGCTAATTGATTTGGAAGATTATCCAATCTTCCAGTGTTCTCAGTAAGCCTGACCTACACATAGAAGTGGATCAGATCCACTGCTTGCTATCAGTGATTCATGGCACAAAACAGAAACCTTACACCCAGTTTCTCCACCCTCACAGAGAAAAGAGTCTGAACAATCATGTACTCTGCTAGGAATTTCACACAAATTTTGATTTGACAATTAAATCCAGAAACTAACATAATTAACTCATTAAGAACTTCTTTAATTAAACACATCAGCTGATCAAACCTCTGGCCCCATTTAAGTCACTCAAGTTTTGCTGCTGACTTTCACAAGCCCATAAGCCCCACTAAATAACAAGCCACTGTAGTATTAACACCCCCTATATTTTTAGCCAATACTGTCCTCTTTGCTGCTGCATTTCCCATTATCCCTTCAAAAGCCTCAGAAAATATCAATGAAAATAATACTTGGTCAAGGAAAACGTAGAAAATTATAATTAATATGTTGTGGTAACTCCTAAAATATTTCCTTTCCCCCCCTAAGACAATGTATGAATTACAGAGAACATGAAATTGCATAGGTTTGAAATAATAGCACAAAAAAGTTAAGAAGTTATCACATCATAGAAAACAACTTACAATTAAGTGTACTTTCTATAGTAAGCATTTGGTTTAGGATATAGTTAATGCTTACACAATGGCATTAAATCATTACTCAGAGAATGCTCCTGTGATATTGTAGGGTGCATTTTTTCAATACATGTCTTCAGAATAAAAAATTTGAAGGAAATACATACTTGTAATAAGCCATATGATGGTTCATCAAAGAGATTTTCAAAAGACTGAGACAGTGACTTCTGAGTCTTCACAAGAAGAACCCGTTCATCATGTGGAGATCTGCAATAAAATTTTAAAAGGGTGCCTGGGTGTGACTGGTTTTTTTCTGTGAAGTTTTCAGAACATTTACTGGTTTTCTGAAGTCACATTTCAGGCTTTGTGCAAAAAATAAAAGAACTGATGCAAGATCATTCATGTGATGCAAGATCAGTCCTAGGCACAAGTTAACCAGCTAACGCTACACAAAACAGAACCTTCATCTTTCAAAAAATTATGTTATTTTCATATTAATTCTGAATTGTACTATTTCATTCCCTGACAAATGAAGCTTTAGAAAATTTTCTGAGACGTTTCTCTGGAAGATTACTCCATTTACATGTAGGTGACAAAATTTTCTTCAAGTACATTTTTATAGTTTTGACAATGGACAAAAAATTGTGACATAGGAAATGTAGTGAGATACAGTCAGTCTCAACACAATATATGCTCAAACTCCCTTAACATAATAGGGGAAGTGAAAAGAGCCTATGTCACCCATACAGTTAAGGAATTCTTTTTACCAGTTAGTAAATCTTACATTATGGCACCCTGTAAAACATTACATTAAGGAATACAAACTGTTTTTCAATGTATGAAAGCACATCAACAAACTTCTAACCAATAGTACTACAACAGATCCTGTCAGAATAATTCTAAGATTCATACTGATAGGAGCTTAAAAGACACCAGAGCCACTGTACTGCAAAACAGAACCATCTCAGTGCAGCCCTGCAAATGTATTTCTGTGTAGATTCCAAAAGCTTAATGAACACAAACCTTGGCCTAACTCATCGTATTTGTACTCCTGCTCAATACATTTGCTACTCAACAGGGCTCCATAGGCAGATGAAAACAGTGACAACAAAGGCACTGAAACCATGCTGCTCCTAGTAATGAATCTGCTCTTTTGCTCTCACACCTACTCCCCCTGCAACATCCCATTCTGCCCCCTTCTTCAGCACAGGCACCCCATTACTTCCTTAAGCAGCTGCTGAATCACCAATTTACTGCCCAGTAGGTGACAGAAGAAAGAACAGCTCAGAAAACAGGCTGACATTCAAGCCTCAGAATTTGTATCCAGGCCGGAGAAAGCCAAGCACTTTGCCATCTGACCCTAATCCATTGCACAGACTTACATTTATAAAATACCTCTCTATTGCTCTCTCACAAAGTTTAAATCTACTATTTCTAGTCTTTGAAAGAAAAATTGCTTTCCTTTTTATCAGCACCTGCATCATCTACCATGTTATTAAAGTCAAAGATAAGAACTTTAATAAGCCTTATCTCTTTCCCATTCCAACAGGACAGGACACTGTAAACACTGACGGATATGAAATGCAACAAGAGATCTTCTTTTGAGACAGCCAGACATCACAGTCATAGTTCTGAGGCACCAACAGCTAATGAAGCTCAATCGGCTTTTTCTAAAGAGCAGAACAGGGGCAAAGGCTGACTCATGTATTATGTTTTCCTTAACTAAAAGAATTAAAACTTTGTACCATACCTCCCTTTTAATTAAACACACTTTCTGGACACTCAGGTGGGTATCAACACCTACTTAGGTAATGTTCAAAAATTTGTGAACTATACACTTTCTGCAACTTCCTCATAGTCCAGTGACTTAGAAAGTGTCATCTGTGCACATGGTATTTTCTCAATATTAGACTGGTGCAGTCAAACTAGGAGGCACCTAATCCTTAGGACAACAAATCACAACTATGTTGTATGAGTTTAGCTGCTTCATGCTGATTTCAGCAGTGATGTGATATTTACAAAGAATGGTGTTAGAGAAGAACAAAATCTTTTGAGGTAATAGGAACATAAGAAAATACCTATAAAATAAATATATAGATAAGCTAAAATTTCTGCCTTAATATCAATATCCCATGTTTTATAAAATATAGGTTGGGATAACAAGTAATTACACTGACAAATATCTGCTTGTAGCATCCAGACAGCTGAGTAAACATCTTTTCCTAAATGACGTTGTGAGCTGAGATACATTATGTACTAAAGAATGAATAACCATTAGGAAACAACAGAAAAAAACAGATTGACTCTGTCATTTCCATAACTCAGATGGCCTACTTGTTCTTTTCTCTTTCCTTAGACAAAAATAATTATCATAATTCATGACTAAACAACAGAGGAAAATTTGGTGAATTCCTTTTTGCTTTAATGTTCCTGAAGTATCTGCTCTTGCATTAGTTAATGCTTACAACTATTCAAGGTGGCAATACCAAGCAGCACAGCACATCCTGCAAGCTTGAACATCACCTCAAGTTTTGCTGTCTTATCCTAGAAAACAGTTAGAAAACTTCAAATATGTTGCTGCAGTCCACAGGTAACAGTATACACAGATAAAGGTTTCTGTGACTCGCCATATAACACAGGTCTTTTTCCAGTGTTTGCTACATCAGTTGCTCCCAAAACCTACCACTGTATCCACAAATAACTAAACACAGCACTATGCTCAAAAAGGAACAGTTTCCTTGGGGAAAAAGGAAGGGAGGGAGGGGGATGGCAGGACAACAATGTTTCCCTATGCCTTCAGAGGCTGGGAAATTATGACACTAAATGAGGATATTTAAGGAAGGGAACCTAGAGAAAAAATCCCCTCAGGATTTAAGATGAAGTTGTTACTCAGGATTTTCTAATCTACAGTTGTACAGAAGTTCATCCTGTCCCCCTACTAGCCTCTCTTTTGGTCTTCCTGACTTTTCCCCTTACAAATCTCACATACAATGCTACAGCCACTACCATTCCACCAACTGGACACACTGACCATGCTACCTTCTCCAAGCAGCTGAAAACTTCTGATTATCACAAACCCCAACACCAGGTCTTGAAACTGTCAAAGCCTTTCACAAATCAGTTCAATAAATATACAACCACTCACGTCCCACTAACTTGTTCTCCAGCAAAATTTTCCTCAGTATTACTCAGCATCAGCCTGCTCTACTTGTTGAAGGCATCTCTGGCCCCAGTGATGCTACCAATGTAAGAAGAGCCCTCTGTAAGGATTCCTACAGCCATTTCACTATCCACCTTCAAATCTGTCATCAGACTACTATGTTGCAACTGACAACAGCAAAACACTTTTGAAAACAGATTACATGCTACACTAATATACAATACAGTGTTACAGGTATACGTGTTATATCACATTTATTTCTTCATATTCTATCTAACCTTATTTACCTGTTGGCTTCTTAAATCATACTTATGCCTACATAGTGAGAGCAGAAAATTTTATTTTATTCTACACTTATTCATGCTGATCAAAAAAGCTATCCTAGTAAAAAACTTGGAGGTAGTACAACTACACAACAACCCCAAATTATTTAACAGAATTATAGGGTCTTAACTATATTTACACTCAAATAGTTGATTTGTGTAGCAGAGATGAAGCGTGAAGCACTGACCAGGCAAGAAACTACAGGGGAACAGAAGTGTGGGAGAAAACATTTATATAGCAATTGATTTAGCTGACAGTACTGTAAGTTACCTTGCACACTCAAGGAAACAATCTCAAATTGTAACACAAATTATCCCATTTTATAGAAGTAGCTCTTGAAGGATTTAAATTTTACACTGCATGTTGATAAGAAGCTTCTGCACCCACTAGAGGGAGCAACTGAGGCATTCGGAGTCAATAACACCTCAGATTCTAAAATACTTCCCAAATCAATCCAACAATTTTTAAACTTCAGCTTACATTCCAAATGCATGTATAAAACCACAGTTTCAGTCGCCTTGAAAACTACTTCTACTAATAAAAAAAAGGAACGGAATAACAATCAGGACGTATTGCTCTGAAATTTATTACGTGATTTAAGTAAACCAATAATCTGCATTTTACAGAACTAAGAGTTGTCTGATACTTACTCATTCAGTGCAACGTGCTTTTCAAGACATTTAATCAATGATTTGCTATCTCCATGATGAAAGTGAAGAGCTGGAAGCTTCACATCATCCTTCAGACAGAACACCAAATAAGACCATCCCATGCCTTCTTTGTTTTGTTTGATTGATTTCAGATCTGTCAAACTGAACAGGAACGACCACTTGCTTTCTCTGTTTGCATGAGTTGTAGCATCTTAAAAACAAAATTAGCACATGATTTCAGTTTGACTTTTAGTGTTAGCAATTATAAATACATTGTATCTATCACTGTTCCTAAAAAACAAACTCAAAATGTAAACACCAGCATTGGTTCTAATAATAAAATGCACACTGTAACTACTATTTCTGAATTTCTCTTTGAGCCTCCTTGTCTTCTACAGACTTGTAGAACAATCAGTAAGTCCATCAGGCTACTTCCCTAAAACTGTACCTACAGTTTATAGGAAAAGGTTTTTCACCCAGAGAATGGCTGGGTACTGGAACAGGCTCTCAGGGAAGCGGTCATGGCATTAAGCTTAACAGGAGTTCAACAAGCATTTGGACAACACTCTCAGGTACATGGTGTGATTCTTGGGGTTGTCCTGTGCAGAGCCAAGAGTTGGACTTTGATGATCCCTGTCACCTGCAACTCAAAATACTCTATGATCCAACAAGAGAAGTGATCAAGCAGTTAAATGTACATCTGCTTTATAAAATTCCAGCAGCAAGCTAAATCCAACCTGCACCTCCACCAGGTAGTGCTACTTACTCAAACTTAACATGATATGTGCTACAATCCTGTAACCTATATATTACTCACAGTTACCAGCCACATGTCGTGTAAGGCTGCTACCAAAGTAAGGGCAAAGGAACTGGAAATCGCCCCCTCACCCTTTCCTCCTGTAGTGCGCAAGCTTGCATACATGCTGTGCAAAACTCCATATATTCAAGGAGAAGGGATTAAAGGGATTAAACTTCACCAGAGGACACAAAATTGCCAGCATGTCCAGAAGGAATTTGGGACACCCCCTGGCCTGCTCCCATCACATTACAGCAATTGGAAATAGGCAAGAAGTGGCAAAGAGCATAATTCCAAGTCTGTAGTCCTCAGTGACACTCACTACGGATGAAGACATGCTCTGCTGACTGAAGATGAAAATTCAATACAAACTAGTGATGTGGTAAACCATATTTATGCAACAGAGATGCTCTGTGTGTATGTGTGTGTATATATATAAAAGCCAAGGACTGTGCTTTACTCAAAAACATTCATAATCTCACATCCAAACCCTGTAGGCATACATCACAGACATGACATTTAAAACCATTATAAAGACAGTAAAACAAGCACAATAATCCCCAGTTACATGCTGTGAAATAATAATGGAAAAAAAGTATTATTAAAGAAAAAAGACTTTGTGAGAATCAGAGAAAAAAAGATTACTTGAGAATCACTGTTCTTTCACCACAACTTGTTTTTCAACATCTCTGCTGAGACACTATAACAAAAATGTTGTAACTATAGAATTATTTTGCTTACATAAAAAAGATATTTTTTATATTAAAGACTCCCCATATTAAAGATCCATGTATGTCATAACTGTACATTCCATCTCCCCCTGCTGCTGCAGTATGGAAAGGCATTTGAGTAGTAACCCACTTATTTTTCCATTTTCATTTCTAACAAAACATCTAGTTTGAATTCCACTTGTTTTAAAGAATGCAAGCACAGCACAGACAAAACTGCTACTACATCTAATGATGAAGCAGGAAGTTAGATTTAATGTTCTTTTTCAATACAATTCTCTACCAATTTAAGGACAAAAATTAGGCAGATGACAGCTATTACTTGTGAATTTTTTTCCACACCCAGAGATTCATCTCTTACCACAAATGAATCCCAGCCTTCCAAAAAGGCTATTCTTAAAGACAATTCTTTAGTTACAAATTACCATCACGGAAGAAAACACTGTATGCACATAAAAACCCTCCACAATTTTTTTTAAGTACCTCCATTTGAATGAGGTTTCTTCTTAAAAGAGACTGTGGTGACCATGTCCCATTCTGCTTCATAACTACTTGGACGATCTGCTCCTTGGGAACATTTTTCTTTTGGAGTTTGAGTCCACTCCACAACAGAACTGGAATCCTGAGAAAAACAACAAAAGCAACTATCAAAAAACACAAGGCAAGAAAATTGACCTGGTTTCTCAGATTCAACAGGAAGAATCAGCATCTTTATTTCTTAGATTAAAAGAGAATATATTGAAATCCTCAGAAACATACAATTTCTGTAAAAGACACAGTTCAACACAGGAAATTTGAACCTATGACTAACACTATGAGGTTTTACTTAGTAAATTCCAACATACTAAAATATCTTTGCCTCTCTTGAAGACTCTATGAACATAACAAATTATTCATTTAAGTGTAAAACTTGAATCTTTTTTATTTAGTCACATCCTCTTAATACTGATTAAATACCACATATCACTGCATCTTGGAACCCCCACAGACTTCTATTTTTATTTTGCATTAGAACAGCACCTCTCACTTTCGTGTCTAACTATGAAGAGTGAATCACCAAACTACAACACAGTAGATTCAGAGGGACTGGTAACTGTGATATATTTACACTCATTTGGTCTTTACTATTCATAGTTAGTCCCCTACTCTTTTATTTATGAACCAAGTAAAAACTAAATACAGTCAACCTACACATGTATTCTAATAACCTGAACTGGCCTCCACTCTATAAATAAGATTCCTACATACAGCTATTACTACCAATAATATATAAGCTTTGCTTCTAGTTATGAGATCACTTATGCATTAGTTAACACAAAAGAAAAACTCTAGAGAAACATAATGAAGAACACTGAAAACAAACAAACAAACCTTTCCAGCATAGAGAATATTAGAAGTATCCAAAGTCTCATCCAGTGGTCTCCAGTCCACTACCACTTCATTTTCCTACAATACAAATCACAAAAAATTCAACACTGCACAGCAAAGTATTTATTGCCATATACAGTCATAGTGACTATGTTAAAACTTACATATACATATAAATGATGACAATGTCAAACACAATGTGATGTTTGTTCATGTACAAAATCCTACACTTTAAAAAGGCAATTAAGATTTGCCAAAATTGTTATGTGCTTTGCCAACAAATACACAAAAGTTCTGTAACTGTATTATGCAAATACCTTTTCTATGACACGCAGAATTCCTGCTATTAAGCTGTCCTGGTCATCATTTTTTCCACAGGAGGAGTGAATAAAAACTCCTTCTTGCTCATACACAACCTATAACAAAATGAGTAATGAAATTTAAAAAAACAATGTTTTAAAATCCTTAAAATTGTTTATCCCCCTATGGTACTTATTATCATTTTGACTCGCTGAGGGAAGTTAAAACAAACACTTCTATCTTGTTAGGGATTTTGTTACAAAGAGTCCAAGATCCAAGTCTTTCACTTACCTAAATCAAGAAACAACAGGAAATGGAACTGATCAAACTTATTCCCTAAGCAACTTACTGACTAGCACTACTTCGTTAAACACCACAAGAAAATGCATTCAATACCTAGTTATTTTTAAATCAGCAGGTACAGGTTCAGTGAAAGTCCTATACAGCTTTTAAAACATTAAAAGGCTTTCTTATATAGTCTGCCTTTCTGCCACCTGCCATTAGGCATGCTGAAATTATAAAACTAATTTAAATTTTAAATGGACCAAATACTGTAAAAATATGAACTCCAGAGAAATAAAAAACTATACCCTGAAATTAAATTCAGGGCCAGTGGCAAAGATTCCATCTGAAAGGCAGAATATGTAAGAGTTGGATAAGAAGGGCTTGTAGGAGTGCACATGGCCCACATAACTTTTGCATTTAAGCATTTAAAAAACCCTTCACAGTATTCTGATCATGCTGTCAAAAAAAAAAAAAAAATCAGAGAACCCTTGGCTGTCAAAATTTAGCAGGCTTTTCAAAGCTACATACAAATACTCTTAAAAGCTCTATAAATACTGTAAATGGGTCCTATTTTACACAGGTCTAAGAGTGAAAAGTCTCTTCGATTTTGTGAAAGTGAAATAAATCAGTCACAGTAATTGTTTCAGAACCGTTTTCATTTTCACACCAAGCTGAGAACACTGCCTTAAGAAACATATTTTAAAGGCAAAGCCTAGAAATTTTTAACTAATCAGAGACAGATAATGTATTTCTTTGGTTCTAAAATATCAGGAGCTATTTTTCTCATTTATCTGCTTTCTAAAATCATTACACTTGTAGTCAGGCCAGTAAACTAAAAGGTTAGTTTTGCCTGTTTCAAAAGGTTAGGTGTGTAAGCTTAACTAGCTAGATGAGAAAACATGGCTTAAAAAGAGCCATAAAATTCACTTAACTCATCCTTTCTGTTTTAGTTTTGCTTCAATTTCTCTACCTTTTACAGGTGCAAGAAATTTCAGGAGTGTCCTTGTTAAACAGAAATATCACTTGGAAGAAATCTCTAAAGGTCACTTAGCACATCTCCTGCTTGAAGGATTATTAAAATCATTGCCTTTCAAATATTGGAAGTCTTCTTTCCTGTTCCCTATTATGTTTTTTCTTTTTCTCTTTTCTATCAAACAATATCCTCCCTCTATTTCTACCAATTATCTGTTTTCAAATTCAGTTCTGTTCAAACAAGGCAACTTCGACATTTATTTAAATTTTACCTTCTATCTCCTTGGACCTGACCTATCATGAAAACTAGTCAGAAATATGAATTAGTCATCAACCACTTGGACAGCTGCTCCAGAAAAAAAGAAAATCTATTTGTATCAGTTATACTGGTAGAAGTGCACTTCAACCAAAAATGTTAGTATCATAAAGTATACCTTCTCAGTCTAGAAGGTAAGCCATCTAATAACTGTTTTTATTATTCTTCTGTCCATTAATCTCTCAGAAGGACGAACACTTCCTTTCATGGGAAAAGAATATGTGTTTCTAATGCTACAGTTGTCATGCAACTGAAAAATCTTACACTGCTCTTTGTAACAGCTTCAGCTCCCTGTGCCATGCTCACCAAAAAACCAAAGCACATGCTCAGAACTTCAGAGGATGTCTGTAAAACAGGGGACTGGCCACAAGTCATCTTATTCCCCTCATACTGTTATTTAAGAGAAAATCTTCTCCAAGTCTGAAAGGCCAGAAGGCCAAGCTGCTGAGATTTTTCTTTTCCAATCACAAGCGTGATCTATTTATTTACTTCTTCCAACTGTAAACTGCAACTGTAACTAATCTGAAGAAAGAGAACATTGATTGTACACAAGAGCATCTAGATGTTTTTCCACAGTTAATCCCTCTGCAAAACATTTTGGGAGTTACCATCTTGAATTCTTCAAAATACTGAGCCACTCTATTCAGCAGTACTTTGTAAGGTAACTCCATAAATGCATTTGAACAAACTGAGTTTGGAAATGTAATTCTATAGTGGTAGCACCTGAAAATTACCTACATTGGGTGGCTATATTTCACACAATGCTCTTAGCAAGCTGAAAATTCAAAAATGCTATTAGGTATTCTCACAGTACTTTACAGTAAAACATAGCTTGCTACAGATTTTTGTTTTCTGGTACTGCAACACTGACAAGCTATTCAAAATCAATTTAAAGATGAAAAGTAACGTTAAATTACATGTACAAGTAATTAGTAGTAAGGAAAGTATCAAACTGAAAGACAGTATACAATAGTTATATTTGAATAAAACCCCACCCTTCAGTAGACAACTCCTCTACACTTAGTAGCTCAATCTCACACACCATGTGGCCTACAAAGGTTTTTGCTCAGGGCCTCCACAGCCTCGGCAGCCCAACACTCAGGGAAACGCCTGGTGACTCAGCACACCTGGACCTCTTAAGCATTCTAGAAAACAGATTTCAAAACTAAGTAATGGCTTCACACACTGCCTCTTGCCTAAGCAGTAGGTTACTGCAGAACATGCAAAAAGGCAAGGAATGCTGGAGGATGACCTGAAGCATCAGTAAAATACCAAGGACTTGTTTGTAAGGTCTGCATGTGACAACTATGTAGTGAGATCCTGCTACATATAGAGAGAGTAAGGGAAGGAGATAGAGGCAGGGCAAGATAATGAGAGTGACGCCCGCTCATTAGCTGTTGAAGGAACTATAACCCCTCAAAACCCAACCCAAATCTGCTTCTGTATTACTTGCACAGGAAAGCAACCTAATCTCCTCGAAATCTTGATAATCTTTAGCCTTTAGTGAACTAGGAAGGCCTCTACATTACTCACTATGTGAAAGAATTCAAGAGTTTTAAAGAATATTATCTGTTCAGTTAGTCCACTATGCTTTTTGTATTACAAGACAGGAAAACACACTACTGGCTCACCTTGGTTTTGTACTATTCATTATTTTACATATTCATCATGGGCTCCTTTACAAAGGTAAGAAGTAGGTAGAGACAAGCTCAATCTTTCATTTTGTTTTCATACGATTAGAGCCATCACTCTTCCCCTAAATCTAAACAAAATCAATAAGCTCATCATAAAAAAAAAAAGACAAGTTAATGTTAATAAGTACATATGACAGGTGACTAGGTAAATTGATATGTCCCCAGGATTTTAAAAAAATCCCAAAAGTATCCCTCACCGCAGTATTACAGCCCTTCCACCCATCCAGCTAATAAGAATTCTGTGTTCTGCACAGTCAATCCACCGGTCTCTGAAACAGAACCTCAGGGAAGAAAAGCCATTTGTGTTGCTCAGATGTTGCTTGAGGCCAAAACAGCTGTCCAGCAATGACAAGCCTCACTACAGATTTAAACTGCAATTGTTCTGTTTTCTTCTGTACCTGTTTGCAAACATCTACTGAACTGCCCACAGAGAAGCATATGTCACAGATTTAGATGTTATTAACTACATGAAAGCCAAATTCTGCTGGTTCCACAAAAAAACACAAATGAAAAAAAGAGTGTTTATCAAAAGCATATACCAACACAACCAAAGCAAATGAAGACGTAATGTGACAGGAGCTGAACAACTTAGAAAGCAACTTGATTTCAAATAAATTTTAATTAAATCTTGCGGCTGTACAATGGAATTACTGAAAGATTTTCAGATATTTTACTAGCTTAAAGCTAGTTCTGTGCAGAACAGATTTACCCATCCATGGTATCCTTAAGTTCCTAGAATACTTCAAATCATAAGCATTACTTAAGGCAACTTAAGACTGTAAAAGCATTCAGCTGGCAACTTTTTTTTCTAAGAAAATGATGGAGACAGTAGGAAAAAATTTAGTATGATTTAAGCATTACTTTAAATTAATCCTAAAGTCTCAAGTTTGAAATAAGATGCACCCAAGAAGCTTATGCTCATAAGTCTTTCCTGCTTATCAAGTAGTCCGTGCTGGCAGCGTACAAATACAATTCACAGCATATTTATTTGTCCTGTTTTATAGAATGAAAACTAGACCCATTGCCTGTCTGTTTCAGAATCCCACCAAAAGCTAAAAGGTGATGCAAGTTTCCAAATGCTAGTGAGCCACTTTGACCTGTTTCTTTTTTTCCATGGATGCTAGAGGTCAAAGGCAAATTCACAATTCATCTGATCAGTCATTGAAAGCACCACACAGAGACAACAGCTATTCCAACTCATATCCTGACTGATGGTCTAAAAAAACAGGGAACCACAGCAGAAAATTCAGGAAAGCTGCACAAAGCAATAGCTGCCTACCCACCTACTATTAAAAAAACAGATGGAAGCAGCAGGATGTAGGCTCAGTTTACATGCCATGGCATATGCTAGTTAAGGTTCTGGAAAACTCTTCAAGTATTTATAGTCTGTGTCCAGCAAAAAATAGGTTTCTGAAGTCCTACCATCGCCCCAGTAATATCTCCTGAGTAATAAATAGTATCATTCTTAATACCATAAGGACACAATACCTCCATATTTCTATTGTTCTGCTTACACTGAGCAGCAAACAGGCAATGTATGCAGCATTTTTATTGCTAAAAACATGTATGAGCAGAAGGCCTTTGGGATGCTACACCACCACCAACAGTATACTACAGAATACAAGCAAAGCCTTGTGATTTAATGCTTGCCATTTGATAGCAATTTACAGCCCTGTGCTACCCGCTAGTGAAAGATGACAACATTGCAACCTAAGACAATGAAGTACAGACAACAAATAAAAGGAGAGCTAAGATCTGGGGCTACCACAGAACAGGATGGTCCTGGCATCCTCACCCATGTATTTTCCACCCTGCCTGTGCTGAGCACCTAAGTATTAGCTGTCACCATGTGTACTGATTGTTTGTATCTCCTGTTCCTAGGTCTGTCACATACCAACAACCTGTCAAACACAGAATACTTGAGAGAAAGGACAAGCACTGCAACTTTCCCAGCTAGTTTGTCCCGTGTTTCAGACACTTCATACTCTCAACCCTGTGTTCTTGGAGAGTGTGTTCCACTCACTCCCCTTTTCTGCCACAGAGTACAGCTCCAGGCCAGCACTGCTCTGCCAAGATGCCATTCAGCATCTCATAACAGACACAGTTTGAAGCTCTAACATAGTCAATCAGCCACTACTGCTCTGGAGTAGGTAACTAACTATGGCACTGTGTAAATACTGATATTAACAACTTTTCAATAGCAGTTACCTCATTTTTTGCCCGATGTTAGAGAATCAGGTAAAGGACCTCACCAAGGATTCAACAGCTGAAACAGCAAGCAGGCATGCTCATAAGAAAGTGACTGAGTAGAAAAGTCTGAATGCTCTGCAAACTTCAAATTAAGGAAAAATGGCTCTGTCATTTTGATATATATATGTTGATGTCACAAACATCAACATATATAGCAGCTGCACAGCACCTTACTTTCAGATTTTGATGGAAAGGAAACAGAACAAAAAAATGCAACACTGTAATGAAACAATTACAGGCCAATAAAATTAATTCAATTTAGACAATGGTTGGCCTAAGTGACCTTATACCCATGAAAGAAAGTGTCTTAGTTTAGAACTATGCATTAAGTAAAAAGAAATATAACTCAATATAAAATTCTACATTATACTGCTTGAATTTCCATCTTCCTCTTTGGAATAGCTGATGTTTGCCCAAAGCTTACTCACACATCCACTGCTAAAGTGTCACTGGTACAGTGAAGTACCTACTGCATCAAGAGTCTGTTTCCAACGACTAGGTGCCAACACATTTGAGTGCTCCACAAAGCATCAAGCCAACATTAACTTGATCAAAATGATCTTCTGCTCCAGAGAAAATATACTACAATATCTGGCATTTGAATTAAAATACAGATCACAGAATGGTTTGGGTTGGAAGGGACCTTAAAGATCATCTAGCTGCAAACCCCCTGCAAAGGGCAAGCAACATTCCACTAAACCAGATTACTCACAGCCCTATCCAGCCTGGTCTTGAACACCTCCAGGGATAGGGAGCAGAAAATCTCTCTGGGCAATCTGTTTCAGTGTCTCACCACACTCAGAGCAAAGAACTTCTTCCTGATATCCAATCTAAACCTATGCTCCCCCTTCAGCTGATGGCTAGTGCTCCCGATCCCATCACTACATTCCTCTGGGAGAAATCCCTCTCCGGCTCTCTTGTAAGCCCCCTTTACATACTGGAAGGCACTCCTGGGTGTCCCTGGAGCCTTCTCTTCTCCAGTCTGAAAAACCCTTACTCTCAGCCTTCCTTCATAGGAGAGGTGCTCCAGCTCCCCGACCATCTTCATAGCCCTCTTTGCTACATTGGATCTATGCCTATGGTGGGGACTCCAGAGGTGGACACAGTACTCTACATGGTGTCCTATGAGGGCACAGGAGAAGGGGGAAATCATCTCCAGTGATCTGCTGGCCACACTGCTTTTGATGTGGCCCAAAGCACAGTCAGCTTTCTGAGCTGCAGGAGGACATTGGAGTCATACTGAGCTTTTCACCCACAAACACCCTCAAGATTTTCTTCCCTGAACTCATCTCAATCCATCCTGCACCAAGCCTGTACTTGTGTTTGGGATTGCCCTACGGACCTTGCACTTGGCCTTGTTGAACCTTGTATGCCTTTTGTTTGCTGAGCCTGTGGCTCAACTTTTTTCCCAAGAAAATAAAATTTCACACCTGCTAATCTTAAAGACACCCAATTTCTAAGTAGGGGAGGGGTGGAGAGGGACAGAATCCTGCAAATGTTTTTCATGTTGCGACAAACATGAGAAAGATCTCCACACCAGGAGCTGCACAGGAAAAGTTTCCTACTTGACCACAGTACGTATTTCAAGCTCTGCCTCATGCGCTCTGAAGAATTCTTGAACCACAAGGTATTTCTGCTACTCATGCAACAATAACCAGGTATCAGTGAAAATACAAGTCTGTTCAGGGTACTGAGAGCAAGAGTTTCAAGTAGTAACCCACTGGTCCTATTGTAAGCACTTCTGCAAAGAGAAATCCTTAATGAATAGAAAATAGAAAGAAAATACAGAAATTTCAAAAATACCACTGAACTGCTTTACATTCAAGCATAATAAAGCCTTAAGTAAATTTAAGAGAGATAGTCTTCTGTTCATGAATGAAGTACAGTATAATCAAAAAGAATTATTATTGTATTCACAGTAAATTATAAAGGCTGAAAAAGATATAATAAATACTTTAAATCAAATGCTTAATAAAATGGCACAACAATGCATAGTACAGGAGCCTCTGTGCACTCACGTTTAACTAGTAGAAGGTGGAGCAAGACACTGCCTATCCCACAGAACAGATATACACCTAAAATAATTCACTGTATCTACGCCAACAAAACACCTGAAGGATGCAAAGCTAATTTTAAAATACCAATTTAAAAAAAAAAAAAACAAAAACAAAAAACAAAAAAACTTCCACTACAAGCACAAATCCCCACCCCAAACATACAGCACTAACACCACTACTATTTAGTAATAGCTACAGTGCTCCTTGAACGCTTTTAGTTGCTGAACTGGCCAGACATCTGAGCTTAGAGATAAAGCTCAGATGTTTGGCCAGTGAACACTCTGAAACTTTAACTCCAAGAGTTAGAGCACAAGCAAGTGAAAAATAACTTATCTGACAGCCCATGTGTCAATTGGTAACTTGAGAAAGATCTAACAGCCCACGTGCTGAAGATACTCTGAACGCCAAGAACATTAAAGAAGTATCATTACTGTCTTTAGATCCGCTGCAATAATCACCTGTATACTGACAGACTGAAATTGAAGCTTGTAGTTCTCCCCATAAACAACTTTTTAGCTCATTTTCTAGCATGGTTTTCTGTTATAAGGGTGAATCCAGAGTAAGTTATCTGAATACAATAAAAAAACTCTATTTGCTAAGCAACAAAAAGAGAGAACATGTACCTGTTTTCTTAAAGTATAATATATAAATATACCTGTTTTCATAAAGTCACAAGTTCTGAAAACAAATGACCTTATTACCAAGTTACTTCCAGAAAAAACTGGCAACTCTAAGAAAGGGCAAAAAACTGAAGCTCACACAGTTCTAAAGCAGATGGTCATTTATAAAGAATGAGTCACAACTCCAGAATTCAACTGCAGTAACTTTTCCTAAACCAAGTTAACTATCCATATAGAGAAAAACACTGATAAGAACCTCATGAGAGGTTCCAGCAAGAAAAAAAAAAATCACAGGACGAAAGTCCAAGTAAAGTAGTACATGAGATAACCACATTTATAATTCATATCCCATTATTGTCTGGAGCAGAAACCAGAGACTACATGAAATAGTTGGATTCTGAATCTATTGATATCGATAATGTCTGGGAAATAAAATGACAAAATAAACAAAATAAAAAACAAACCCCCCAAACCCCCAAAAACCTGCAATAGAGAAGAGAAAGGCAAGCAGGGTAAAAATGAAATAGAAACCACAATCTTATATGGTTTGCTGAAACAAGTTTTTGTGAAAGCTGAAACAATGCAGGTTACCCCAGCTGCTTGATACACTGCCACATGCTTTCCATGGGAACCACTTTGTGTAATATTTTGCAGAAAAAAGCATATACATTAAAATACATTACTTTCATGTGATAAGATCTGCCACATGAGAATAAAGCACCCCACAAACTAATGCCTACTGTTCTTTCAGAAAGCTACCACCTGAAACACACCATTGCAACAAATTGCCCAGCCAGAATGAACACTGCAGTTAACTTATGACATCCACAGCTTGTAAAGACACTGAAGTGCAAAAGGCCTGAAGTGAGAATGCTGGGTCTGTACCAACCTACACTGCATTTATTCCACCTGGAGTGAAATTTCACTAGTTTGTAAGTCCTCCCAAAATCCTGCAGGAACAATCTGTGGTCCAATGTCCTCCCAACAGAAAACTACACCAGATAAAAGTAAGCACAGTTGTATGTATTATTTCAGCTTGCTAGATCTAATCACTGAGAGATCAAATGAGTACAGTATCCAAGTAAGTAAAAGTGCAACACACAGGTGGAGAAATACAGAGAAGGATGGAACTGTTCCTGAGAGCAGTGAAATGTCAAACCAGCCCAGCCACTTCATGAAATTTGAGAAAACACAACTGTCATTTGTCTTCTGTGTTAAAAGAGACATGGCAAAGAATGTTACTGAATTAGAAGTTGCATTAGCAAGTTGCATTAGTAAGTTGCATTAGTATTGTGGACGTGGCATAACTAAAACAGTTTTGCAACGTCTCAGGGATTTAATCTCAGGCAAACATGGCTCTTGGAAAGGAACAGTAATACACAGCAAATTTACAAACAACTAATCCACAATCATTCTAGCATCTCATATAAACCATCATAATACAGCTGCTTTCATGAGAGACATCCTGAAGAAGTCCAAGTGGAAAACAAAAAACAACCTGAAAATTTAAAATAATAAAGTATTTATCTAAAAAATTAAAATATTTCCCTCATCCAATAAACTTCTGTATTGATATTAAAATGGATAAAGCCAAAAAAGGAGTTTCTCTGTACACATAAAAACTGGATGTGCATAGCTAGAAACAGCAGGGAGGACAGTATGGCTATCTTTATAGTTACACACCTAACAGCAGTAAAGAACATAAAAATAAAATTGCAAAACTCGAGCTGCACAAATTGCCTGCTCCAACAATTCTGGTTGAAACGGATCTGCTTTCAAGACCTCAAGGGAATTTTCATGCTATAGCTAAGGGCACTCCTCAGCACCCTCGGGGAGCGCAGACGTGGCTAATTACGTGTGTTCCCTTACGCCGAGATCAGCGTGAAGTGAAACTATCATCTTCTGTGCTATGCTGGAAAAGTGAAACCTCACACTATCACATACTCACCATGGCTACTACATAGAATCAGACACCAAACCGAGATTTTAAATCCTAAATAAAGGATCCACGTGCTCGAGAACACCGCACTGCAAAGCGACGCTTTCAAAAGACAGAGTCATGAAATAAATCTATTTCTACTAAGAAACAATACAAACACAATTCGTATCTGTTGGCGGGGGCGGAGGGAAACAGTGGGTGTTGCTTGTACCTCCCCCTCCTGCGAGCTCAATCGCTTGTCAAGCGATAATGTTTCGCTCCGGAACGCTCGGCAAGAATCCGCGGCGTACAAAAATTTTAAATCGCTAAACTATAGGACTGATAAGGCTTTGTACACACGCCGGGGCAGGTTCCCACACACTACCAGCGGGCAGGCCGGGGGAAAGGCCACTACCGTCCACGAGCACCTCCGGGACACCCGCACTCGCAGACGGCACAGGCCGCGTTCCCGTGCCCCAGGCCGAGAGCGGCGCGGCGCGGGGTGCCCGCCCCCACCGGAGAGCGGCCTCCTGCACCCCGGGACCGGAGCCCGGCTGCCGCGGGGCGCTGCCCGGCCGCCAGCTGCGGGAAGGGCCCGAGTCCCGCCCGAGGCTGCCACCGCCTCCGGCGCAAGGGGCCCGCGGCCGCTGCCAGCGCCCGGCCCGACCCGCCCGAAGCCAGGACGGCATGTACCCGGAGAGGCGGCCCCGTGAGGCGCCACCCGCGCGGCGGGGGAAAAGGCACCCGCTCGGCCATTCGGCAGCTGCCCCTCCCCGCGACTCCCGCCAGCTGGGGCGACCCAGCGCCGGACACGGCGCGTCCCGCGGGGGAAAGGCGGGAGAGGTGAGAGAGGCCGGCCCCGCCACCGCCCGCCCCCGTTACCTTGCCGCTCGGCGGCGCCGCCATGTTGCCCACGAGTGTTTATGGTGACGTAGCACTCCTCACGTGCTTCCCCGCCGCGCCACAACAACAGCGTCACTGCTACGAGCCGCGCATGCGCACTGCGCGGGGCCGGCCCGGGGCGGACGGGCTGCGGCCCGGGGAGGGGAGCGAGGGGTGGCTGCGTTCTTCTGTTCCCGAAACGGTCCCCTCTCAGCTTAATTCCTCCTGCTCATCTACCCACTCTCATCCTTCTGCAGGCCCCACGATAAAATGCCAGTATTCATTTTGAGGCCAATTACCATCCACTCTCACTTGCTGGCAAAGGTCCTGCTTGTATCAAGTCAGCTCAGTGCTGGACTTTGCCTGTTATTTGTAAGATTTGCACACAAGTTGTGTGAAAGGCTTTTTCCTCAAGCTGACCTTCGTGGAGCTGTCGACTGAGTAAAAAATTTAACAGACAAATACCATTTGTGCTGCTTTCAGCATGCCAGTCACCACTTCCCTCAGTGTCAAGAGGGCCGGGATGTTTCAGAGCACTCTCAGTCCCACAGACCAACCTACCCCATGAGATACATGTATGACCATCTTCCGGCTACTTACCAGTCTTCTAGACATCCATCTTGGGCCTTCTCCCTTGTTCTTCAGCAAATTATCATTGCAGAACAATGTGTAGATCGTCACATATAGACGAGGAGCAAAATTACTCTTTGTTATCAGGCCACTCTATCAAAGGACTGCTAAAAGGTTGAAGTTGGTAGGAGTCTTTAGAGAGCATCTAATCCAACCATCCTGCCCAGAGCAGACCACAAATGATTGCTCAGGGCTTTATAAAGTTTGAGGTTAGAGAATCTTCAAGAATATACACACCTCAACCTCCTCAGTCAAGCTGTTTCATCAGTGTTTGGTTGCTTTTGGAATGCCAAAGGTTTTTCTTATTCTTAAATGGAATTTCTTGTATTTCAGTTTGGGTCCATTTTGTCATTGAATACCACTAAAGAGACCAGCTCTGCCTCTTTACTTCCTCTCATAATCTATTTTTAGACATTGAAAAGATTTTCTGAGCTTTCGAGAGACTGAACAGTCTCACATCTGTCAGCATCTCTTTGTATGACAGATGGTCCAGTCTCCTAATTGCCTTTGATTGCCCTTCACAGGTCTCACTCCAGGATGTCAGTGTCTCCATTCTACCAGGGAATCCAGCACTAGACCCAGCATTCCAGGACTCTCTCATGAGGGCTGAGAAAGTACCATCATCCCTCAGCTTGCTGGCAGTGCTCTTCCTGATGGAGCCCAGGATGGCTTTATTTTCTGGCTCTTTACTGATTTGTTGTGCACCGTTTTGACACTTGTGCAAAGGTGCTTCCCAGCCTACATTATTGGTGCATTATTACATTTTTGCACTTTACAGACCTGAATGATGCACAACAGCAAGTTCCATAGGCTGGCATGGTGCTACCAGGTCCCTCTCCCTTCTCCATAAGCCCCTTAAGAAAACAATGGGACAGACTGTAGCTCTATGCTGAAGTCCAACCTTTCACACACTACACAGATGGGAATCTGAGGAGGAGGGTATCTTTAGCCTAGGGGCTCACTCTTTGTTGGATTTTAATTAACCATCTGCTCTAACAGTTCTGTCACACAAAGGGTAGTCACAGCACACCAGCCAGCACTGAGCCTGCCGCCAGAGTGTTCCTGGCTTTCCCGTGGCTTCTGTTGCTGTCATAGCTGCAAGCATAGCTATTGCTGCTGTGCCAAAATCTGCAGCAGCTGCTATTGTTGTTGTTCACACAGCTATTTCAGCAGAGTTCCAAGATACTTTCCTGTATTCAGAAGTGTCAGCTGCCCACATGCTCAACCACATGAAAACCTGGCCCACACAAGACAAGTGCAGATTCTGTCAAGTCCTTCCATCACAGGCTTAATTTGTACAAACAACCCCACAGCAGAGGAACAAAGAAAAACAGTACCAAAAATATCTTTCCCTTTGATCTTTCTTTCTCCTCATAGGGAATGGATGTATTCCAAGCCTTGCATGGACAGATGCAACCCACAATTTTTCTAGGCTACTCCAGTTTATCACAGACAACAATGAGATAGTAAATGGGGTGCTGTCCTGGACTCTGGGTGCAGCAAGTCACCCAGGAGATAACTGCAGACTAGGCTTTTCAAGTTCCTCATCTTTTAAGAGGTAACCTTCCTCAGCATTAGCTGTATTGTAGACAGTAAAGGCAATATCCAAGGATTTAGCTGTGAAATGCTCTTATTTTCCCCATGCAAGAGGAAAAGATTTTTTAAAATTCCTCCCATTCTACTCCTCAGTTAGGAGAGCAGGAGGGAGATCAGTCCCTGCCTACATCCATACAGGTCAACCAAGAAAGCCCCTGGGGTACAGTCAGCCTTTGCATTTTATTATTAGTTTGCTCTTTTATGTAATTATGGACCGTACCACTTAAGTTTCTCAGACTAATACCCCATAGACGGGGTTGGGGACAGCACAGCCACTGCAAGCAGGCAGCATGTAAGTATGATTTAAAGGGCATAAGAGGACTAAAGCACCTAGATTAAAGCTGCATTGTGCCATCTGCTCTCAAGGCCAGAGCTCCTTATGCACTCTGGCCTAATTTATTTGCCAGAAATGTAGCCTCTAGGACCACTTAGGATCTTCTCTACTTACCAATTGTTTCTACCTCAAAGCAGAAACTGAGAGATGAAGATAGGATAGACTTTCTACCCTGTTTTTCAAAGAAAACATAAAAAACCCCACTAACCTGAACAAGTAGAACATGCAGATAAGAGTACTGTTCCATGCTTAGCTACCTTCTGCAAGAAGGTTAGGCAAGAATGGGGACAAACTAAGTATACATAGACCAAAATTAAAAGGAAGGAAATGCCATACCCCAGCGGCATTTATTTGTATTTACAGTGTGAAGGCATGGAGATGTAAGACATGAAGGCATGTATGCTGATGACAAGATTTCTTGAAGCATTTTCAGTGTCACATTTTGTATATCCTTAAGTACAGCACTGAGTTCATATTTGTGAACTTGATTTGTTTTTTCTGTGTATCAATACAATTCCAGAATATGAATCAACCCAAAACATACAGGAGTTGTCACATAAGAAAACATTATGGTTGGTGTAACTGACCATCACTTTACAATAGCTTTCTTCTCTCAGTGGGGCATAAAATTGTGGGGTTTTAAATACAAAAGAAGCAGAGCAGATACTAACATGAATGCTCTGCATTTGTCACGCAAGGAGAAATTCATGATTGCATCAGCCTCCACAGAGGGTAGCTGGAAGCCATCCGACAGCGATGACTAAACAGAAACTGATCTGTTGTTTGCCGATTGGCACACCAGTATTGCCAGAGCTAGGCATCCAGCACGGGAGACAAACAGTTGTAACCCTATCACTTCTACATATACATCATAATAGCAACAAACAACATTTCCTGGAAAGAGCAGAAAAGTAACAGAACAATTGTTTTATCATGAGGGCAGTCAATCTTTACTTCTTGATCTTAATTTGCCACCATAATCATCTTCAGAGATAGACAGATTTCCCGTACAGGCTGAAATCCCTAAGTTTCTGAAAAACAATAGATGTACATAGTACACTTGCTCTTCACCACTTAATATAGCCCCTTTAGTGACATGCTGACAGACTTTGAAAGACTAATTGTGAAGAAACTACATTTACTCTAAAAAGCTCTGCATTTTAGTTTCTTGAACAACGACAAAAATCTCACTTACTAGAAAATACACCTTTTTTAAGAGAGGTTGTGGAGTCTCCCTTACTGGAGATACTGAAGAACTGCCTGGACAATTCCATGTAATGTACTCTAGGATGATCTGCTTGAGCAGGAAGGCTGGACCAGATGACCCACTGTGGTCCCTTCCAACCTGACCCATTCAGTGATTCTGTGACAAGGTAGTAGGATAGAGTTGCTGACTTCTCAGAACTACAAGTGAAAGGGCTAAGAACACCCAAAGCAGAAACATGCAAATTGCTGTCATCTTGCTGTGCTTTTCCTGTTGCTTGCTGTTCTCACTCACGATATCCACCCAGTTCAAATCCACAGCATCAGCCAGCCAGCAGTTTTCACTAGGGAAGCAGGAACAAGCACTCGTGGTGGAGACAGGACAGCGGTATGTTACAGACACATATTAGGTGGAAAATCCCCACCCTAGCCTTGGTTCCATGTTAGACTTTGTTTTGCTGCATAGAGGCAGCATCCCTGAGGCTACTATTAAACATAAATGTCGTTCAACAGCAACCACTCCTTCCTCTGTTCTGAGATGCCAAAGACCAGTGTTGAGACTCAAAGCTTTATTTTACTGGGATTGCTCATGCTACAGTCTCGGGGGTGTATGCTAGGATAATTTACAGTAACCTCAGTGAGCCTGGTTTGACATCTTAAAGCCATCTTTTGACACAGCGTGCTCAGGTGGGTTCAGAAATATTATACGTGTAACATAAAAAAAACCTGCGGTCTCAGTCACTGCCCCCAGTTTCCAATAACTTTTAGAGCAACTTTATTATAGACTGTTATCAAGTTTCAAATTCTGTAACATTCTGTAAATGTAAAAAGTGACAATATTTTCTTTCTGTATTGATTTTCAGTACACTTTTTTCCCCCTATTGATCCATTTCCATCCATTTTCACTTTTAATATGAGGGATCGATAAACCAACAGTCATGACAAAAGAATTCTTGTTTTTATAGTTGATTGACCATTTGGCATTAATTTATCACAAGACTATCTTCCTGTAAATGCACTGGTATATAAAATATATCAAGATGTATTTAAGAACTCCAGCTACAGAAATGCACTGGGAAAGTTAACATTTGTGAAGCCTCTGCAAGATATTTTTAGTATGTTTTTACAAAATTTCTTTTATCCACAAATGCCAAATAGATTCCCACAAAACTTGACAATGTTAAGTTACTCGACTTTTAAAATGCTGCATCCTTTTCAGCATTGGATTTGCCCTGCTAGTGTTTTCTTTCTATTTGAGAATGACTGATAAACTTAATGAGCTTATCTCATGATGAGAAAAATCCATTAAGACAATCATTATAATGCCTGTATGATCAAATAGCACTGACAGCACTTAAAGATTTAGGTATCACATGGTTTTTCTCTTCTCTTTTTACTAAAACAAGCCTGATTAGTCAGTTGAAAGTTTCCTGTTCTGAAAAAGAAACTACTTGTTCTCTTCCACTGCAAGTCCCAAATTTGTTGACTTTTCAGAATGGCATGATGGTTAACTTGAAGAAGGGCTTGCAATTTAACAGTTTCAATAGTTAAAAAAAAACCATGATATGTCACAGGATATCAACTATTTGCATCTGATGAGGAAGTAGTCCTTGCTCTCTCAAATCCTCTCAACTGAGATTTCTTGTAAGTCACTTTCAATATCCAAGAATCAGGAATCAGATACAGAGCTAGAAAGGACTCACCATTAAACATTCAATATTCTCTCTTCACTGTTTTAGAGATGGGATATGGCCAATTGTTAGGGAAGACTGCCGTAAAACTGCTACTCATTATCCTCCCTTGTCATGCTTTCAAATTAAACATCTTTTGGGTAACCTACAATAAAGATTTAAAATCCTTTGAAGGGATCGGTGAGACTAGATACACAAAAAGAATTATTTGTCAAGATGTAAGAAAAGCTCCTCTTGAGGAAAAAAAAAGGTTATCAAACTGAGAGGAAATGGCTATTACTGCTGTAGTGCCTACACTGTCTACAGGAGCTAGAGAAGCAAGGAGAGAACGTGCACTTCCTTTCTTGCACAGCACCGTTTCCTGTAGGAGTAATTTAGTAACACAGATCAATACAGCCAAGAAGAAGGAAAAGAAAGAGAAGCCCTCTTTTCACAGTGACCCTGCAGCTGCATCATATCCACGTTACTTGCCTGAATGCACAAAGCAGTGGAAATAGACTGAAAAAATAGTTGTTTTAATCTATCTTTTAACATCGTGGTGTTGAATAAACACCATGTAAGATCTAAACTGGCCAGTAGAATATGAACAAGTATGCTGTTCCTTCCAACAATCAAAGTTTAGTTTATGGCTATATAACATGGCAATCAATTTCAGGCTTTGGCCAAGTTAAGAAAACCTAAGTTTAAAAAAAAAAATTAAGACTAGAGAGATCAGCTTGAAATAAGCTTTCATTTTAGAAGTAGAGCAGTTTATAATTTTGATCATATTACAAAAAAAAAAAAATATCTAAGCCAAGCTATTTTCTGTTACCTTGGGCAGAATAATACTTTGCTGCAATGTTGAATTTTTCATGGACTCTCACTTTTCAAGCCCTCTCAAGACAAGAAACATTCCGTATACTCCACAACTCTCAAAATCATCTCCATCTCATTCTGCTCAATAAAGGGGCCAATGACAGCAGGAGCAAAGAGTATACATTGTTATTTGATAGAAAAAGCCTAAATTTATTAGACAGCTACATCACTGAGATGTACAGGCTTGACTATATGGAAGGAAAGTCCTGGTGTTGAGCAGCATCCTCCAAAGAATAGCAGAAGCAAGTGCCCAGCACTATTAAGAGCTAGTGAGCTAGTTTGGGGACCTTGTTGAGCTTGCACAGCAAGTAGTACTAAGGATCTTGGTCATCATCTGCAACTCCTTGACACAACTGTAGTAAAAATTATCCTCATAGCATGATGTACTTCCCAACTTCTCAAGAAAAGCTCCTAGGATTTGATGCAGACTAAGATTAGCAAAATCAGTGAAATAGAAATAGTTAGTAAATTAGCATATTCAAATAAGAAAAGTTTTAAGCAGGTTAGGATTGTACCTGAAAGCCTGCTCAAAGATAGTTGCATTCTCTTTAATGAACGAAAAACAGTATTTCACAGAAGTAACAACAACCCAAGAAGTAATATTAGAAGTCCTGAACTGCCATTGCTGAGGCTCTCTAGCAACTCAAAGAAAAGGTTAACTCGGCATCTTATTCAGCAGCCTACCACCAGCAACCTCAGTTTTTCCGACATACCTTTTTTTTCCTACTTCTCCTTTTCATTCCACTAAGAGCAGAAAAATGGAATGGGGCTGGCTCCAACTCTTATTCCCATACTCTACTACTTGTATCACTTAATTGCTTTCAGCTTATGGAGATTCCTGACCTGCATTTTTATGTTTTTCATCCTGACAGCATCCAACAATTTTGGAAACTAAAGTAGAAATTTAATCACTAAATTCTTTAAGAATTGTAGGTGGTTTTCTATGTAGCTAGCAGAATGCAAAAATGCCTGTCCACGAAATATGTGAACACTGAAGAAAAGTATGTAATATAATCAAGGTAACACTCAATTACTTGACTGCTTCAAAAGACCATCCCATACAGTTAATCTGGCCATTGGATACCCCTATTTTGGAATCACGTGCAAGATCACTGCTAACCAGATGAAGCCATCTCTCCCAGTCTTTGCAGCTAGTTACAGTCATCTTCAAATACAACACATGAATTTTCATGTCCTTGTCTGAATCAGTCTATCCCATCTTTTATAGCTTCTAAAGTCTAAGTGCAGTATACAGTGTCCATAAATAACATCCAGCAGAGACATACTGCTGCATTAAAGCTGTTGGACGTTGGCTTGTTGGATTTTATTTCTGCAAGTGATAAAGTTTCATAGGCAGCTCATGTATTCATAGTAGCAGCATCAAGACTGTGAGCAAGCACTTAAAAGTTGTTTTTGAAAGGTATTGTACAAAGTTATACCATTTTATTTTAGTATGTATGTGAGTAATCTCTGTCAAGATACACCCTGAGGAAGTGTGCTCAGTGTTGATTTACACATGCTATAGTGGGTGTCTGGCTATCTGCCCCACAACAGAGGTACTTCCTAAAGACAGCCAGCCTTGTTCTCTTTCACTTCTCAGAAGAATGAAAAATAGCTTACTTGTTTACAGACACAGAAATCAGCAATAAAAAAACAGTTCTCCTTCAGACGCACAAACGAGGCAATCTAGATCAAATGCTGGATTCAAGACCCTTGAAAAGCAAGTCACATACTAAAAATGCCAGGTTACTTGAGTAAGATCCTGCTCAAATACAGAAAACCAGGCTATTTGTGCTTTTTTGTATATCAAGAGTAAAGAACATTCTTGCTATCTTTGACAAAGATGCTTTTTCCTGGAACTGCTATATTTTGTCTGCTAACAATGAAAAGCTGAAGCCTTATGTAAACCAGTCGAAACAATTCATGTTTTCACTTCTGTCTAGTCTTCAACCAGCTTCCCTGACTTCACAAAGCTATACTTCGATCCAGTTATATAATGATACCCTGCAAACACAGGTTTTAAGCTCCATAAATCAAGTCAAACCAAACCACAGCTTAGACAGGAAGGTTTCCAGTGAATATTTTTTATATTGTAGCTTAAGTAAGAAAAGTTATGTGAGAATTTATTTTAAAAATATTTCACTAATAGCAAGCAGAACCCTTTTAGTATTACAAAATTGTAACTTCTTTATCCCCACCTAAGTTTTCAGTAGTTATAGTTTTAATTCCGTAAGAGACTTAAGAGTTAGCATCAACATGCCTTCATTAGTTTTGTAATTGACAGAAGTCACATGGGATGCCCCTACCACACAATACACTAAAAACTCTTTAGCTGCAGGCAGAAAGATACATTCTACACACTGCTTCAACTAAGTCTAGTTGAAGTTGGGCTGTTTGGGGTTTTATTTGCAGAGATGGAAAAAATTAAATTTCAATCAAAAAACCTGAAACTCCTATTCTGAGGCAATTCCATTCTTGAACATCAAGACTTGACAATTTCACTCTTCATATATTGTATCACTTACAAGGCTGATTGTCAGATACCAGTGTTAGATCAAACCGATCTGATTTTCAACTTGTCAGAGCTCACTGTTTTTAGATATGTGAAAGGTAACAGTGTTGCTACATGTTGACACAAAATCACAGATTTTAGGTTCACACCAAAGCTCTGCACAGCCAAGAAACTTTATCTTCACTAGCACAAACAGACACCTTTCTCCATCATGCACACAAACACATCAGAACAGTACAGTAATGGTAGTCTAAGAAAAAGTATCTACACCACAGTTAAGGCAGAAAAGGAGAAAATGCACCAGGATCAGTCGGTATCAAAGCCTTCTATTATTTCAGAGAAAATAAAAATCAGATTGAAGACAGCACACTTCTTATACAGACTAATTCATTAGTACTACTTTTTTGTGTATCAGAACATACCCACACCATTCAGTGCATTCATATGCAATACTAAATCTACCTTTCAGAAAAAGGAAGGCCAAGGATATTCTACTTTGTCATAGACATCACCTTTACTGTTTTTCCAAGCATGACAACTTAAGTAAAAAAAGTCAGAGCACAAAACATTTTGAAGTTTCAGCTACCACCATTTATGTTCTTTTGTGATAGCAGTTTACACATTTTTTTTCTGAAACCCTCCTCCTGAAACTTAAATGGGCTTTTTCAAAACACTTTACAGGACAAAGAGCAAGTTGGGCATAAGTTCAATTCTGCTTCGAATCCCCTTAGTTACAGCTACATCTGGCAAGTTTCACATCTTCAATTTAATCACTCCAAATTAGACATTCTAGTTAATGCCAATTAATTGTTCACTCAAGCCCTACAGGGAAAAAAATATGCTCATGAATAGTTTATAATGCTGTCTTTGGAAACAAATGTATTGGAGCAGCTAAAGAGTTTCCCATGCATCTGGTTTACTGGCTCCCAGATAGATGAGGGCCAAAGTTGCTTTGACTTTCTGGGGATCTTCTGAGAGAACAAAGTAACTGCAGAGGCAAGGTATGTGCATGCACCAGCTGTTTTAGCTGCAAGTCAAACAACCTCAATGTTAAACAGCAGTTTACAGAAGCATTCTCTTCCAGTAAGGGGATACTCTAAATACTGCTGCTTGCCAGAAATGGATTAAAGAATTGCTGTAGCTATGGATGTACCCAAAACGAAGTTGTTTTCAGGTAGGGGAATAAAATGAGCAATTTAACAGTGCACATGAAAAGCTTGCATCTTTCACTGACTTATTCACTTCACAATCACAGACAAGACTGATGTACATATTTCTGCACCTGCAACTGTAAAAGCAGATAAAATATTTAATATGTAATTTACAATGTATTTTATCAGCTTGGCATACAGATGAACAGAATATATCAAAGTAGTTGAGTTATAGGCTTGTGGAGGCCCTGCAAAAATATTAATTCAGATATCTGCTAATTTAAAAAAAATCAATTTGCATTTTAGAAGTGATACAATTCCATCTACCACAAAGTACAAAGAGCTGCAAAAACGTATACCATTCCAACAACAATGTATATAAGTTATTAAATAATGATCTGATTTAAAAGAATATAAATGAAGCCTTTAAGTAGGTCTTTTCTACATGCATATTATTCCTTATTAAAGAAAAATATGTAAAAAGGCCATTGGTAATTGCTTTGTTAACCACTGTAGAAAACGCCAATTCTCTGGTCACTGACGCCACTAGTTTAGCACTTAAGGTCTCTGCAGTGTTACATGTGATTATTTTTAAATACTGTTAATTCTATTACTCCATTGGTAAAGAATGTGTGACTTGGAATATGGCAGTCTTCATATTGAGAGGGCAGTGATGCACAGTTTTATAATTATCCAGAAGAACAGCACCCTCCACTGCTCTGTACTTGTGGCTCATCATCAATGATCTGTACACCTCGCCTTGCTATTCCTGACTGACTGGAGCCATTGCCTCTTGCTCTTTCATCCACTTGAGCAGTTTCTATCATTCCTGTAAAGAAAGAAGTGTATTAGACGACATTCCATTGTATTTTTACATTAAGATTCTGCTATTTTAATCTACCTGAACTATATGCACAGAGAGAAAAGTTCAGTAAGAGTGGTTCTCCTATTTGTTATGCAGAACTAAGTACTCAGGTATCACATGGCATAGCTGCAAAACATATTAAATCTTTTTTCTAAAGCACACAATATATAAGAGCTCCTGGTAACTAAGGGACACTGTAGTGATCCTCAGGTGTCCTAGCGTTAGCAACTTCAAAAGCTAGATTTACACACCCGTATCAGTAACACCGTTAAAAAAATCCAACCAAACAAGAAACCCTGCCCTCCCAAAATATCCCCCCCAAAAACCCCAAGCTACTACCTCTTCAGAAATGCATGAGACCTTTTCCTTAAATTCTCTTATCACATAAATACAACTACAAGGATGATTTGCTTGTGTTGGATTTTCATCCCACATTCCATGATCTTGACTATTTAAGATTTTTGTGTAAAATTTGCATCATTAGAGCTGTGAGTTTATGATTTGTAATTTGAGAAGATTTTTGAAATGGTATGAAACAGCAGACTAGAAGCAAGCAGTGGTGAGACCAGTAACATGAAGTTTGATTTGGGTTACTGCTTATGTGTGCTAAGTGGAACAGCAGTCAGTGCTCCAACAAAAGACCAAGACATTTTTGGAGTAGAGCATGAATTTGCAATATTGTAAGCATCCATACATCAAGTTTCCAGAGCCGTAACAGAACTCAGGTGGCCTGAAGTAGACTGAAATTGAGTCAGTCCTAAGTAGTACTTTACTTTCAAACTTTTCTATATGGCTTGAAAAGCATTTCTGAACCCTGAAGCATTTTATTAATGAGCTCCTTACCAACAAATTACATAATACTTACTTTTGCAAAGGTCAAGAAACAGTTCTTCAATTCCTTTGTTCTGTTTAGCTGACGTATGATAATGTTTTGCTCCAACAGATTCAGCGTACCTGTAGAAAGGCAGATGTGAAGCTGCATTGTAATAAAGGCCTCAATCTTTCTAAGCCACTTTACAGGAAGGAATAAGATGATCACAAGAGGTTTTATTCTGATTTCAGAGTTCATCTACACATGCTTATTTCATACAAAAAACGGAGTTATGTGTTTAAAACTGCCAGGACTGACGCAACACACTAGATGAAATTAAGAAAATTCCATGTCTAGAAAGGGATTTAAACTGTAAACGTTGACTTTAATCACAAACAACTGTCAAGCTACAGTTTGGTCAGCCAGGACACCCTGTGACTCAGATAATAACAGAACACTCAACAACTGGCATAAGCCAGCAGTGCCTAGCTGGCTGCTGTGTTAACATCATCACGAGTTTATTACTCCAGCATAATTCTGCAATTACTGTTTCTATTAGTAATAGGTGTGACTTACATTTCTGCTTCTTGCACTGAAACATGTCTCTCTTTTTCCAAGTCTATTTTGTTACCTGTTGAAAACAAGTTAATCTTTTAAGTCTTTGTACTGTAAAATTACCCAAAAAGAAAGCAGACATGTAATCATGGTACTCCATTTTCTGAAGCTCTCCCAGTAAATTCCAGCTCTTACACAGGTCTCACTTTCAAGAACACTATGATTTGAGAATCTCCTTTCACACAAGCATTTACAGGCTATAAGGTGCTACTTCGGTAGCGAGATCAGGACAGCTAAATGCCTCCACCCAATTCGGCCTTTTGCCCTTTTTTGTGATTTATTAGCACATTCCATTTGCTGCAGAAGTAATTTTTGTAGAATGTCCACATATCTAACCTCATGGAAGTGTTTTAATAATCAGATCTTATTTAAATCTAAACCCAGGGCTTCTATTGTATTCCATTTGCATTGAAATTTCTAATCTTTAAGATTCACTCCAACCTGCAAGCACTTAATTATCAAAACAGACAAGCACCTAGTCTATGCCACTGAGAAAAGCCATGAGTTTGAGTACTTCAAAGAAGGATAATATAATTTTTTTGTTAAACTACAGTCTGCACGAGTCTGTACCATGCACTTCTAATAGTATATAATTAAACAGCTTATGTTTTCAATCAAAGGCTTATTTTCCTCAATGTGATCTAGTGAAACTTCCAGCCCCAGTTTAATTTTAAATATCTAACATAAGCTTTACCCCTTCACATGTACAAGTTGTTAAAGCAGCATCTGAAGATGCTATTAATCAAGAGGTGTTTCCAATTCATTCATGTTGAAAAAGACTTACCTACTATACATAAACAGATTTCATTTCCCAACATTTTTCTTAATTCCTTAACCCAGTTTTTTACCTGCAAAAAGAAGAGAGATGAGTTTGTTTTCATTTGATATGCATTTTATATATATATATCTTAGGCAGTGTGGAACTATCCCCTTTCCTTCATTAACCATCTTCTCTAAATTTAAAGCAAAAATGTTTAGAGCAACATAGATGAAAAAAATATTCTTTAGATTGCTACACATGGCCCTTGTTCAGCAGGTTTTATTTCACAGGTGAGAGCAAATGACTCAGAGGAAACAGTTCAATTGCTCCAGAAATATAACTCACCACACTCAATATAGCAAGTTCACTGCATGGGCCACTTCAAGTCAGACATGAGATTTTTCATCAACAGGCACTTACTGACAGACCACAAATGGTACTTTAGAGGTAGACCCGAACCAAGCTTTTCAGGTTAGATTATAACTATAACAGATGATTATTTCATGAGAGAACAGATGGGACAAGCATGTCGAATCAGCTGATGGTAGGGTATCTGTTAACAAATCTGTTGTCATGAAAAGTTTGAAAGTTGTATGATCACTGCATTGACTTAGGAACTGCTATTTTGAGGGAATAATTATGAAGAGAGGCAATCACTTCAAGAACCTAAAATTAAGGCTACATGATCCAGCAGTACTTCTGCAGTAACTTCTGTAAATCACCTTTCCCTCTTTTTTTCTGCACATTTAAACATTTTGGTATCAGAGGGTTTTACTATGTAGGACTCAGCATGAAAAGAAACAAGTTGAAGTAGTGTCCACAAGTCATCACCATTCTGCAGGTGGCCACAAGGGTTTAACTGCTAGCACAAGTGCTTTAGTTGCTCTACACCACACTATTTAAATTAGTTAAACTGTTGTGGATCTGTACCCTTCGACTATTTGTATTGCTGCTAACCCAAGCCTTGCCCATGCAACCACACTTTCTCACTTCTCTCTACACAGAAGTCCAACTGGTTTTGCTGAAAGGCAGAGACAAATTTGCTTTAAAAAGTGTCACCAGTTTTCAGCTGAAAAATCTTACAGAGTGGTAGCACAGGTTGACACAGGGTGGAAAAAAACCAATCAAACTGATAAACTAACAGAGCCATAAAATAACTAGCCATCAAATTACATATTTTGATGAGGATTTGACAACAAATAACTTATCACAGAGAAGGAAATGTCTCCACTATCATGTACTGCAATTTCAGAGTTCTCAGATCTGCAAAAGGTCACGTCACTTAGCATCTTTTAGTAATTTGGTTTACACAGTAAAGATCAGTATGGCATACCATGACAACAGTCCAGGTTTATGTTTACAGCCTATCACAGGTAACTTGCACAGCTACATCACAGATTATTTTGAGTTGCAGGGGACCCACGAGGATCATGAAGTGCAATTCTTAAATGAAAGGCCCATACAGGGATCAAACACGCAGCTTTGGCATTATTTGCACTGCGCTCTAAGAAACTGAGGGAATTCTTTGGTATTCTTTGAATAACCTGATAGCAGGGAAGTCAGTCTTCAAAAGAATACTAATTAGCTGTATACTTCCTTTACATGATCTACATTTGCAAATATAAGCTATATTGCTGAAAACAGAAAACTTCTGTTTACACATATCACAGATTATCTTTCAACCAGTTTACAGTTTAGATGCAAAAGCTGCCCAGTACCTTTTGAAAAGAGTCTTCATCTGTTATATCATATACTAGAATAGCGCCATTAGAGTCCCTGTAGTAGATAGGCCCCAATGCATGAAATCTTTCTTGACCAGCTGTATCCTGCATTTAAAATACACTTGTTAGCATTTAAGACAAAGCAAGCAATACTTCAAGGAACCCCAAATACTTTATTAAGAAGTGCCTAGCACTTGGAATATAGTAAGCCCAAGTAACTTTTTTTTTTAAGAAAAACATTCTAATTAGCTAAGGAGAAAAAAGCACAGAAACATACCCATATTGCAAGGTTTACTCTTTTTCCACCAATATTTAGTTTCTTCGTAAGAAAAGATGCCTGGAAAGCAAAACAAATTAGAGTTAAGTTTTACACACCAAACACATAATGCCACTTGAAATTAATTAATAAAGCATCAGAATCAATAAAAGACAAATTTCCAGACTGAGACTCTGTAAGCAAGAAGGCTAAGTCAATACTAAACCAGTTAGTAATTTCACTATAGTTTGCCATCTGTCTATTCTAAATAAATTTGAATTAAGCCAATCATTTACTACATCTTTTTGCAGTTGTTTTGAATGGTTTGGGAAGGACGAACTGTGTAGAAAGACTCTGAATTCACAACACTGATAAGCCTAAGCTGAACACAAAGCATTTCACAAGACTATGCAAAGTTCGGGTAGGAACAAGCCTAACAGGATTTTTAATCTGTAGGAATTAGGCAAAGTAGTTCACTATTACTAAGATACTAGAACCATAAACAATTGTTTTATTTTATCACTAAATATCTTGGAACATTAGTATTTCACAAGTTTCCTTGTCTGTAACTTTTCCCTTTTTTGCTGAAGTGAGCCTACTACTCACCCTCATCTGTTTTTTGGTTCTGTGTTTTTGTTTGTGTGAGCTGAGAAGCCTCAGAATAAGCATAAAAGCTGCTTTAGAATTCTGCTACTTTAACTTCTGGAAGTATTTTACAGGACCAGAGCACATTTCAAGGTTAATCTAATTTCAGTAACTTGAGTACATCTATTTTCCTCCAAACTTGCATGATTCACATTTTCAGACACCACCTCTGTTACCAGGTCTGTAATTTGACAGCTAAAAAGGGAATATAATTTAACACAAGTTTAATGGACCAGAACACGGTCTCAAGGTGTTGATGCATTAGGAACCTGCTCTCCCCATTCTAAAGATTAGCAGTCACATGTCATATCATGCAATTCAGTTACCAAGGGCTAACTTCTTTTTTCTGCCTTAAATTACAGGGAGTTTTCATTTCAGTTTTACCTCAGTTTGCATTTGGGTTCAAACAAGTACTCAGTGGTATTTTATGATACATTCATCACAGATTATTTTAGGCTGGATTGCAGCAGCTCAAGAGGAGTTCTCTGCACAAGCACTGACCAGCCACAGAACCAAGAGCCACATGTGTGGAAAATGTCATGGGCCAGACAAGCTGCTTGAACCAGCTTGCTGCTTAACTACACAAGCAACCAGAATGCACACAGGAGACCACAGCAGTTCAATGCACACCAGCCTAAACTGCTGTCAAAGTGCCTTTCTGGAGTGCTGCCTATGTTGCAGTTAAAGTCATTCAACATTCAGTTGCTAGAGCAGCTCCTGCTCTTCAGCTACTTCCCCGGCATCTGTATGACCCAAGATGAGATGATAACAAAAACCTTTTTCATCTTGAAGTTGTGCCTTCGCCCAAACCTTCCCACAAAGTCTGATAAAAAGAACAGAGAGAGAGAGAACAGACCAGAAGAAAAACAAACACTTTCCAAGAACAGACAGCAAAGAACTGACCACTACAACCCTTGTGTTCTACATAACTAAAGCATTAACGATACACTACCCTCTCAGTCTACAGTGAGAGGACTAACTGTAGTGTCAAAAGTCTGGAAAAACTTCCAGACAGCATTTGACCCTCTAACCAACCAGTAACCATCAATAAAAGATTTTTACATCCACAGTGGCAAACATGCCAAAGACAAATCAACTAATATCTTCTCACCTTTCAACTCACATGTACCCCTCCCAAGCTATTCTGAGGTTAGTGAGGGAGAAAAAAAAAACAACCAACCAAGTGAATAGCAAGCTATTCAGGTTTTAGAAAATTGGGAAAACCTAACACACAAGCAAGAGCCTCAACTTCTGTTTTGAGATAGTTTAGTGAAAAAGCCAGTTACCAAGATTCTGAAGTCTGTCAGACTTCAAAATCAAAGCCTTTGACTACTTACAGGGCGTTAGGTAATCACACGTAGAAAAATCTTCAACATTTTCTCTAATCTCAAAAAAAATTACTGAACTGAGTACTAGAAGTCTGAGTTGTGACTTGATTTACAGTCAGTAGCTATTCTCCATACCATTTTAATTACTGTGACAGTTCATTTTTGCTAGGACTTTCAAAAACTCACAGGAACATGGTTAATTCAAATATAAGTAATTTCAAATAACTCTTTGAAGCTTCTAATTTTCATATTTTGACTCTACTGTCTTATGACTGGTTTGAAAAATACTTAGGCACTTAGAAAAGAATAATGCAATTATAAGAGCTAAAGTTCCAATCTTTTGATGTGGCTGTAGGAAATATTTTCTTTCTTTTAATTCTTTCTTTTATGAGCTCAGTTTTGTATGCCCACCAGGCCCTGCTAGGAGCTGATAAAGGGGCTTGAGCAGAACACAAGGAAGACACAGCTGGAAGAGTCTCCCAAAAGTCACTGAACAAAAGCAGGTGTGTGGCACCTGCCCTTGAGTGCTGCGTGTTCAACAGAAGCAGGTCAGGCATACAAACACTGCATAAAGCACTGAACTTCCTTACATTGTCTTTCACTCACCCCCAACTATCTTGATAACTAAGACAGCTTTTCCAGGTTATGCCAAGTCCATCAAAGCAACCAGGAACTCTACGATTACAACCACATCAGCAGCTCTCTTGGGTTGGATATTCTGCAATCCTCCACACATTTGTGAGAGCAGTATTCAGTGTATTTATCCTGAATAATTAAATAATAAAAAGTATCTACCCACTTAAACTCAATAGTTAGACAGTAGGTTTATTATTAGAGTAATTCCAGCACAGTTCACTTGATATCAATTTATATCTTATAATTATTGTATGAAGATGAGGGCACTTGCTTCAGTATTTCAAACAATGGGAACCAATTCTAACTGCCCTGCCAGGTCTGCCTACAGGTTATGAATTACATTAATTGTGTGCAAAAACCCCTACTTCTCCTGCATCAGCTTTTCCACAACGTTCTAACTAGATGCTTTCTTCTGTGAATCAGTAGCTACTTTCACTTCAACATGCAGGTCATCAACATCTTAAGTACACGACTTGATACTAACAAACTACAGCAACACATCCCAGCAGCCCCCTAAGTCAGAGGTTCCAGTGCACTCCGGTTGGCATTGAGAGAGGGGAGTGGGGAGGGAGGAGAAACTGCTCCCTTTTAGTCAGTCTTTTGTTACTAGCACCAAAGAAACTTACCTATTTCAGTATAAAAAGAATTACTTCACAGTAGAAGAACATCACTAGAAGTTTCCAGAAGGTTACAGTCTCACCACCCTCTTTGTTGCAAACATATTGGAGCAGAGCACTATGCAATGCTTTATTTTTTAAGTTGGAGAGTATTGTGGATGGAGAGCCTCTTGTCCCAATATCTAGTGATCTCTTCATATGATTCATCACTGTCACTCCTTTGCTGGACCAGGAGCAAAGTATTTATCTAATTTTGGCTTTATTGGAACAAAAGGAATTTGGTGCATTACTTTGAACTGTTGCCATGAAACAAAGCAACCTGATCAGATTAAGCCTTTTATCTTTAAAAAAACTAGATGCTTTCTTCTGTGAATCAGTAGCTACTTTCACTTCAACATGCAGGTCATCAACATCTTAAGTACACGACTTGATACTAACACAAACTACAGCAACACATCCCAGCAGCCCCCTCAGTCAGAGGTTCCAGTGCACTCCGGTTGGCATTGAGAGAGGGGAGTGGGGAGGGAGGAGAAACTGCTCCCTTTTAGTCAGTCTTTTGTTACTAGCACCAAAGAAACTTACCTATTTCAGTATAAAAAGAATTACTTCACAGTAGAATAAGAACATCACTAGAAGTTTCCAGAAGGTTACAGTCTCACCACCCTCTTTGTTGCAAACATACTGGAGCAGAGCACTATGCAATGCTTTATTTTTTAAGTTGGAGAGTATTGTGGATGGAGAGCCTCTTGTCCCAATATCTAGTGATCTCTTCATATGATTCATCACTGTCACTCCTTTGCTGGACCAGGAGCAAAGTATTTATCTAATTTTGGCTTTATTGGAACAAAAGGAATTTGGTGCATTACTTTGAACTGTTGCCATGAAACAAAGCAACCTGATCAGATTAAGCCTTTTATCTTTAAAAAAAAAAAACCCAACAAAGGGTGCTCTGCAAACATGTTACTTCATTGCTTAATCAGATACCCTAGTTTCTCTTCTCATCTAATTTTCAAACTATCTTTCAATTTAATAGTGGAAGAATTCACTTCAATTTTTTTTCTAGAATGGTAAGATGTAAGGAAATAAAAAGAATAAAGATAATACTTAGTGCACAGGATGCACAGTATGATTCAACAGCAACTGACATTGTATTTTACATATGCCTCAGTAAGATGCATATATGGCCAAAGAGGCCTCAGAACAGAAAAGCAAACAACTTGATAAGCAATTAGCAGTCAGTTAAAAGACACAGGTAGAAACCACAGACCTGGTTACGGTGGTGAAACGAAAGCTCAGTAGGAACTGCAAGCACCTGATTCCACTCCTCAACACAACCCTCTCCAGACAGTCAAAACCAAAAGCTCTGGAGCCACATTATCTACAGACATTTCCTATCAGCATTTTGGAGCAATTTAAAAGTGTTTCATGGTATTTATGACCCAAGTCTGCATTCCAACTCAGTTTTTGCTCATAATTTTAGGTTTTCCATTACAGATTTAAAGAACAAAAAAACCCAAACAACAAACATAAGCCTCACCACATAACAATCCCCTTGGACCTACTCTTAAAACATGTGATCTGAGAATTCAGCTACATGTGACCATTTTGATGCACTTCAATGATTGTTTGCTCACTGCTACACTTCTGCTGCACCTCGGACACCTACAAGCCACCAGGCATCTCTGTGGCATATCAAGCAGCAATTACCTCTGTGGCATGACAGATACAACCAGCATCCTATAAATACCTTGCCTAGTAAACCCACCAATAGCTTAACCCAAAAGCTGAGTATGAAGACAGGATAACAAAGTCTAAAACATATTCTTTTTACCTCTTCACAGCAAAAATGGAGCATTACCTGTTTAATAAACATTTTCTGTACTGCTTCTAGTATATCTATAATGCTTTCATTTTAAGGAAAAGTTTCACTATTACTTACTTCTGAGATACACAATTCAAGAAGCTTCCCCTAAATGCATGGGAATGGCACATACCTTAAAACTCTTCTCTTTTTAACACCACCTACTATTTCTCCTGTACTTCAGGAAATTCGAAATTAGTTCAAAACCCACTACTGGTCCACTAAGCGGCATGATTTTTTTCTTTATTTGAAAAAAGAAATATTAAGAGTGGAATACACTGAATCCACACTTCTGCCTATGCAAGATGACAACCTGAAAGACTTAACATACCACTCACAAAACGAACTTCAAAACGTGCTTTCTGAGACCATGGAGAGTACAGGCAGTTTATTTTGTACCACGGCATACACGTCATCCATCACTATCTAGTAGGCCATGAAAAAACCCATTACTTTCAGGCAGGCACCCTGTCACATTTCATGTGTGGAACATCACTTTGTAGCTCTTTATAACAACAGATAGTACTACTGAGAATCCAGCCAAAATTCAGGGAGCTGTCGTGACAAGCAGTTTAGCTTTAAGAATCTTTGCCATTATTAAATCATGAGCCCTAATCTCCTAAACCATTTTGTGAAAGCTGTTCTCCTTAAACAGAAACGCTTAGATAGTGCTAACGTTAGGATTTGAGAACATGAGGAAGCCTATGATTAACAAAAACGCAGCACGTATGAAACACTTAGTCATCAGTCCCCTAACAATGATTACAATAACAACAGTACTTTTGCATCATACTTTCCAAGATTCAAATGAAGACATTCATATACGTAATTGAACAAAAAATTGGAGCAGTTAGTATGCAGAGTAGACACGAGGCCTAAGCATACTGAAAGCTTAAATCTGAGGCGTGAAAATAAAGAGAAAACTGGCTTCCAGCAAACTCGGCAGGAAACAGCCACCATTAGCGAGCGGCGACGGTGGCTCGGGCAGCCGCTAAGGCTGCGGACACGACACAGCCAGCAGTGCCAGGGGTGCGCAACGCGAGGGCACAACAGCGGCGGGGACCCCACACCCCCCGGCCCGGCCCGGCCCGCACCTGCAGGGTGGTGATGTGCTTATCGTTGAACTTGTTCTCGCAGTAGCGCAGCACCAGCGAGGTCTTCCCCACGCAGCCCTCCCCGAGCAGCACCACCTTGAAGGAGAAGCTGCGGCCCCCGGCCGCCGCGCCGGCCCCCGCCGCCATCCGCGCCCCGCCGCCGAGCCGCGCCTCACATCAACGGGCCGCACCGCGGCGCCGCCGCCGCCCACCGGGACGAGGGCCCACGGGGGAGAGAGGCCAGGAGGATGGGGAGGCACCGGCGAGGCCACGGAGACAGAAGCCGGAGAAGAACCCGGCAACCGAACCTGCCCGGCGGCGGCGGCCCCGCTGCCCCTAATGGCGGCTTCTTCCTCCTACGTCACGCACCGCCCGGTCACGCGCAGCCCCCGCCGCCAATGGGAGGGGGGGACGCGGCGGCGCCGCGAGGCCCCGCCCCCAGGCCCGCCCAGCACAGCGGAGGGGGCGGGGCCTGATCAGGGGGCGGGGCCCAGGGCCGGGGTCCCGCGCGCGCCCTACGCCGGTAAGGAATCGTCCCGGAATCCCGCGCTGGGCTTTCCTGCTGCCCCGGTAAGGAATCGTCCCGGAATCCCGCGCTGGGCTTTCCTGCTGCACCCGCCGGGCGTCCACGGGGAAACCGAAAGCCCCTAATAAACGCCGGCACGGGTTTTGTGTCATTTTCGTTCCTGTGAACTAAGCTACACTAGTCTCTAAATGTTTGCAAAATAAAAATCCGTGATAAAGTACTTTAAAACAGGGATGTGGGAGCAGGTGAGGCAAAAGGCACGAGAAAAACGTTCTGGGGTCGAGTTCCTTGCTTGCAGGAGTCCAGCAGAGTTTCATACACAGGAATTGGATAACTGCCTTGTAAAACTGGGTGTCATTCCTCAACTAAAAGCAATCCTCACAAACCGATCCAAATGACTGCAGCACAACCTCTCTCTAGTGATGACTTAGTGGCAAGAAAAATAATGGCTATGAAGAGGCTTCATAGTGCAATTTCTTTTTTTCTCTGTCAGATAACATAATGCTCTGATGTATGAGAAGGAAAAGAGGAAAGAACAGAGAATGCATCCAGGAGAACAAGGACTGGATTTCCTGGAGTAAGAAGCCTTGTCACTGAATAGCATTACATTCACACAGAATGGATTGTTTTTATTTCCTCCAGAGGTGAGGAAAGGAAACTCCTGCCATGGTGCAGGGTCAAACGATGCTTCCCACTGGCAGCAGACTACTGCAAGTAACTACAGTATTCCATCCTTTCTGTTCTCCTCTCTGTGATTACTGATTTTGTTCTATGAGAAATCCTGTACTTTCAAAACTTCAGTCACCTGTATTAAATAAAACTAAAAGGCTGGTCTGGCTGAGAACAGAAATTCTGTCAGAGCTACCTGAAGTGTCACATTTCACTGTAATCTCATACAGGACTTTGTAAGATCTGTAGGTTTAACTGTCTGTGACTGTTACCAAGTTATTTTAATAGTGTTCATTTAATTTGGGAAGTGTTTATTTTGTTTCAGAGAATTTGAGAAGAGAATGGCTCTTTGACCTTCAATTTATTTTGCTTCTCCTTTTTACACAGCTTCCTAAAACACTTGTAGCAGGCCTCCTGTGTTATCTGTGTTGCTGAACACATCTGCATGAGAAATGCCTTTCAAGATGTATTTTACATTTCATGAAGATACTACAATACTCTGTATGTTATTGAACCAAAACCAATTGTACTACTATATCCATTGCCATGACCTTTGAAAGTTTCTTGTAAGACTACTCAAGTGTTTTATTTCACAGGTGGTGTCATCTCTAAAAGTGAAAATAATGTTATTCTTTCAGCTTGCATTATTAGATCTCCTTACAAAAATATTAAATGTGTTAATTCCGATGTGAACTTAAGTGTATGCAGTAGCTGTCAGTGGAGATACTTAAGTTGGTCAAACCTATAGCAGCATAAACAGCCCCTCCCAAGCTCCCAACACACAACTCATTTCTGGGACCATTATGTATTGAATATTATAAAGGTAGGAGTTGATTTGCAGATAATGTCAGTCTTTTTTCCCATTTTTTCCTTTGGAGAATATTTCTGAGCATAATTTGATATACTTGCAGAAAAATGTTCTGAATTTATTTGATTTCCTTGGAAAAGAATCATATTGCAAAATCTCAGCCAAATAATGTACGGTTGTATAAGAGCAATGTCCATAAGAGTACAAGATGTCCAAAAAAGCAAGAAATCAGAAAGGGGAAAAAACCCCAACCCAATAACAACAACAAAAACCCACTTAAAATGAACTTAATTATATTGTCAAAAAGAAAGATTCAGATTCAGAAGACAAAGAATAAAGGTGAAAGCAAAGCATGTGGAAAAGGAAAGGAAAAAGAAAATAATTTGTAAAGAATCTTGACCTGGAGGAATTCTTCTGATTGTGTTTTTCTCACTCACTCACTGCTGAGAGACTCCATGTACCCACAGGGATGTACTTGACAGGTTCAATAATGTCCTTGGAGACTGTGCAGCATGAAATTTTTTTCTGATTTATAGAAATAAGTACAACGTAGAATATGATTTCTACCTAAGAAACAATACCAGCAAAGGGCAATGTTTTTTTGGGTTTTTTTTTTGGTAAAGAAAAAGAGTCCTATTTTCTAAAAGTTCAGTTCTCCGTCTTGAAGCGGAATTGTCTGCAAATGTCATTTCCCCCCAGGATAAGTAGTTCTGAATTCTTTGCCACTTTGTATTATGGTTTTCCTACACCCACAGCAATGCTGAATACCATCCCCATGCAATCGAGGCAGATCCCCTTCCTGAGAAGCAGCATCCTGGACGTATGCTGAGAACAGCAAGCATGCTGCTCTGCCATTAATTGACCCCTTGCTATTGGTGTTTCTACTTTCAGGAGCAAAGGCAATGTTCCATCTCCTAATGAGAGGCCCTAACCTTCTAAGAGAGGGTAAACCAATGGCTTATAAAGGTAATATATGATTATATTACAAAAGACAAAACCTCCCTTCTGCAGGAGTCTCTTTAATAGATGTATGCTATAACAGTATTCAGAATGAAAACATTAAAAAAAAAGCCAAAAAAAAAGAAAAAGACACAGAAATGATAATTTTAAACACATATTAGCAGACCAGGGAAATTCCAGAGGAAGGCAGAACTGGTTAAAATTTAAAAAGTAAAAATGGGACCCATAGACTACCTAGAATAATTCCAGTCATTGGCAAACCTTGTTTAAACAGTCATGCCAGTGTTTTCAAACACAGAAGCAGGCAGGTTCAAGAACAAACCCACAGGGCTGTATTCACTTCGTGGGATATATAAAGAACGGAACTTTGCACCAGAATAACTTGCTGCTGTGTGGTACAGCAGGAGATGGGGACATCAGGCTTCCTCAGACTGCTCAGGGTGGGAGAGAAGTGCAAACGAGATCTTGCAGTGTGCTGACTGTGGGCCACAGCAGTAATAATAAAAGGAAAGTTTTCACTTAGTGGCTGATAAGCCAGCAGATTTTCCAAGAGCTTCTATAAAGTAATGGAAACACAGAAAGGAAGCGTGGGTGCCAAAAGGGTTCCTCAGGGACATCCTAAAACCTACTAGTTTCAGTGTTACTGAGCTTCAGCTAAGCAGTGAGGAGAGGATAGAAATGAGCTGCTGTGAGCAAAACGGGCCTGTTTGGAATCATGGAAGGCTTACTTAATCACCTATACATCTTCATCCAAATCCTCATCTGTGTAACAGCAACAGCCTGTCCACAGACCTGCTCTTTGGCAATGGTAATTGCCTGTTGCATGCAGGCTTGCACAGCCTTCTGCACACACAAAAGCCCTGGTACACCCATCTTCACCGTGGCAGTCACACCTTCAGCTGGGGGGAGGAGCAGATGATGACACAAAGAAAAGTAATGACGCAAAAGAAAGACTGATAATTAAATGAAGCATTCAAATGTTATGTGTGCCAGTCAACAAAATCTAATGGAAAAATAGGTCTTATCAGAGAAACCTAAGATGACATTACAGTCTTTGGCTGTTCAAAGGTAAGGCCATAGCTGTACTAATTTTTTCAGGAGCTTGACTTAGTACCCACATGCTAACAATGGGAAAAAATTATTTTTTGATGCAATGAAAGACAAATTCATTGCATCAAGAACTGGATGAGCGGTTCAGAGTAGTTATTGGTGAGAGATGTCTTTGAAAACTGATGTTTCCTTTAGGGCTTTTGGGTTTCCTAAATGGCCTGTAAAGTACTTATAAAATCAATGCTAATCAAACTTGAAATGATATGGCACTGTCAGTGTGATAAACAGTGACAAGAATGGGGCATCCAGCAAAAACTTTATATAAACAGCTGTCATCTGAAAATGAAAAGTGGAAATATTATAAGGAATACAAAAGTGCTACCTCATAGGCAATGTAACAAATTAGATATTCAAAACCTAGCAGGTATCTAAGTATATGACTGCAGCAAAAGGGCAGAGGTAATTCCTGGACATGAAATAAAGAAGTAATGAAGATGTTTTTAATCTCAGTGCATGGCACTGATAAAACTTGTACTGGAATTTGGCACACAGTTTAAAAATAGGGCAGAGAAAAGGAAAGGGCTCACTTTGGTCAGCTCATCAGTGCTGTAGCAGGAGCAGGCACAAGGAAAGAACTAATAGCAGGAATCTAAAGCCAGACATTCAGATTCAAAATGAAACACAAGTTTTTAATGACCATTACCAAGTGAATAAAATAATTCCTTATTTTCTGACGGCTTTGCTTGAGGAGTGTTGGGTAGCCTGGTGACATGAGTTTGGCCAGATGCAGATTGCATTTCAGGCAGTCCCCAGGCCTAGTTCACAGGAGATTGACTATCTCTACCAGCTCTCACATCTAATAATAATTTTAAACTATTTTATTTTTTCAATATTGTATTCATCATATTCACTAAAAAAAGACAGTCAGAATTATTAATGGCCCAAATGAGAACCACATCTCACTAAAATGTAGGGCCTTCAACTAAGACTTCTAAAATTTAGAGGAAAACTTGTATTCTAAACATATACTTCATGGGAATTAATGGAGAAATCCCAAGACAACACTGTATGGTTTAAATTGAAGCAAGTTAAAGTAGCCTTTAAAACAAGGAAAAAGACTTAAGAAACCATTTTTTAACATTATCATTCAACTCCTACCATTGATATAAAATATATTGCTGCACTCTTAAAATGCATTTGCAGACACTTTCCTTTGTGAAGGGTTCCTTGAAGTGTTTTGCTCAGCAGACACTGGTGATGAGCAGGTAAACAAACCAGCAATAACAATTACGTTGTCAATTTTCACCCTTTCTCAGTCCTGCATTTTAAAATATTGTCTAAAGGACAAGTGACTGGACACCAGGATGGTCATGTAAACTCTTAAAGCAAGTGCTTTCCTTTCTGTGACTGAACAAATGGAATTGAATCAGCTAGCCTATTCCTTTATTCATAACTTCTTCCCTTAGAAATTTCTAATTAAAGCCAGTGCTTCTTTTAATTACACCAAGTAACCCAGTTTCAAGAAAGTCACATAGACAAAATGCAAAGAAGACTTTATCAAGGTCAAGTGCATATTACTTTCAGCAGAATGTTTCCCCTAAAACCAACATCTTCTTCCTGCTTTGACCAATGAAATACTTTCTGTTAAAATGTTTGTATTTTGTTGTTATAAGTGGAGAGCTGTAGTGATAGAAATATTGGTCACACTTTCTGTATAGAAAAATGCTTAAGTATGTATGACTCCTGCCCCCATGCCTGAAGCAGGTGATGCCCCAGGGCATTGTGAGGGGCTGGGGCGTTACATGTGTTTTTTCAGTTCTGCAGGAAAAAAGAAATCTTCTGTGCTGTCAAGAGATTCTGAACATGAATGGTCCCATGAGGTCACACACTGCCTAATTAGATTATGATTACATTTTTGAGAACCATGTTGTAACAAGCAGCAGCAGTGATGTTTCTGGCCAAAGGTCTTGTGATTGAGAGCACTACACCAAGTTGCATTGTACCCTGAATGGGCTGTCTGCCAGCACGAGGTTACTTTCCTGCTTTTCAGCTTTCCTGCCTGAAAAAATTGGGAAGAAACCTGTTCTAGGTACTCTTGGGTAGAGTAATAAAATCATCCTGGTGTGCATTTGTCTCTGTTGTCTTGATATGGCCTCACACAGGACTGATGCTGTGATTCTGGGGAAGACACTGAGCTGATTTTTTTAGAACTGCCGTCTAACCTTAAGGTAAATTCTGCATTAAACCCTCGTATATATTAGGGTACCTTAGCACTCCTCAGAATCCTTAATGCAAAAGTGGAGCTCAGATTTCTTCAACTTTCAGCCCTAGCTGCCAGTTTTTGTGGGTTTACATTTCACTTTTCCCTAAACCTGGATGGGAAGGGAGACATTATAGGTCCCAGAGGACATCAAATAGCAGTTTTATATGACTATTTGCACTAGCAAAAAAAACCCAATTGCACAAAACAGATCAGTCCTGTGTCATGCCCAGAACAGGAGACACTGAGTTTGTACCTGCTGCTATGAAAGGAGTTGTTGTTCTGTAGTTCCTCTTACTCACAGTCAGGATCAGAGTGGAGCTGTGGACTCCAGTCCAGGAGTTGGGGTGGTAAAACAGAGAAAGACATAAATTAAACTGGAATGAAACCCAACCTGCTTTCTTCAAATAATGGCAGAAAACAAACACAAGAGGATATTTAAAAATTGTAAAAGACCTTTAATGATTACAATTACAAAGAACTAGGGACAAAAATCCCAAAATGGCATATGTGCAGGAGTGATTTTTGGACTTGCAGACTTCATCACATGGGCACAGACTGATACATATGCATCCATTTTTTTGCCACTGGGGAAAAAACCCAAAATATATAAAAAACCCCACGTTCTTCATTAGAGATAGGAAAGAAAAAGGTAAGTCATATAAATTTAACATCTAGATTACATTCTTATTTCAGGTGATTTCTGAAACCAAGCAAAACATTTGTTAATCTACTCCAAACCAATTTGAATGTAAGTGGTGTATTACTCAAATCTGCAGGCCAACAATGTGAGAATATTATTGTTCATTTAACTTCAAACTCTAAAGAACAATAATAGTACAGAAAAAATAATATTACACTGCCTTTTTGTCTTGTGATAAGGGCTTTGGGCAGTTTTAATGGTTTGGTTGATGGTGGATGCTTTTTTTTTTTTTTTCTGGCATAGCTTTGGACAAGCTAAATCCACTACAGAGCTCCTTGAGTAGACACCACCAAGTGCAATGTCAGATGCTGAAACCCATGTCTTTGTTTTCTTATGGCACCTAGAAAAAGACAGAGTTTCCAGAATTCAGAGGTGAATAACACTCATGCTTCTCATCCCAATGCATTATGAATCAGCTCCTTTCACTTTTTCATTTTAAATTATATCAGGATGAGACACTTAATGGAATGAGATGATGCACACCTGTTGGGAGCACCATTACCAGGACATTTGGCAGGTTTAAGGCAGACTGAGACTGCTGCTGCTTCGGGGGACCATTTGATCACAGCAGTTTTTGACAGTGAAATGAATTCAGGACTTAGGAAGTCAACAAGTGAAATAATGAAATATCAGGAAAACAAGCAATACTGACAAAAAAAGTAGGATGACAGAAGTCATTGCTTTTCTAGTACTGGGCTGAACTCTGCATAAGCCAACGCAGCAAGAGCTCTTTGCCAAGAAACATCAGAACACAATCACACTATTTTTTCTGATGTCCTTCTATTTTCCCAGCTTTGCAGCTAGGGCTGCAGCTGCAAAGACCTTACAAAAATAGTTACTGAAGATACTAAAGGGTATTAACAAATGAGAACCAGAACACTTCTTACTACTTTCTACTGATGTTTCTTCTAATTTCAGGATGCATTCAGGTTTTTTTTAATCACTGTCATCCTTGTTAATGGTGTGGGTTTGAACCTCTAAGACCATTTTGGACAGTGATCACATTGCAGTATTTAATTCTGCTTTATGCTTGCTTGAGCAAAGCCACAAAAAAGCAGCCACCAGACAAGAGAGGTGCAAACAAGTTATGCAAAGCTTCACAGGTGACTCAGCAGGTCCAGCCAGGTAGCTCCCTGCAAACAGGCAGTTGTTTCCACTGGTGCTGTTCTCCTTTCCTCAGCATACGTCAGGCTGGTTCTTCCACATTTCGGTTAATCCAGTCTTCACTTCTTGAATCTCAACTGAATCAGCAAACACTTGTCCTAGCTCTAAAATGACAAATCCCAGAACAGCACAGAGCAAGCAATGCTGCTGGTTTGTCTGCTATAGGAGGATACATTTATTATGAAGATATTTTCAAAGTGACATAGTGTATGACACTTGCTTAATACCATCAGTCAGTCACAAAATGTTTCCTGATCAGAAATCATAATGGTGATCATCTACTTTCCTATGCATTCACCCTATTGTGTTTTAAGGAAAACTCCAACATATAAGGATGTGGTAGAGTGCCCATCATCAAAGGTATTCAAAATGTGATTGGACAGATTGATTATTATTAATCTCACCAAAGATCCCTTTCCCACAAAAGGTTGGAACAGATGATCTCTCAAAAGTCCCTTCCAACCTGGGCTGTTCTGTGATTCTGATTTAATTAGTGGTTGTAGTGGGAAGGTATTAAAATGAACTTTGTGAGATGAATGATGTAGAAAAGCAACTGAATATTCCTGGCGGAATTTCTTCACTTGGAACCAAGTTTTACAGACTTGGGAGTACGCAAGTACAAGCGGCCATTTTCTCAGTAGCTTTGTTTCCACATTTCTGTATTCATTCTCATTTGGATGAATTGGTATTGGCATTAATATTTACTGAGGGTGGCTGCAGGCTTGGGGGTGCTGCAGGGATCCACACAGTCTGAGTGAATTTATGTACATTCTCTGACTTATGCATTACAACAGGTACATAATTGCATCCCAGAGCTGCACCTTATCCCCCAACAGAAGCAGTGTTTAAATTAAATATTACAATCCAGTTATAGCAATAGCTAGAAGCATACCTACATACCTACAAAGCTTTAAGGGAATAAATTTCCTGTAAAACAGGTTAACTCTTGCTTGAAGAAAAGTGACTTAATGCCAATTTAAAATGTTAGATAATGACATGTAAAGAAAAGGCTGTGTGGGGACCAAAGTACTGCTGGAAGAAATGCAGGGAAAACAAATCCTACTTACAAATCTGAGATGCCTGGTCCTAACGGATTGCAATGTGAATAGTGCTCAAGGTGGTTCTGTAAAAGACCAACAGAATTTCATGACATTTCAGCCCTTTACTGTCAGAAAAAGTCAATCTGCAGAATCAGCTTATCCTTAATACCCAAGACAGGTGTAACACCCGCCTTTGTTTTTTACACCACTTTATTTTGCTGTCCCAGGAAACTGGGCAATGATGGACCACTGAAATGCAGCATGTGCACACCCAAGACAATCTGCAGCTGTAACAATAAAATAGAAATAAAAAAAAAATAGATACTGGTGATTCTGATACCAGTATACTTCAACAATCATGGCACCAATTCTGGGCGAGACCTGGCTAAAGATTTCTCGCATGCAATTATGTCAAAGTTTTACTTAAACATCTATCACATCCACCAATCAAGCCAAGCATGAAGACCTGTAAGCCACAATTGTAACCACTTCAATTAAAAAGTTTTTGAGTGTTTTGCCTTGGTGCTGTGGTAATATTGATGCCACTTAATTATTAACGCAAAATCAGTGACAGAGGTATATAATAGGGGTATTGATGGTTCTGAAGCTAAAGAATAATTCAAGTGTTTAAAGAATGGAATTAAATTTGTTAACTGCAGTAACATATTTTCCAATTTCAAACTGATCAACTTCCTGATTTTCCCTTAACGCAACCTTTTTCTTTTTACTTCCTGCATTTTTTGTCTCTCCAAGTAGCACTTGGACAGGGTCTATCCATTTGCTGCCTTGTGAGCCCAGAAACTGCTCCTAGTGACCCACACCAAGTTACAGGCAGTTTGTCACATTCTGCAATTTCTTCCCACCTCCACCTTCTCCCAAAGCCTGTCAATTTACAGCTACTGAGTAGTTAAATGTAACAATATTTGCCCAAGCTACACTCAATACACCCGAAGTTAACGCTGTCCTTTTCAGAATTTAAGTGCACTCAGATCTTTCTTTATACTGGAAACTTACGAGTGGAAATTTCAAAAGCAACTCAAGTATCATATAAGATATGACCTATAAGATATGACAAAATAATGGCCTTTGAAGAGTTCACTCAGATCACATTCGTTCATATGATCACAGATTTCATTTCATGCTGCTATGAATATGAAATCAGATGTCTTCTCACTATGGTAAGATGGTTTTCAAATGAACTCATAAAAAATAGTGAAAAAGCTGACCAGGTCCACCTCAGTGGCTGAAAGTACACTTCACTTCAGGAAACAAAAGAATATAAGAATAAGGCATTTATCTGAAAAAAAAAAAAGTATCTTACAAAAATTTTACTTACTCAATTCTAGAAATCACAACAGTATTAACAAAATCATAGAAGACAACTAATACAGTGTTTATTTAGAAGCAGCATAAGTCCAAACAGTGCATAAAATTCAAAAGTGTTTATTGTTACAGTTTAAGTGCATATATTACTTCCATAATTTTGTGCCCTTCCACAGGAACAAAAATAGAGCAGCTACACAATTTGTTCTTTTCAAAAAGCTTTTAGTACTTTGAGATCTCATCTTTCTAATAGGTAATACAGTGAAGTAGTTCCAGTGATGAATTCCAGATCTGTATAAACTAGATTTCTAAAGAGTAAACTCAGTATGGAAAGTGTTAAAGTTTTTTTAATATTCCCATAAAAGGTGACAAAATAAAAAAGTAAATTGAATTAAGACAGGCAATATACACAAGACACTTGTAAAAAAACCCAGATGTTCCATATAAAACATTAATCTATCTCTAACAAAAAAGGAAAAGCTTTTCATAAGTTAAAAGTATGGGCCCACACTTCTGAATGTCAATGCTGAGAAGTTATTATGAGGGTATCTCTAAAATTTAAATACAATCTGTACTGGCTACCTTACTTCCACAACTTTCATAAATGAATGATGGAAGACAGAATTACCTAACACAGGAATCTGAGCATCAAAAATTAAATTTCTATTTTTAAATGGTTTATATGTGTGACTTCCCCCATTTGCAACAAGGATAACATCTGTAGCTTCTTTGGCTGAGGCCATCATCTCTAAATAGAAGCCCCAAACACAATGGGAAACATTTCCACTGCTGAGAAATAACCAAGGAGTATAGTTTGGTTAGAAAACCAAACACAATGGAACAATTCTATACTTATAGAAAAAAACATTATCTTTCTAAAGAGATGACTGTGAACCCACAACTGTCATCTTAAATTTTAAAGTATTTGATAAGTACCACAGTATTGACAAATCTTCATAAATATCATTACTTTTAAAATAAAGATGTCAGAAAAGCACAGAAAATTTTATTATTCTTACTGGAACAGCTTAAAGTTTCTACTTTAAATTCAGATTTTTGTTTCCAATGTTATGTATGGATCATTTTTATCAAACCTATTCTCAGGGAAGTGGAGAAAGTATCAGGATAAAGAATAGGCAATAAAGCTGAATTCTTTCTTCCCTGCCCAAATACTTCCAAAAGACCTTACGAACTGTAGATAATGAGAAATACCAGAATTCACCCACTTCACCCATGTTACCATTGCCTACATAAAGCTGCAGTGTATTTTGTGTCTAACTTGGATAATAGCCACAAGGCTCCATCACACTGATTGATGTGAAGCTGGTTCCAGCTTCCTGCCTTTCCAGATGCTGGGAACTGGAGAGAATAGACACCAACACTTCAGCTCCATAAATGGAGGATAAACGAATCAAGTGCTTCACCCCACCTGGCAATGACCTACATCCACCTGAGGAGCAGCGAGAGCATTATTGACAAAGCACCTTCCTGAGAGATGCTGATTGCCACATGAGGTTTACAGCCTTAACAAGTTGAGATGGAAAGTCCTTCGGCTCTCTGAATGTTTCAGATCCATCTCTTAAAGAGAGTTCAACTGGAACTCTTTGGAGTCTCTGAGCAAGACTGAACATAAATGATTCGCATGCAGAAAACCTCAAACCATTTCAACCCCTTGGCCAGAAAAACCATGCTGTGCCTGGAAGCACCAGAGCAATGATGACAGAAGAAAAAAGATTTACGGCGTTGTTGTCTAATATAGGTTTTCCAGATATGTGCCTGGAGTCTTTCGTTTGGTGGTTAACAACCATGCCAATTGTCTGGTCAAAACCTGGAAAAAAGATAAAAACTTAATTTTACAAAGCCAACCAAGATGAAGAGAAACTTAGTAACCAAGTATATACACCTTCCTAAATTTATTTTACTATAACACTGTTAAATCTCTGTAAGAAGACATCATCAGACTAAGCTAAATTACAGTTAGTTTAATTGGTACCTTCAAAGAATGGGGTATAAATGCAGTATTTTACATTAGAAGTTGCTTCTTTTGAGAAGTTACACTTCTGTCAAATCTTCTCTCTTTATGTAGTTTCACAGCAAAGAAAGGAATGAAACAAGCTAAATTAGAAGAGGAAAAAGCTGTTCCAAGTCACTCTAAAGCAAAGGATGCTGTTTTGAACAGAAACAACTTATTAGCAACATGTTTTCTGGCAAGAAGACGTATTTCTTTTAAAAAGAAAATTATGGAAACAACATTATTACTTAATCTGACAGAAAACAAGCTCCTAACAAAGGCTGAATTTATAAATTCTATTTACATAGTAATTTTATACTACTAGCAGCTATACTACTATTAGCTATTACTGTACAGATACCATTATCCTACGTTTTGTCCAGCTGCACCATTCTGTATGTTGACAAAAGCACACCAATCTAGAATGCCTGATCTTAACTCACACTGCAGTGAGTGTAACTCACTACAGTGCACATGCACACTTTTAAGGTTGGAACATTCCAAATGAAATCAGTGTATTTTATATTAATTTTTCTTCTTTTACATTTTACTTTCAACACTCACAACCTGCAAACTTCAAAGAAAGCTGCTACTTTAAAAGAAAAAAAATTCTGCACCTCAGACAAAACTTAAAAAAACCCCTACTACAAACCTCCCTGGCAGGTATATAGTTGGTAATACTGTTTTGAAACATATATTTAAACCTGGCCTTAAATAATGCAGAAGAGCTACAGAAAAATCAAACTTCAAAGTCTAAGAGACTAACTCTCAACACTTGCTATGTTTTAGAGAGTAGTACTTTCTTTGAGGGAAAAACTGGAATTAATTGTTTTCTAAATATATGCCTCAATTGTACATAAAGCGTATATTCCAATCTTGAACAAGTAGGTAGAGTAACCAGTCCTTTTGTTAGCTTTGTTATTTACAGAATAGATAGAGACTGACAACATGGGCAAATTTGAATCTTATTCTGCACAGCTATTCAATGTTTTAATTAATAACTGTGCAGTCAGGGGTGCATTTTCTTTCAGAAACAGTGGGTATCACAGGCTGTTAGATACACCACATCTAGGAATATCACTAAAAGGAAAAACATTGACAGAAAGGATTAGCAGCATACTACTTTAAAAAAAGAGACAATGGTTTATTCCCACTGCCATATTTATTGTTTTTCAAGACACTTCAGAAACTAGAGTATTCCTTCTGAGTCCACACTGAAAAAAGTGGGCTGACAGAGAGGCACAAATGAGCAGCACAGTTTTGCCAGAATCACATCACATATATACCACAGCACATACATGCACAACATAGTATACATACTCCAGGAATGCTTTTGAATTTGTAAAAGAAACTGTTACTTGCATGCTGTCCCTGCTGCAGTAAAAAGGTACGTTGCTGAGCATGGAAAAAATACATGAAATGAAGAAGACATAGATGCTGATAAATGCAGGCATGCACTAGCTAAGTTTACTCCATTCTCTTAATTCATCTGCCTGATTAGGAGCTTGAAACATTGCCTGAGTGCTTAAGTGTTTCTTGCTCAGGACAGAAATATCTAAAAATTCATCAAATAGTTAGAAATATCTAAAAATTCATCAAATAGTTAAACATTCCATTGTATTTCAAACTTTAATGGAATTACAAAGAATAGAGCATAACAAATGCTGTATAGCCAAATCCAGAGCATCAACAACAGTTTGGAGATCTCACTGTAAAGGCAGACCTAAAGGACTTGTGTCTCTGAGGCAGTTCATCTGCACATTCATACCCTGACCTCCAATTAATAAGTATACCAACAATGAAACCTATAAACTTAAGTTCTCTCTGTAAACAAGCTGGCAAACAAGACAGTGTCACATATGGTTTCTAAACAATTTTGAAACATAGGATAAGTTTACAGCTTAGCCTAAAGGTTGTCTGTAGTGTTTATTCACAGGCAATGATCCTTCAAGGCAAGGAGTAAACACTGAAATAATTTAGAACCAGCCAGTTAACATTAAAAAAAAAAAAAAGCATATTGTCTTTTTATTTAAAGTCACAGCTAGTTTGTGATAAGCTTAACTTATAGGAAACAGTGCTCTGTATTATAGAGCTTCTACAGGAAGCAGCGAAAAAACAGAAGGTAAACTATTATTCACTTTTTCTTACTTAATTCTTACATTTGAGCCTATTGCTAAGACTTCAAAATTAGGAATGGAGCTTCTGCAGTGACAACTTATCCCAGTAAACAGATAATATTAAACCAACATTTTTTCTTATAAAATGTTACTATAATTAGACATATACAAAAGGAGAGGGCAGCAATTGCCTCTTCCAAGGTAAGTCGTTGGGTATCTCTGTCTCTTTCAGTCATCAACATGACAATAAGCTAGAATAAACAAATCAAAATGTGGAAAAGGGCCAAGCACTCTCGCTCCTTTTCACTACTATGTCCAATTGCTCCCTTTGTCCTTTATGCTGCTATTTCTGTAATCTTTAAATTTAAAAATCATATCCTCAGCCCTTCTTGAAGTTCAAGTCAAATTTAAGGTTACATTGGGAGAAAGGGGGAAAGTAAAAAAGAAGACTCTTACCACTGTATTGCATCGTAGCTCCCAAATACGAATCGACAATTGATCCCAGTAGGCCAGCTGCTGCAGCAAACACTATAACGGGCCATTGCGGAGCAGATATTTCCAGATCAGTCACAAAAATGAGCTGAGTTATAAAGTAGGCTATACCTACTGTCATGCCTCCAAGCAAACTTGAGAGCAGGCCCACTAAAGTAACAGCTCCATTAGTACCTAAACCAAATAAAATGTAGCTGATTTACAAACTGGTTTTAAAAGACCTGTATTAAATGAAATGTTTTACATTAAATCCAAACTAAAGCTCCATAGTGAGCTTCTCTCCTCACATCTACTGCAGCTTTTTACAATTCCCATTATGCTGTTGAGCAGCTTAAGCTGTACTGCCTGTTACTTCTCCTTTCCTGTCTCTAGGGCTAGTTCTCTAGAAATATTCACGAGCATTAAATTAAATAAAACTAGACAGCACACACATCTCAATATCACCTTGTATTTGTCTGGTCTAGGTGGTGGTGGGGAATAAAAGAAGAGATTTGCTCAAGAAAAACAGACCTTGAGATGTGCACTTTAAAGCAATGCCCTCTTTTGGAAGTAGTAAGACACATTTCACCAACACATATAAAAACAAAAACCAAATCCATAGACAGAAATGTTTGATAGCTCATTGAATAAAAATCTGAAGAATGTATATATAAAAAAATTCCCTTGCATTTAACTCCTATCCAACAAGATCTGTACCTCTGATCAATTTGTCAGCAAGGCATATTGCTTTAAAGCAACAACATCCATCATGGAGACAACATTTGACAGACAGAAAGTTCACTTCATTCACCCTTGGCAGGATATTAAAGGAAATTAGTGATTTGGTTATGATGTGAATTTTCTGTACTATCTCTATTGAATATATATGTATTCTACTGACTAAAAATAATGCCTGAAAAATATCAGTTGATAACTTGTATTCTTCATATTAGCAGTATAAACTCTTACTATTGTCAGAGATTGGAAGTGACAGCATTCAGAATGATTTTAGCTCCGTGGTTGCTATGCTCGTGCATCTCATCAACAAGATGCAGAACAAACACAGTTGACATATGCATATTCCATTTCAGAGAATGCATTCCTGGTAACCTTTTCAAATCCCAGATTTCTGATATTTCTTTTTCTATGTCTTTCTCGGAACTTTTCAAGTTGGATGCATAATTCAAAACAGATTAACAAAATATTAAGAACATGTAGAAGAGGTTACACCTTACCTACTGGAACCGGTTCCCAGGTCGTTATCAATCTTGGTTTGCCTTTACTCATAACACTACCAATCTCTGAAGCCCATGTATCACCAGCAGAGCATGCCAAAGCTCCCAAAAGGGATAAGCACATCCATGATGCTGTGTACTCCTTTGAAAAGTCAATAGGAATTTCACCCGGTCCACTTTCTATCATATATAAGAGAGCCAGCTCAGTAGGAACACCACCATTACAGAATACCTGAACCCAATTCCTCTGGCCACCTGAAGTATAGAAACTGAATTTTAGTAATTTCAGGCAACAGCATGAGGCAAAAGCAAAATAACACATACATAAAGTTAAATTTAAAAAGACACACATTCAAAACAGAAACTTTATGGCAATTTATTTAACAGAACAGAAGCAAAAGCAAAGTGGCTCGCTAATATTCAGGGACAGGGTCGAGGGGAGTCTCAACAATGTTCCCTATTCTAGATGATACATCTCATCTGACCCTTTGCAGTGAACAAGAAACATGTAGTATTTATTCTCCACAAGTGATCCAAAAGAACTAAAGTATTTTGGCTTACCTTCTTTGTATTCTGAATCTATTTGTTTCTTTATATCTTTTCTCCATTTAGTAAGTTTTGAAGAAGTAACAAAAAATACAAACAAAGAAGAGAAGAAACTGTAATTTGCGACTGTAAGGATAAATCCAACCACTAGTCCTATGAAGAAAAAAAGAAGTACATAAAGTTCCTTCATGTAATAATGGTTGTTTTGCAAAGCAATTAAGTATTTCAAATTTCTGAGTACGAAGAGTATCTTCCTGATAAACCTTAGACAATCATGCAATAAGAGATTCTATTGAAAATTCCTAATTTTATTGTAACTGAAGCATGTGATTTTTACGACTTTTTGCCACAAATCAGTTATACTGTGCAAAATTAATAAAGAGAAGCAATAAAACCCCCAGAATACAAAGAATATATAATTGAAATTCAAGCACTCTGCCTGAAGAATATTATTATTTTTATAAGGAGCAGATATATACCTGTGGCTGTGCCTCTATCAGCAAGTTTATCATTAATTTAGGTATCAAATCCCACATCCAAGGTCTTTAAGATAACCTGTAAAACCCTCCTCCATATCTTAGCAGATGCAACTTCTCTATTCTTTTCTTTTTTTATTTTCTGATTTTTATTCCACCTCTTTAATTCAGTAATTTTTCAAAGTATTTAATCTCCTTGATGCAATTCATTTTTATGTCCCCTTTCACTCCTCACCATGAGATTACAATTCTAAAGGACTGAAAGAAAAATGGTTACATTTAAGAGCAAATGCCAGTAGAAATTGGCTAGCAGACCTGTTAAGAGGTCAGAACATAAAAGTCAGAAAGATTTTTGTCAGTGTAGAAAATGCTTCCCTTAACTCTCACAGACAGAAGATTTGCAAAATGGGTGACAAGGGAAGGAAGGATTTGAGGCCCTGTTTTACTCCACTGAACATCAATTCAGACAATGTCACAAGACAAGGGTGAATCACCTCACCCTGAAACGTTGCATCAGATTTCAATAAACACTATTGTACACTACACTGGGCTTTTCATCATGTGGTCTAGAAAAACTTTTCAGAAACAGTCATTTGTTCTTAGTGAAGTACAGATTTAATTTTCTTATTTTTGCCAGGCCAAAAAATGCCTAGAACTGCTTCTGTTACAGAAAGGGGAACCATACAGAAAGGAGAACTGATTTCCCTCCAAGCAGGAAGGCTGCTGACATGATCAGTTTAGGGTTTTTCTTTACCACTACCTCTGCCATTTCTTTGTTTCTCTATGAATCCTTCTATATGCTAAACCAAACCATGTGATTTAACTGCATACTGTACTGAAGTTTAAAAGAATCTTCCAGGTTTATGTAACTATAATAGTATTAATTAAATCAATTACCAACAGTAGCACAGGGTTAACTTGACTGTTTAAACAGGCATGAGAAAAAAAATCCTAGTATGAATCTGGGGTATGTATGCTTACATTTACACTTTATTATAATAGAACTAGGTAAAGTCTTAAACTGCAAACAATAAAAAGGACCTTTAGTTTACTAAATGTTTAGCTTAAGTCTCAGAAAAAACATACCTCCCAATGCACCACTGTGGTCAAGACTCTTCTTCTTAAAACCCTGTGTAGCAATAATTAGTGGAACCAATACTGAGAAAAGCCAGCGCCATGGAGAAATGGGTCGTAAAGTACCTGATAAATCAAATAACAGGGTTACACACGATCCTCATAAAGCCTTTATGTCTTCACGTCTGAAAAGTCATTATTTCCTGATATATACTTAAATTTTGATCTTAATAGAGATTAAAACTTTTTATCCTTCAGAAGAAAGATATTCATATGGACAGAAGGACAATATATCTGCAGTTATCTACTCAATTTTTCCATTCAGCTATCAAAACAAAATATATTTAATGAACTGAAATTAACTACAAAAAATAGCAAAATGTGACAAGAAATTAATATGGTGATATTTTCCATTCTAAAAGGGATTTATGAACTTCAAAAACTAACATCTGAATTTACTGTGACAAAATTCCACTACCAAAAAAAGCCAAGCAAGACAGTCTGCTAGGTGAAAGTAGTGTGACCACTTTACATCAGCCCTTTCAGTTCTTCTGAAAGATGATGTAAGGCTCTTCAAAATATACTTTGAGCTGATGACTTTCTCAGCAAGATTTGAAGTGACAGTTTCAGTCTGAAAAACACACAAACTTTTAAAAGCTAAAGCCAATAGCTAATGTAGGTTCTGAAATAAAAAAAAAGTAAAAATTAAACCTGGAGAAGTTATTATATCCCCTATACAAATACAAGATATCACAAATAAATACAAGATATCACAAATCTTGCATTCAAGTAAGTCTTAATCTTGTAAAAGAAAGATTTCACAGAGGCTTGTCTTACTGGAATGATAAACATGATGGTTTTCAACAAGAACTTTTGTGTCATCAGGACCCCAACCTCTGCACAAACACTGGCTCCCTGGTGCAAAGCAGGACATAGTGAAACACTCATTGCAACATAAAGATTCTCAAGAAAAAAAAGCTCTTCTATGTACTGAAAAGCCCCAAAGCCATAGTAGGTGAGCAAGGGGGGGTCTTGGAGCCCAGGGCTGAGTCAGAAATTCAGAAGACAAGCACCAGATGTGGATGAAGAGCCCTCCAGTGCTGTAGCCTGGTATTGCTTATCACAAAGGAAAGCAGCTCTTGGTGCAAACTTTAGTGTAAGCAGTATTGGAACACAAAGGAGTTCCTTTTGTTTGGCTAACAAATAGAACTTTCATGTCTTCAAGGTCATTTTCAAACTAAACTTTTTGGATTTGTTTGTAGGAGAGAAAAGCATTTGTACTAAATTACTACTAAGTAAGACCAAGGTAGGATCTATAATAATGAATGTGTTCTTCAGCATTCTGGCTTCACTAACATCTGGCCCACTGTTTGGTGCCTAAGAATTATTATAAACTGTACATTAATAAAATTACATTTGTAGTATTTTTGTATTTATATTACGGACTGTGAATTTCACCACTTTTATGGGCTGAACCATTTTAAGCCCATTAACTACTATACGTTTCATTCACCTCCTTGAAAAGCCATGTCTTTCTACAGTCTCAGGCAAATGAACAACAGAAGTTTTATGTCCTTCTTGTTCCACAACCATTCCCTACAAAAAGGAGGATTTGTCCGCAGTCTTCTCCTTTCTATCAGGCCCTATCCTGATTAGCTGGTACCAGGTCTCTATATGCTTACTCCACTCACATAAGAGAACGGGGACTAGAATATCCTAATTGTCAGAAAAGCTATACCTTTGTGTGCAGAAAAGCAGACACATATAAATGAAGTTGCATGTTTAAATCCCACTTGGGTAGCTACAAACGGCACAAATAAAAGCTGGTTGTGAAGCCTGCTTCTACCTACCTTCTACACGTCTGGCATCTCACTACAAGCCAAACCAGAAATATGCAGACAACACAGATTTAATGCTGTACCAGAACTAACCCATCCTAAATCACTGAAAAACACTAAGCAGAGACATACAATTGCCTCTGCAAAAGTCAGCTTATACAGGTGGAGTATTTATTATAGCTTCTTCTGGACCCAGGGTGTTGTTGAAGATGTTCATCCTCTATCCCTAGGCACTTTCAGCAATACTGCAATGACACTGGAGCTCTTCCAGCATCAAACCGGCTGGGGTTCGAATGATAAGTTTTACCTGTCTTGGAAAAGCAGTTGAATTCTTCTAGGCATAAACTGATACTGCAGGCAGCATCAGTATCAGCTGCTTTTGCACACTGCTGGAAGAATGGTCCTAGAGCCGAAAAGAAAGACTACAGAGAGGACTTGTGTCCCTGCAAGTGGGAGCAGGAGGTGTCCCTGCACACAACTAAGTCACAGCCAGCCTGAGCTGCCCAAGCAGAATGCTGAGCTGACAGTACACACCTCAGCCAGCCACTCCATGTACACATCCCTATCTTCTTATACCATTTCCCATTTCTCTGTCCTCGACTAAGCAAGACTTCCTGCATGACCTGTCCCACACGTTGCAGATGTTGCTGATTCCTAAAACAGTCCTGAAAGCTGGCACACTCCTTCCGTGCTATCACATACTTCCCCTGACACAGAAAGACCTCTATCAGCTCAGTTTTTCTTTTCACTTAAGTTTTATTTGCTTTCTTTTGGAGAAAGAAATCACAAAGGACACGAGCATTTCAAATAGAACGTGATCCCTGAGCAGAGCTGCAAGTAAGCGGCTGTCAGCTTCTTCTAAACCACTATGGCCTACTGTAAGAGGTGAGGCTATCAGCTCTACAGACGGAGGAAGGGGCTGTGCACACCCCATTTCTGTCTCCTGCCTAGAGGAGCCGGAGGGGAGGGCTCGCCCGTGGCCGTGCCATGCCAGCCTCTCCCCGGCCTTTGGACTCACCGTAGTACGTACTTGCAGTCATGGACACGATCCAGAACGCCAGCGAAATACAAATGAGCAAGTTCAGGATGACCATATTCGCCATCATCTTGAGGTATTCTCTGAAGAAATCCTCCTGGTAATAGGACATGGGAATCAAGAAGGACAACACCTGAGGGGAAAACACAAGGCGCAGGGCATCAGCGACACCGCCACCATCTCCATCTCCTTCTCCTCCTCTTTCTCCTCCCGCCCGGCCGGAACTGCGGCCGGGCCCGGTCCGCACCGTTCTCGGGGCGCTGCCGGGAGGCACCGAGGCGCTCATGGAGAGGCTGCTGCGGCCACCCCGGCCGGCGCACCCCGGGCTGCGCTGCGCGGCGCCGGGCGGCCGGAGGCGCTCGCACCGCCCGGCCCCGTCACCGACCTGCTCCCTGCGGCGGCAGGCGCCGCCGCCATCCC